>NW_026690783.1:0-344819 GCF_019097595.1 Hemibagrus wyckioides | reverse complement strand
GTGTTCATTTATATATATTTTTAATTTAACAGCAAACCTTTAAAAAGGTGTCCTGCACGTTCCTGCATGTGGCTAAAGATGGTCAGGTGAACACCTCCACCTGGGAGCAGGAGCAGGTTGACTCTCCCCACAGTGATTCAGAGGAACAGTACGACTCTGAGAGTAATTCCGTGTTTCAGACCTGATGTGTGTATCTACAGATGCTGCTATTCCCTGAATGGGAGGCTGTAACATTTACTGTGTGAGTTTTAATGATTTATTGCTAATGTGTCTTGCAGGAGAGTGAGGAGAGCCTTAGCCAAGAGGAGATGGAGGTGCCCTTTACTTGCACGCTTCTCTTCACAGTTTAATGGTATAAAGGAGTAATGTATGTTTAATACACTAAGCATGTAAATCTTTTGTTTCTTAGGGACCATCTTACAGAGAGGGGTAACTGATATCGGCCTGAAGCTGCATGCTCTCCGTGAGGCGTTCGCTGTGAGTAAAACCTTTGTTTAGCTGCTGTTTTTGCTCAGGGAAGTTCACTCTGCTTTAACTTATATTATGTGCTGTCTTATATTCAGATTCATCTTACCTGCATCCACAATCAGAACTTCTTGTTCGTTATGGGGAAGAAGATTGTGATGCCTCTGGCATGTCCTATGTAAGTTCATAAATGCTTGTGTAACATGACAAATGTTTAAATCTAAAAGATTTTGATGTGATAGAAAACAGGACTCCATTATGTAAAGCTAATTTCTTCTTGTAACTTTTCTCTTCTGTGCAGGTCTACCACTACAACTTCTGTGGACATCTTTTTTGTTGGATTGTGACAGTGATGATATAATTTGTCTATAGGATCCCAGCTTACAGATCTCACTGAAGTGCTGTTTACTCCAGCCCCGGAGTTCTACCAAGACCCAGCAGCCTTAGCCAGCAAACTGAGACCTTTCCTCAGACAGAGTGTCCAGAAGATGATGGACATCCCTCTATCCTTGTCTATATAGATAACTGCTAATAGTAATTAGTATAAATAGTAGCTGCAAAATAATATTGTTGTAAATAAACATAGTTGTATAGTGTTTATATAGTTTACTTTAGTAAATGTTTTCATTTGCTCCCTATTACTGCCTCTATTCTGATTATTTTTAGTCATCAGTATGTCTACTGTATAACTGCAATAGTGTGAATGAGAGTACATTCCTACACACCATAAAAGTCTGATCATCTTTATTTGCACTGACCTTCATCAGTGATGCTGCCACTGCTGGAGCCACCACTACTTTTAGAACATGGTTGGGAAGAAGCAGAAGACAGGGTTTTCACCCAATTAGAGGCTTAGGAGTTGGGGATGGCGATGGAGTCAGGGTAGGGATGTACTCTTTAGATGTGGAGGAATTCCCAGACTGAGGTCTCTTTTTCAGATCAACCTTCTGTGGAGATTGTAGGCTAGTGTTAGGTTAGATTGATGGAAATGAACAATACTCATAAAACACACTGACTTGGTACAGTTAATATATAGTAGTTTCTATCAGAGATACACACTCGCTCACTTATTAAGACTATTTGTACAGTCCCCTCTGAAAATACTCAAATGTTTTTTTTTATACTTTGAAGACAATTTGGCTTTAAGTTCCAAAAAAGTATATAAGGCTATAGACCAGAATTCTCAGATTTCATTTCCAGATATTTACATCTAGATGTGTAAACAACAACCTGTAATTTTGTCCACAAACAAAATACTGGACATGTGACTGGTGTGTCCTGTTGCACAGATGTCCTGTGCTGACTGAATGAATGTTACTGATACTGAACAATTGGGAGAGCTGGTACAGTTCACAAAGTCTCAGAATGATTTTGCTCTCTGGTCAGCTCTCCTCATTTCTCTAGCTGGTCATTTAAACTCAGTAAAGATGAATGTTTTGCCTAGATTTAAAAAAATTACATAGAAAGAACAACTGGTTGTGAGGAATTCTGCTTAGTTCCATGATTTTGTGATGCCCAAACGGCACACAACAAATTTTTACATTTATCAGTCCATTGACTGGACATGGTTCTGGCCTGACACCTGCAGTACTAGACTATGTCCACTAGAGCTCTTTCACATTTATTTTAATTTCTTTACAATATGGTTTCATTTTCACAATTCATATATACAGAGTCAACCAAAAATGTATATACACTTCAGGAGAAGAAAAAATAGTATGATGTAAATTATATTAGTATAATATTAATAATATTATCATAATATCATCATATATATCAATCTATAACGTATAGCAATAAATTTAGTAACACAATACAATATTGGGCCCATAGTGCGAGGGCCCGTCATTGCTGCTTGCAGCTATATTTATTATTTTTTCTGATTATGTGAATTCTTCTTCTATAGTTGGTCAGTCTAATCATTAGGATGTCCTTATAATTGTGGCTTGATCTTGATCAAAAGTGTATTGAGTACAAGTATGTGCACTGTGTATACATAATTTATATTAATGTTTTGTTTGCTTATTTAAACGATTGTGATTATATTTAGTTAGTTAGTTAGTCAGTTATTTAGTTAGTTAGTTAGTTAGTTAGTTAGTTAGTTAGTCTCTAAACTCAAATTCAGTTTCTTCTGTACATATTTGACATACACTATTTTTTGGTTTGTATAACTGTATATATATATAATCAGAAAGAGGACATTCTTTAAAAAAGAGAGATTTGATTTGAAACCTGAACTGCTATCAGGTCCATGCTGAACACCTTCTGACCAATCCAAATCAAGTATAAATTTTAATCTCAATACTGCACATACAGTCTTATGCAAAAAGTTTAGGCACCCTTGATAAATAACAGATTTTGGTGATTTTTAATTGAAAAGATGTTAACACCGTCTCTCTTGAAATGGAAAAAATGCACAATATTTTCAGCAAACATTGATGCATAGTTACTTCTTATGCCATAAATTGAACAAAAATAAAAATAAAAACATTATTATGGCACTGTGCAAAAGTTTGGGCACTCCAAAGAGTTCCAGAGTCTCAGATTCTTTACAAAGTTTCAGACCTTAATCAGCTCGTTAGATCTGATGCATGGCAACAGCTGTCATTAGTAAATGCCAATTTCAAAGCTTTACAAATACTTTGACTCTTCAAACCTTCAAACACTTGCGGACATGCAACAACCATGGGTTCCTCCAAACAGCTGTGTAAGACTCTGAAAATGAAAGTTATTGATGCCCACAATGCAGGAGAAGGCTACAAGAAGATAGCAAAGCGTTGTCAGCTTGCAGTTTCCACAGTGAGAAATGTAATTAAGAGATGGCAGTTCAGGGGAACTGTGGAGGTCAAGATGAGATCTGGAAGACCAAGAAAACTCTCGGAGAGAACTGCTCGTATGCTGGTCAGAAAGACAAATCAAAACCCCATTTGACTGCAAAAACCTGCAGGAATATTTAGCAGACTCAGGAGTGGCGGTGCAGTGGTGGAGCGATGCTTGCACAGATAAGACCTTCCATGGAAGAGTCAGCAGAAAGAAAACCTTACCCGCGTCCCCATCATAAAATCCAACGTCAGAAGTATGCAACACAACATCTACAGAAGCCTGATGTTTTGGAAACAAGTGCTGTGGACTGATGAAGTTAAAATAGAACTCTTTGGCCACAATCAGCAAAGGCATGTTTGGAGAAAAAAGGAGCAGAATTTCATGAAAAGAACACCTTCCCAACTATTAACCATGCCCGTGGATCTATCATCCTTTCCCGTTGTGTTGCAGCCAGTGGCACAGGAAACACTGCACGGGTGGAGGGAAGAATGGATTCCACTAAATACCAGCAAATTCTAGAAGCAAACATCACAGCATGTGTACAAAAGCTGAAGCTGAAAAGAGGATGGCTTCTACAACAGGACAATGTTCCTAAACATACCTCGAAATCCACTATGGAGTACCTAAAGAGACGCATAAGCTGAAGGTTTTGGAATGGCCATCACAGTCCCCTGATTTAAACATCATTGAAAATTTGTGGGTAGATCTTAAAAGAGCTGTGTATGCAAGACGACCAAAAGAATATTACAGAACTAGAAGCCTTTTGCAAGGAAGAATGGGAGAAAATCCCAAGTACAAGAATTGAAAGACTTTTAGCTGGCTATAAAAAGTGTTTGCAGTGGTGATATCTCCCAGAGGAGGTGTTACTAAGTACTGATTATGTAGGGTGCCCAAACTTTTGCACAGTGCCACAATAATGCTTTTATTTTTTATCTTTGTTCAATTTATGGCATAAGAAGTAACTATGCATCAATGTTTGCTGAAAATATTGTGCATTTTTTTCCATTTCCAAGAGAGACTGTGTTAACATCTTTTCAATTAAAAATCACCAAAATCTGTTATTTATCAAGGGTGCCCTAAACTTTTGCATACGACTGTAATTATCAAATAAAAGTCTATCAAGCTGTTATCCAAAAGTCTGAAATAATGTTTCTCTTAAGTGTTTTAATTCAAATCCATATTTTGGTGTGATTTATACACATGGGTTTGTCCATTCTGACTTTTGGACGCTTTATTATGTCCATTTTATGATGAAACAGGAAAAAGACTTTGAAAATCATCTGTCATTTTCTGATCATGATAAATATCAACACAACTAGACTGAAATATACAGGTAAGATATGCAACTAACTGTAACATGAACAGAGCAAGATATAAACTGATATCTACTGGTTTCCTGTCAGGGTTGTGGACTGTTTTCTGGTCACTAGAGGCCCCCACTGCCTTTTTGTTGGTGTCCAGTCTCTGTCATTATGTCTAATAGGTGTCTCCTGTGCTTTGTTTAGGTTTGTGTATTTAAGTCACCCTTTTCCTCCACAAATACTTTGCTTAGTGTTTCCTGTACCTTGATTAAGTCTAGGTCAGCCGTGTGCTCTGTTTTATGGCCTTGTCCTTAAAAGACTTTGTGCATCTGGTATAGTTCTATCTTTTGATTGACTGCCAAGTCTTGCTTTGAATGCCTTATGGATTTATTTTGTGGACTAATTAGAATGACTTTTTGGAAGTATTGACTTTGTTTTTTGATTAGACTCCTGTGAACCTTTTGTATGCTTTTGGATTAACCTTGTGGATTTTGGGATTTATTCTTTGGAACTACTGTCAAGTCTTTTGAGCTGACTTGTTGGATTTGTTTTTGTGGATTATTTGACCTGCATTATTATCTAATTAAAGATAAGTAAACATTTCTCCAGAACTGTGATCTGGTTATCTGCATTTGTGTTCAGCCCCCTTTGATTGTGTTCAAGTTTTCTCACTAGTCTTGCCCTCACTCACCGCCATAACCCACTTTTTATATAGATATATTCATTCAGAGATCTGGTGAAGACCACACCTCTATGGGTCAGGGCTGCAGGGCTATTTTGGCAGCAAAAGGAGGACTAACAATATTAGGCAGGTGGTCATAATGTAATGGCTTAAAAGTTTATGCATGTATATACACTACTGTTCAAAAGTTTTAGAACACCCCAATTTTTCCAGTTTTTATTAGAAAATTATTCAGTTTAATGTCTCATTGCTCTCTGAAATGAAAGCAT
The DNA here is from genome assembly GCF_019097595.1 of Hemibagrus wyckioides. NCBI lineage: Eukaryota > Metazoa > Chordata > Actinopteri > Siluriformes > Bagridae > Hemibagrus > Hemibagrus wyckioides. The sequence goes on along the minus strand of NW_026690783.1, from coordinate 339,279 downwards.
AGTACAAATAAGCAATTGGAGTTAAAAAGAAATCATGGAATCAATTTCTGGACCAAAATGTATTCTAAACTTTTGACTCATCGAAGTAGCCACCTTTGGCAGATCTAACAGCTGAACACACTCGTGGCATTCTTTCTACAATAGAAATCAAATATTCTTCAGAAAGTTCTTCCCAAATCTGTTGCAGAAGTTTCCATAAATGTGTGGCACTTGGTTGCTTTGCTTTCACACTTCTGTCCAGTCGATCCCACACCAGCTCCATGGGGGTTTAAGTCTGGAGACTGTGCTGGCCACGCCAAGGTGTCAACCTTACCATCTAGTTCTTTTTCCTAGAGGTAGTTCTGGCATAGCTTGGACTTGTATTTTGGGTCATTATAGGATGAACCCCTGACCAACTAGGTGCATACCAGAGGGTATTGCATGGTGCTGCAGAATGCTGTGGTAGCCGTTTTGGTTCAGGGTGCCTCTCACTCTGTACAAGTCACCCGACCCTGGATCCAGCAAAACAGCCCCAGACCATCACACTTCCTCCTCCATGTTTGACAGTTGATGCCACACACTGTGGAACCATCCTTTAAGCCTACTCGACGGCATACAAAGATCCTGCGTGATGAACTGAAGATTTCAGATTTTGATTCATCAGTCCATAATACCTTCTTCCAGTCTTCAGTAGTCCAATGGTGGTGTTTCATGGCCCAGGCAAGCCTCTTTGTCTTATTCTGACGTCTTAGTAATGGCTTTCTTGCTGCAACTCGTCCTGTCAAACCTGCAGCTCAAAGTCTTCTCTTCACAGTTGAAACTGAGACTTGCTTACTACGACCACTATCAAGCTGTGCTTGAAGCTGTTGTCCTGTGAGCTGCCTATCACACAAGCTGTTAACTCTCAGAAATTTGTCCTCTGATTCAGTTGTGGCTTTGGGTCTGCCAGACCTCTTCGTGTCAGAGTTTGCCCCAGTTGCTGAGTGCCTTTTGATGGTGGAGGAAACTGTACTCACTGACACCTTTGACTTTCTTTGCAATTTCTCTGTAGGAAAGACCTACATTTTTAAGTGTTATGATGGTCTGTCTCTCTTCCATTGTTAATTCACTTTTTCTCGCCATTTTTGTAGCACCTCGGTACTTTCTGCAGTACAATACTGTTCAACTGATGCTCACGAGGGTATGGTACCACAGTGTGTTCCAACACTGCTTTTATGCAGACAGAGGGGGTTGTAAGTAATCCAGAAAAGCTGGAAGACCTGTAGGAATTAGTAGCACCAGCTTTCAAGGCTTGATCAACCTCCATTGCTGCAGAACAGCTTTAAATTGTTAACCCATTTTGTGTTCCCTGAAAAAGGCCTTTTTGTATAATTCTGAAATGTACATTATTTTTCAGTTTTGGGTAACCTTACCTTTTTTTAACCTCTGGCAGTTCACCACTTACCTTTGTACCATTTCAAGCTATTCATTGGACTTGAATTGCAATAAATAACTGGAAAAATTGGGGTGTTCTAAAACTTTTGACCGGTAGTGTATGTGTGTGTATATACACACACTTTACTGTGCAAACAGTGTGTATGTGTAAAAATAAGAATTACTAAGAAAGAAAAGCTCAGATATTTAGAGACAGACCTTTTTTATTTATATATCTATTATATAAGTCAGTATGAGTGAGAGTGAGGGGAATCACGTAGTCCCACCCCTGTGAGGAGTCCATCCCCTCTCCGGACCCCACCCCCTGTGAGGAGTCCATCCCCTCTCAGGACCCCATCCCCTTTGAGGGGGCCACCACTTTCAGGGAGTCCACAGCCTTCAACAGCTCCTTTGCCCCAGCCTTATTTCAATATCGACATCCACAGCATTGTGGCTGGTATGTACTATGCTCCTGCCACAATAACTCCTGTCCCACGCCAGGGCATAAGGAGGGGGCAGGACGGAGAGGATGGCAATCAAGAAGCCCCTCTGAGTAGTCGGCATCCTGTGTATCCTGATGGGGAGGTGGAGTTCATCAGGATGCCTGTCCTAGTCCCCACTTGGGTAGTTAGTATTTTTGTGAACGAGATGTAACTTTAAAAAGCTCAGTCTTCACCTCATGTTCATCCCCTCGTATTCATGATGTAAGGTATGTATCTGTGGTAAGTATTTCACCCCTAGATTTCAGCATTAGTCTCATCTCTATCATAATCTATAAATGTAAACATTTTAATGATTGTAGAATTGTAGAAAATGTCTGCTGGTTTTTACATTTAGTTTTTGTTAAATGTATAGGATCTTTTAGATTATTAATGTTGTTTTATTTCCTGTGTATTAGTCTAATTTACATTAATAATATAATTATATTAATATTATTTGCATTGTTGTTGATTTATGCATTTCTGTAAATATTTATATATTACATTTTTAAGATTAAGATTTTTTCAATAAGTTATAAAAATGTAGTGTACTCCCACCCCCGAATCCCCATTCCCTTCTAAACCCCTAAACACCCCCACCCCCAAGTTTAGAGTTTATTAAGATATTTATACCACAGCGATTTCCCAATGATAGCAATGTTTCATTTATTAAACATTAATGTTACATACAGTAAGCATTTCATAAAAATGTCACATCAGCCTTTTTAAGAATCACTTTATTAAACAACAATCAGTTTTAAATTCATTCATCGTCTCAGATTATGTCTGGCATACACATATTTATTTTAGAAATAATTATTATTAATATTAACGTATAATAAATGCTACTAAAATAATGCTAAAGTGATCGTGACTAAAATGTTTTAAAATAATGCACACATTTCAATTTGATACAAGTATTTTGTTGTGGTATAAAATATATTATCTTTAATTAGTTTAAAGGTCATCATTGATTGTAAATAGTTAAAAAAAGTTAACAAAATATTTTTTTGATCTATACTCATGATTCTCCAGTGTCTTTTTCTATAACACATCATAAGCATTTCTCATTTATTTCTCATATAATTACACTGTAGAAATTCTCCATCTGCTGGAACTTTGGTGTTCAGAAGTAATTCCACTGTTTTCCTCTCACAAGCAAATACTTTCTAGCCAACAGTCTAAACCTGTTAAATCTGTAGAACTAATGATCTGGTGTTGTTGTAATGCCAAATAAACTGATAACAAGTGAAGCTCAAGATGTGATTTTAATTGTACATGTTCAAGTTAATTCACAAAGGTGATTGCAGCATGTTGGTCAAGTGATCAGTTCATAGATGAGACTTAGGAACTAACGCACCATGAGGAAGAAACTTCAGAGTTCAAAGCAGCATCAGCTCTAAATATGGAGGAAAAGCTGTCAGAGAGATGTTGTGGTCAGATAGACACCAGGGTTTATACATTATTAAAAACAAACTGGTCCATCTGTGGTGAAAAACACTGGCAGCTGTGGTTGCTAGAACTTCCCGAAGATGATTGTTTACTGTTTATATATATACAGTATATCACTCATGGGATCAGTAAAGTCTATCTATCGATCGATCAATCCATTGTCAATGTGTGAATATACTTTGCCCCAAAAAAGGAAAAGCATTATGAGTCAGAAATATATTTTGTTCACTACTTGTGTGTTATACCACATTATAACATGAACTGAAGTTTATTAACAGACTTGACAGGAACACCATGTACCTCATAGTGCATACACAAGCACACCCTTCACATCACATGGCACCATGGCTCTACTTTCTTTTTGTACATACACGTCCTAGACTATATCAACACATTTGTCTTTAAAAACAGACAATAACAATTTACTACTTTTTCCAACTCATCTCAAAACATTTTTTACTTTTTTGTATTATATTTAATACACTACACTCACTGTACCACTTTCCCAAATAACACAACAGCCAACCAAAATAAATAAATGAATAAATAAATAAACCCTTAACAAAAAATCCACAGCATCTTTATCCAGATTCATTGGAGTTTTACAGATTTAACCTCTGGCATACTCTTCTGACACAGAAAGGCTTAATGTTAACAGACCTTTGAGATATTTCTGATACTACTGTTGAATTTTCACTTGCTCTTAACCCTGTTCCTGAAGTGTCACAGACGTTTTGTCTGACAGCTCTTCCACATCCTGCTCAGTATTCATTCATTTTGTTTGCTTTTAACTGATCTACATGCTTTTTGTAGGACTTGCCCTTTCCCAGACCAGGTAAGTAACTGGACCTAATGGCCTTCCACTTCTCTTCCCTTCCCTGAACTGCTTCACATGTACCTTCTGCTGTGGATAAAATACTCTCACATGAACTGAACTTCTTATTTGCGTTTGCTGCTTTTCCTGCATTTGAGAAGAGAACTGTGGCTGTATCTGTGATAGCCGCCTTCTAATTTTTCTTTTCAGAAACAATTCAATTGGGACTGAAGTATTTCTGTAACAGAAAAAATCTGTCAATGCAATGTGGAAGTGTGATGCCTAATTGTTTTTGCTTGTCCAATGACTGCTTAAAGGTTTACAAATTGAGGTCCATTAGCCAAAACAATTACCTTCAGTAATCTATAGCTGGCAAACATACTACACATCACCTCAACTGTTGCTTTAGCAGTAGTAGTAGTCATTAGTGTGATTTCTTTGGCACATAAAATAAAGATCTCTGAGCGTTTTCAAAATGTCAGCTAGTAGTGTTTCAGACGGTCTTTTGGTGCCAATAAATCTGTGAGGAATGAAATAGTCTTTGCACCTACCATAGACAGAAAAAGTGTTGTGTGTTGTTTGCTTTCTTCGATTCCGCTGGCTTATTGTGCGAAGTGCTCTTCATAGCCTCTACAAAACACAGGCCCGATTCTGTGCTGAACACCGCCATCATCTCTCTCTCTCTTTAATGATCGCTTTTCAGCCTGGTGCTTCGTTGCCAAATTGTTGTCACTGGGAGGACACCTGGAATTTCTGAGCTGAGGAAGAAACCACATTATAACAAACTGAAGTTTATTAACAGATTCTATGAACATGATGCACCTCATAGCGTGTACACAAGCACACACACCTCACGTCACATACCACCATAGCTCTACAGTTTTTAATACATACACATCAAAGATTATGTCAAGATATTTGTCTTTATATTTGTTTTTATATACTTTTTAAATGATCTTTAATACGCTACAAATAGCTTAAAATTAAACTGATAAAAAAAGGACATGCAGTCTTCAAAGGATAAATTCATAGTTCACTTCTGGCAATAATGTTCTTTATGTGTTGTGCTTAGGGATGGTATGGATGTCCAACAGGAAGTAGATTTACTTTCAAGCCAAAAAAATTCATAGTCTGGATTTATTGATGGCGCGCACCAGAGAGGATAAAGTAAACAATAATCTCTGGTAATGTAGTACTTGTTTGGAATGAAGACTTGTTTATTCTCAGCCCATTTGATGCTCCATGTAGTTACCGTATGAATATGAACCTCCAACTCCCTACAACCTAATCTGAAAGAAGTGGGCACTTATAATAATTATATAAAATATTAAATCATCATTAAAACTTTCTTGGTAGACAGATCATAATTCATGATGTCATCACTTACAGTTTCCTATTTCACCTTTTTCTCTCTTTTAATCTGTGCACAGTTCCACTTGCAGTACTGTTTCCTTTCCACTCTCTAACTCTGCACTACTGTGTGGTCCTCTTACTGCCGTCTCACGTTTTCCTAAAAGTAATTCCATTGTCTGATTGTCCAATTATTACAAATTTGCTCCCAGTTTGAAACCATTTTAGCCTCCAAAGTTTGCCACTGGTTTCACCTATTAATTGTAGTCCTATATCCCCTGGATCCATTAATTATTATTTTTTCTGATTATGTGAATTCTTCTTCTATAGTTGGTCAGTCTAATCATTAGGATGTCCTTATGATTATGGCTTTATCTTGATCAAAAGTGTATTGAGTACAAGTATGTGCACTGTGTATACATAATTTATATTAATTACAATGTACACCATCATGGCACCTGTTAGGGGGTGGGATATATTAGACAGCAAGTGAACAATTTTGTCCTCAAAGCTGATGTGTTAGACGAGAAAAAATGGGCGAGCATTAACGATGGAGAAGAGGCAAATTATGATGGCTATACGACTAGATCAGAGCATCTCCAAAACTGCAGCTCTTGTGGCGTGTTCCCGGTCTGCAGTAGTCAGTATCTATCAAAAAGTGGTCCAATGAAGGAACAGTGGGTTATGGCGGTGAGTGAGGGCAAGACTAGTGAGAAAACCTGAACACAATCAAGGGGGCTGAACACAAATGCAGATAACCAGATCACAGTTCTGGAGAAATGTTTACTTATCTTTAATTAGATAATAATGCAGGTCAAATAATCCACAAAACAAATCCAACAAGTCAGCTCAAAAGACTTGACAGTAGTTCCAAAGAATAAATCCCAAAATCCACAAGGTTAATCCAAAGCATACAAAGGTTCACAGGAGTCTAATCAAAAAACAAAGTCAATACTTCCAAAAAGTCATTCCTAATTAGTCCACAAAATAAATCCATAAGGCATTCAAAAGAGCACTTGTCAATCAATCAAAACAAAGAACTATACCAGATGCACAAAGTCTTTTAAGGACAAGGCCATAAAACAGAGCACACGGCTGACCTAGACTTAATCAAGGTACAGGAAACACTAAGCAAAGTATTTGTGGAGGAAAAGGGTGACTTAAATACACAAACCTAAACAAAGCACAGGAGACACCTATTAGACATAATGACAGAGACTGGACACCAACAAAAAGGCAGTGGGGACCTCTAGTGACCAGAAAACAGTCCACAACCCTGACAGGAAACCAGTAGATATCAGTTTATATCTTGCTCTGTTCATGTTACAATTAGTTGCATATCTTACCTGTATATTTTAGTCTAGTTGTGTTGATATTTAACATGATCAGAAAATGACAGATGATTTTCAAAGTCTTTTCCAGTTTCTTCATAAAATGGACATAATAAAGCGTCCAAAAGTCAGAATGGACAAACCCATGTGTATAAATCACACCAAAATATGGATTTGAATTAAAACACTTAAGAGAAACATTATTTCAGACTTTTGGATAACAGCTTGATAGACTTTTATTTGATAATTATGTGCAGTATTGAGATTAAAATTTATACTTGATTTGGATTGGTCAGAAGGTGTTCAGCATGGACCTGATAGCAGTTCAGGTTTCAAATCAAATCTCTCTTTTTTAAAGAATGTCCTCTTTCTGATTATATATACAGTTATACAAACCAAAAAATAGTCTATGTCAAATATGTACAGAAGAAACTGAATTTGAGTTTAGAGACTAACTAACTAACTAACTAACTAACTAAATATAATCACAATCGTTTACATCAGCAAACAAAACATTAATATAAATTATGTATACACAGTGCACATACTTGATCAAGCCACAATTATAAGGACATCCTAATGATTAGACTGACCAACTATAGAAGAAGAATTCACATAATCAGAAAAATAAAAATTAATGGCCCCAAGTTTCAGAAAATCTGCCAGTATTGCCCTTTATTGTGTACCTAATTTTATCCAAATGAATGAAGCTCATAACATCTTACTGCCAGTCATCAAAAGATGGAGGGAGAATTTGTTTCCATAGCAGAAGAATATGCCATCTAGCTAATAATGTTACCGTTAAACGTGACTTTATTGGATTACCCGCAGAACTGGCGAGAGTTCACCAAATCGCTCAGTTAATAACGGCCGGGAACGCTTCCTCAACGGAATCCGAACACGATCACTGATTGCAGCCAGCAGCATGTTGGTGTTGTGTTGATTTCGATTGACAGCGCAAAACGTTACATAACTGATTTGTCATCACTTATTTATTTGTAGGCTCCCCTAAGGCTCCCATGGGCCAGTGGTGCTACCTGAAGAATGATAGTCTGGGTCAGCCGGCCAATCACAGCTCACCTGGGAAATCTTTCTCGCCAATCACATCGGCCCGTTACATCTTTATTCCACAATCCCTGTGCTGAAAAGATGGACAGACAATGGGGCCGCCACGGCAATCGATGGATCATGCGGCGCTAATGACGTGTCATTCAAGTCAAATGTATTCGCATAATTACAGTGTGGCACAGAAGCGGATTACAAACGAATTACTGCGTCAGGTAAGAGACTATGTTTTTTCAGTGTGGGATTTACCTTTTTATTTTTAATAACTTTGTTTAACCTTTATTTTAGTAGGTTTTATTTATCTTTACTTTAACGGTTGTTGTTTACACATCTAGATGTAAATGTCTGGAAATGAAATGTGAGAATTCTGGTCTTTAGCCTTATATACTTTTTGGAACTTAAAGCCAAATTGTCTTCAAAGTATAAAACCATTTGAGTATTTTCAGAGGGGACTGTACAAATAGTCTTAATAAGTGAGCGAGTGTGTATCTCTGATAGAAACTACTATATATTAACTGTACCAAGTCAGTGTGTTTTATGAGTATTGTTCATTTCCATCAATCTAACCTAACACTAGCCTACAATCTCCACAGAAGGTTGATCTGAAAAAGAGACCTCAGTCTGGGAATTCCTCCACATCTAAGAGTACATCCCCTACCCTGACTCCATCGCCATCCCCAACTCCTAAGCCTCTAATTGGTGAAACCCTGTCTTCTGCTTCTTCCCAACCATGTTCTAAAAGTAGTGGTGGCTCCAGCAGTGGCAGCATCACTGATGAAGGTCAGTGCAAATAAAGATGATCAGACTTTATGGTGTGTAGGAATGTACTCTCATTCACACTATTGCAGTTTACCAGTCTCTAACATACAAAAGCCAACATGGTTGTGGACCATGAACGTAGACAGGGTATTCAGAAATGAACACATCTATCTACAAAATACATAGACCACCCTGAGCAAATTGTGTCAAGACATAGAGCAGGGTAAAGGTATAAACCATAGCTTTAGAAGTCCTCTGCAGAAAAGGGAGAACTTGCTGGAAGTACAGCCATCTCAGAAGTTCTCCATCAGTAAGAGCTTTATGTTGGAATAGCTAAATGAAAACTGCTGCTGAATATAAGCACTGCTCAATATTTGGGCAATACCACTGTTATTGTGAAGCATGGTGTTGGCAGGAGTACTTCTCAGTGGCAGGAGGGGAAAGACGGGTCAGAATTAAGGGAAGGATGAAAGCAGCCGAAATACAGAGAGGTTCTTAAAGAAAACTTGCTCCACAGTGGACACAGCCTCAGATTTTAAGACAAGGTTTAACCTTTCAGAACGACAACATGAATATATCCAAGACAACCCTGGAGTGGCTTTGGAACAAGTTTCTAAATGTCCTTAAATGGCCCAACCAAATCCCAGACCACATAGGACTTCAGTGAAGCAACATGAAGATGGCAGTTACACCTGTAGCCTGTAGAGTCTTGTCAAAGGAGACTTAGAGCTGTACTCAGTAAATTGTGCATAAATCATAAGTGAGAAGTGGATTAAATTGTTTCCAAACCTACAGTGTCAATGATCTTTACTTTTATTCCTTTTCACAGATGAGCTGTCAGGTATACTAAGAAAACTTTCCTGGAGAAGTACCAGCCCATCTTTGAAGAACAGGAGGTATAGACATGGCCATCTCTAAAGTCTGCAACTTTTTCTTGTACTTACATGTTATTAAAATAATGGATTTAACACAATAGTTAATAGTTTGATTTTCTCTTCAACCAAATTCCTATTTCCAAACACTACAATTGCATGCTTGCATTTTTCCTCTCTGTAAATTACCTGTATTGTTTTATTTACAGGTAGACATGGAGGCCTTTTGACTCTGACTGATGGAGATCTGCAGGAGCTGGGGATTAAAACAGACGGGCCCAGACAACAGATTCTGGCAGCCATTTCTGAAAGTAATGCTGGAAAGGTGTGTTTTTAAAAACTGCTAGTCAGCGTTGTCTAATCTGGTCCCATGTTTATAAGACGGTTCTGTTATATCATATGAATTTTATTATTTTACTATCCACAGTTTCCAGTCATCTTTTGGGAGTAGCGCAGCATCCTGCAGGTTATTCACATTTTGAGTATTAAACACAAGATATAATAGATATAAGATATAAATTAAACATTATATAGATTGTAAATTTTCACATTTTTGCAGAATCTTTGTGTATTTATTGCCATTTCACTGTATCTGGAAGCTCTAATATACTTTATATTTATTTTCTTATACTCCAGTTTGGGCAAGACATCAGCTGCATTCCCTTAACAAAGGTAACACTTTTGGCCAGATGAGGGACTGGAGAATGGTGCCAACTCACTTCAAGACTGATCGTACCCAAAGCAAATGAGAAGTCACAAAGGACCTCACACGTTATTCTGCATAAGGGACCGCATCTTAGAATAACGCATACAAGCATTGACATAGGGTCGCATATTGGATGTGTCTATTTTGCCATCCAATTTGTGGTGTTTAATGTATTGCTAAGTTTGGGCATGATGACAAATAACTGTCTCAGATGATATGATGTACACTGATCAGCCATAACATTAAAACCACTTGCCTAATACTGTGTAAGACCCTATCGATACAAAAACAGCTCAGACCTTTCAAAGCTTGAGTCTACAAGAGCTTTGAAGTATGCTGTGGTATCTGGCACCAGCAGTATCTACAAGCACAGGTAATAAATAAAATAAGAAGGAATATAACAAAAAATACTAAAATACCCCAATTTAAGGGTACAAAAATATAACAAAAATATACAAAAATATAACAAAAATATTAGACATTTGTAGTCTAAAATTTACCTTTGCTCCAGAGACTTTCAGTGGGGTGTACTCATTTTTGCATCACCCTAATTTGAGTAAAACTGAAAATTTTGTTCTCTAAGTTGTAAAAGTTATAAAGTTCAGATGTTATGATTAGTCCCGACTGACCTTTCTGACCTGCTTTCCTTTCTCGAATTTGCTAGAAACATGGACGTTAGACGTGGTTCAAGATGTTTTTATGTGTAATGTTGGTATTTGCAATATTTTGTTGTGCAATGAGAAGTAAGGTCCAGCTGCCAGCATGAGGAAATGGACCAAAAATGTCCTCCAAGAAATGTGATCTCAAGGTGATCTTGCATGTCTAAAAGCTATACAGATGCCATTGATGGTAGACGATTATAATGAGCTAGCTCTTGACAGTTGTTGGTTTTATACTGCACTTTCTCAGGTTGTGCTCTATTTTGGTTTATAATGTTAATTTCCAACTATCATTGCCCTACCTGCTGCTGACTACCAGGATCAGGTGTGTATATTTCAATTAAAAATACACTTTTTGAAACTCTCAAAGTTTAGTAGAGAAAACACAAAACAATGACTAAGGAAATGTTTAAATTAAGTAGACTTTACTAGCAAAAGTATTTCTTGCATAGAGAAAATTAAGTAATAAATACAAAGACTAGTCTTAATCTACATAATAATCTGATGCAAAAAGTTACCTTCATTTTTTAAATTAGATCAGGCTGGATATTTTTATCAGCGTACAAACAAACAGTACCATCTACATTTACAAGATTTATCAGACTCTCTTATCCAGAGCAACTCACATTTCCACAGCTGAGCAGTTAAGGGGTAAAGGGCTTTGCACAAGGGTCCAGCAGCAGCAGCTTGGATTAAATTGTTTAAATTGCAGTTTTATTTAAATAGCACACAAAGGTAATATTTCTAATCATGTCATTTCATATTTATGGCAAAAAAATAAAAACAGCAAGCCCACTCAAATCCAGTTTAAAACAAATGAGACAAGTCTTTTAAGAGCAAATGATGACATATAAAATAAGCTGTGTGAGCTGTGTCTGTGCTTATGGTATCTGTCTGTCCATCTCAGTCTGTCCATAATCTGAGGTGTTACAAACAGCAGAACTGATTACTGGAAGAGTTTAAGAGTGAACAGATATGTAGAGATTGATATGATTTTTTTCCAGAGGATGAAAGCTGATTTATAAGGTCATTCAGGTTCATGTACCATTGCATCTTGTTTTAATGCTGTTTAACTCTTTATATCTGGCACTAATTACACCAACAAAACCATCCTGTGCCATTTCTGTTTTTTAAAGTGGTCAGTCTGGTATATCTCATGCCATAATCCAGAATGTTACCCTTTACAACCCACGGTGACAAAGGTGTCACAAGCCCTTTAAATGTCCTGGGAAGTTCCTTTTATAGCTTTATCCTTGATTTTAACTCATCAAGTCCTAAAGTGACACCTACTGAACATCCTGGTGGGTCATGTGATAGGTCATGTGATTTTGTGTTCCCACAACAACATTTCCCAGATGTCTGCATGCCAGGCTAACAAATGTGATGGTACTAGCTCATTTTAAAAAGGTTCTTTCTTCTAGCTAAAAGGTAAGATTTGACCATTTAAGAATTCTAATGCTTACATAACATGTCCTTTATTACACTTAACCTGATGTGAACACATTTTTTGAACAATTTCATATAAAACAAATCAGTAAATTATACAAATTCATATGTCACAACGGCCCTTTAACATTAAAATTGTCACAGAAAAACTGATGTGACATATATGACACATTAGTTGGCTTTTTTTTTTTTTTTTAACTTTTAAGATTATAAACTGCTCATTTAATTTAGCTGATTCAGTGATATTTTGTTAATATTTTTACATTATTGTTACATTTATTATCAATTTATTATTATTTGTCATTATTATTTATTATAATAATTTATTAACACATTCATAATAATAATTTGTTAACAGGCATTGTGAAGGAGTACAACACATTCATGGGGTGGGGGGGGGGGGGGGGGGTGGGCCTCCAAGGTGCAGGCCTGACAAGGGACAAGTACCACATGAGGTCACGGAGGTGGTTCCTCTACCTATTCTGGCAAACCATAATGCTTGCCTATGTCAATGCATGGCTGATCTCCCGCCATGACTGTAAACTACTTGGTGTCCACAAGCCACTGAAACAAAGGAGCTTCCAGGCTGAGGTTGCAACTAGCCTTATTCTCCTGCATTCACAAAGGGGCCGCCTATCACTGAACACCACAACTCCACCACCACCTCCCAAGAAAGTTCATGTTGGAGTTCCAGATGATGTTCATGTGGACCAGGTTGCACACTGGCCTGTGAAGTGTGGTCGTTGCAAATTCTGCAAAATCAATGCAACCACCACCCTCTGTGAGAAATGTGATGTGCGTCTTAGTTTGTCTTATAAATGTGTTATTTGGCATCTATTTAGTCTGTGTTATGTCCCCCATCATTTTCCTTGAAGGAGAAAGGGGTCTGGGTTCTTATGGGTTAAGGCACAGTGAACTCTATAATGTGTGCTTTAATTGCCTCTGTATTCCACAGTTTTACATTTCTACACAAACAAAAAGTTTAAGTCCACATTCTCAGATGCAAAATGTAAAATACTGCAAAATGAAAAATAATAAATACCCACAAAAAACAGGATCAAAATGTGGAGGTGAAAAGAAACTGCGCAAGATCTAAGCATGCTATCATATCTGTAAAACATGAGCCTGATGATGGAACTGCTGATTGCAGAAGCAAAATGAATTCTGAGGAGTATAGAAACATCAACTAAAGTTCAGGAAAAATGCCTCCAAACTAAAAACTTCAAAACTAAAAACTGGGAAATTCTTGTGAGAAAAAGTCAGTCACTTGATCTGAAACCTTAAGAAAAAAAGGGGGACTAGCAATAAATGCATGATATGGAGAAAATTGTGGACATGGCTGTAAATCATGAGCATCCCCTTCTAAATAATAAAACTGCTTGAAGCCCAAACTGGAGAAAGAAACAGAGTTCAATTTTATTTTATTTTTTTTATTTACTGTACTTTAATGTACTTTTGTTAAGAAACTAGAAAGTACTAAAAACACACAAATTAAATCACTCTAGTGTTTCACTAACAGTGTTTTGGAATGACTGAAAGACAATAAGCATTCCTTTCCATTTTAAACATCTAACCAACCTTCATTTTCATGAACAGGATTTTTATTTATTTATTTATTTAGGAAAACACCTTAAAGACTACTGATATTATAAACTATTTCTTCTTAAAGAGTAACCTTGAGAGTTCAGAGTAACTGCATTATAAATGATGTGCTACAGTGGTGTGATTTGGTGTAAACTGTAAATCCACATTTTTAGTCCTCTACAATTTAGATTTTCAGATTTTTATCTCAAGATTTCAGACTTTTTAAACACAACTGTGCTCTGGATGCTTAAATGTAAATGTGCAATTCCCCAAATGTTACAGATTTTTCTACATTTTGGAAAAAACTTTCCAAGACTATAAATATCTGAATTTTGTTGGATGTTATTTGTCATTTTTCACATTTTAGTAAACCTTATAAAGTTTCTGAAGTTCTTTAAAAAGGATTTGTATATGAGTGAAAAGTTCATTTAGTGTTGTGTTGCTTTTTAAAGGAAAATTATATAGACATACTGATGACTAAAAATAATCAGAATGAGACGGTAATAGGAGCAAATGAAAACATTTATTAAAGTAAACTATATAAACACTATACAACTATAAGTTTATTTACAACAATATTATTTGCAGCTACTATTTATACTAATTACTATTAGCAGTTATCTATATAGACAAGGATAGAGGGATAGATTGATAAGGGACGCTCTATGAGGGATGAGGGATATTAAAACTATTCCTTGGGTGCTGGGTTCACTCTACAGACCTGTAGGGAAGAAAAGAGTATACTTTAATATTAAGTTCATCAAAAATAAGAATAAAATTAATTTCTACTTACGTGTGGAGAGCTTGAGCAATGTATAGAAAAGAAGTGAGGGAAAAGAAATGGAACAGAAGGAAGAAAAGAGGAATTTGGTAGAAGGAAGGACATTGCTCAGAGCTTCCCACAAAATGTCCATCATCTTCTGGACACGCTGTCTGAGGAAAGGTCTCAGTTTGCTGGCTAAGGCTGCTGGGTCTTGGTAGAACTCCGGGGGCTGAGTAAACAGCACTTCAGCGAGATCTTCAGGAAACGAATCAGAGCCTCGTGAGGCCAGCTGTACACGACCTGCATCCTGTTAAAGCAAACAAACAAAATAATCACTTCGGCTTCAGTTTTTTTAACGTGGAAACTCATTTTAAACCCTAAAATGAAGCAGTATGTAAGCCTCAGCATGTCCAGTACTTTACTAAAGATACACAGATGATGTATGACATGGGCCAAATGTCCAACTACTGCATATCCCAGAGCCCTCTTCATTATGTACATTTTATTTTAATATTTATCCTAAGAATGTCCTTTTTTTAGCAGGCTGTGATTGTTATAAAATTAGCTTTTGATGCTTGTTATTTTAATTATTATTCCTTAATTACTCATATTACTCATGAATCTGAATATAAGACAGCACATAATATAAGTTAAAGCAGAGTGAACTTCCCCTGAGCAAAAAACAGCAGCTAAACAAAGGTTTTACTCACAGCGAACGCCTCACGGAGGAGAGCATGCAGCTTCAGGCCGATATCAGTTACCCCTCTCTCTGTAAGATGGTCCCTAAGAAACAAAAGATTTACATGCTTAGTGTATTAAACATACATTACTCCTTTATACCATTAAACTGTGAAGAGAAGCGTACCAAGTAAAGGGCACCTCCATCTCCTCTTGGCTAAGGCTCTCCTCACTCTCCTGCAAGACACATTAGCAATAAATCATTAAAACTCACACAGTAAATGTTACAGCCTCCCATTCAGGGGAATAGCAGCATCTGTAGATACACATCAGGTCTGAAACACAGAATTACCTCAGAGTCGTACTGTTCCTCTGAATCACTGTGGGGAGAGTCAACCTGCTCCTGCTCCCAGGTGGAGGTGTTCACCTGACCATCTTTAGCCACATGCAGGAATGTGCAGGACACCTTTTTAAAGGTTTGCTGTTAAATTAAAAAAAATATATAAAAACACTGCAGACCCATATGTGTACAAAATTCCAAGAGTTACTATCTACAATAAAGACTTCATGACATTGCAATAAATTTACCACATGATCCTCAAGTGGCTCCAATGATGGTTTCCACCCCGGTTACAGGAAAGGAGCTCTGTAACCTTCCCATATTCAGCCTTAAGAGAACAATTTGAAGTGAACACAATTAGTCACTGCAACTAACAAAAGTTTTGTGACGCCACAACAGATAATCCCTCACCTGTATGGCAGTGAAATGGTCCTTGATGGTGGTCTGATAAGGGAATCCCTGCAAATGACAATTAGCTGAAACTCAAGATCTACTTCTCAAAAGTGTTCATCTAATAATCATTAATATCAATTCTCTTCATCAGAGTAACAAAGATGGTGATTACCAGCTGGTCGAAGTAGCGCGTCTTGGTGGTTTTAAACCAGCAAAAACCACTCTCAGGACCCCTTATCATCCCGAGGAAGTATCCCTTAACGTCCACTGCCTAGAAATAGAGAAACCAAACTAAACATTAGAACTTGTAAAGAAGGATGTGTGTGTGTTTGTATCTCAGCTGCAGCACTGTACAATACCCCAGACTGGGAGTTGGAGGAGTCTGCAGTGTTGTACTCAACATTACAGCAGGTGCTGTTCAGCTCACCAGCACTGAGGGGCTGTGAAAAGTAGAAGATGAGGATCATCAGTGTTTTTATCATAGCAGTTTCACACTAACACTTTCAAACATTCTGTCACTTGGAAAATCCAGAGATCAGATTTAGTAAATAAATGACAGGTTTGGTTACCAGAACAACAGCTGAAGATGTGGAGTGAGTTTCTGTGGGTAGCTGCGGCAGGATTGGCTCAACAACCTTAAGACACACACACACACACACACACACACACACTTAGACAAAAGCAGCCTACACGTTTCAAATGTAGTTAAAATATTTTACTGACACATACCTGGAGGACTGAGGGAGTATCTGACGATTCTCCCAGCAAATCCACAGCTTCTGCAATAAATTAGTTTCATGTAAGTTTAATTACAACTAATATTTTCTGTTAAATGTAAAACATTAAAATGGCCAAATTTATAAGGTAGTAGAGAGAGAGAGAGAGAGAGAGAGAGACCTTGTAAATTTTTCTCTCCTTTCTTTCTAATGCTTAAAAGTTAATAAACCTGTGAGTTAGTTAGCTAGTTAATTTGTGAAGAAACAGACTAATTGTAGCATTAGTAGCTTGTGTAAATTCACTGTACATGTGACTGATTAAACTCTCTAAATCCTCAAGTCCAGGCATCCTGATGAACTCCACCTCCCCATCAGGATCCACACGCTGCCGTCTACTCAGAGGGGCTTCTTGATTGCCATCCTCTTTGTCCCGCCTCCTCCTTATGCCCTGGCGTGGGACAGGAGTTATCATTGTGGCAGGAGCATAGTACATACCAGCCACAATGTTGTGGATGTCGATATTGAAATAAGGCTGGGGCAAAGGAACTGTTGAAGGCTGTGGACTCCCTGAAGGTGGTGGCCTCCTCAAAGGGGATGGGGTTTTATTTTAATAGCACTGTGCATGTTTTATACAGCAGGAAAGCCTCACTATCAAAACAAGAAGTATTTACACAAGTTATATTACTGTAATCCTCCTATAACAGTGCATTAAAAACTCAGTATTTACATTTTAGCTGCATTTATAGGTGTTATACAGGGCTCTTCCAGTATCACGGCTTCACTGTTAGTCACACTGTGCACTTATTTCAATGCTTAAAAATATCTTCCCCCAAAAAATGCAGATTAAAATACATTTCTATTACAGTCTATTACTTTAGCACTTTCTTACTCCAGTGGTTCACATCCCCTTTGAGTCCAATTGTGTCTCCTCTCAAAAATTCGCCCTTTATCGTAAATTACACTACTCCTAACTATTTTATTCACGACAGCTAGAAACAAAACCTTGCTGAACAGAATTGAAACAAACAGCTTGATATTTTTGCCTAAGCTGCACTCTACATTGCCACACTAGCTCCATTTATTTGTACCGATTGGTTTTGTTCAGCTAGCTGCCTTTCCTCACAGCCCCTTTCTCTCTCCGCTTTAACAACTCGACAAACACGGACAATGAAAAATCCTTAAAATAATAAGTTACTTCATGTTATTGTAAGTATTTTAACTTATTCTATTCACTCCATCAAAAAAAACTATGAACACTGAAAAACACTTACTTAGCTACATGCTAACTAGCCGTCTAGCTAATCTTTGCTAATACTCCTCGGCTTGACTTAGTAAACTTTAACAAACGTTAAGTAAACATTGGGACTTTTATGAAAAGCTGATGTTAACATATCTGAAAACATCAACACTGTTTTCTTCTTCCCTGCTCGTTTCACTGGAGTCTGCCATTTTGTCCGCTAGCTTTAGCATACTGATCGGGTACGTAAAGCGATTAGCCGAATAAAGATTAGCCGAACAGAATTTCTCAAAACCATCTAATCATATAAAACGATATTCCTGATTGCGGTTTTTTGTAATAACGCGGTGTTTAAAAGACTTTATACTTAAGTGAAAAAGAGGAAACTCAGTAACTCACCGTTCCAGGGTCGTACAGTCCGCTCCATCCGGGCTCGGGATCCACATCCGGGTGCTGAGGCTCGGCTCCTCCCCCGAAGTTCATCATCGCTGCGCTGTAGAGTCGGTGTAGGAGTCAAATCCAGTAGTGGAGTACAGAGAAATCCGAAACAGGGGTGTAGCAAAAATGCCAAAAGATAATCCAAATCTTGCGACCTTCAGAACCAGTATAAACCAACACTAACTAGTATAAAACAGCACTAACTAGCATAAACCAATATAAACCAGCACTAACTAGTATAAAACAGCACTAACTAGTATAAACCAATATAAACCAGCACTAACTAGTATAAACCAGTATAAACCAGCACTAACTAGTATAAACCAGCACTAACTAGTATAAACCAGCACTAACTAGTAACACGAGTCAATAATGAATAAATAATAATAATAATCATAATAATGAGCTGAAATGTCCGGGAAGCCCAGGGAGTGAAGCATAGCTGAAGTTTAAGGCAGCATGTAGCTGTACAGTTAGAATTCAAGCTGTAGAACCAGTTTAAAGATGATACGACCTTAAAAAAAAAAAAAAACTCCTGTTTACGGCATCTACCGAAAACCTCCGAGAAAAACCGAACTGTACGGAAACCAGGAAGTGAAGTCCGTAAAAAATGCATTTACAAATTATATATTTTACATTTTATAATTTGCTCCTGCTGAACACACTCAGTGTCCTCAAGGTAGGATGATCTTTATCCTTTAATGCCACACTGTTTCTACAATAAATCATGTTAAAGTGACAGTGTTACAGTCTAATGTTATGTAGCACACAAGACACCTCATCTTGCCGTGAATTAGCCTAATGCTAGTTACCGTGCTAGCGAAGCTGGCTACTGGTTTTAAACTACACAATAAAATCATTAAGCTCGGTTTAAGAATTTATTTTATTTCCACAATGAAATATTTACCCCATTAGAAGTCCATTCTTAACAACCCCTTCTCCTGGTTTTAATAAAATAAATCGTGCTTAGCTTTGTGATTCAGCAGCTAGCGCGCTAACGGACTTTAGCCGATTTTTAGTGATTTCAATGACAGTGTAATATTTGGACTAATCATATCTACCGAGAGAACTTGTATATTTGTTGTAATTATTTAACACTTTATTGGTTATATTAATGTGAATATGATATTTCTCCTAATAATAGTTCACCTGTTAGTGAACATGCTGCTGCTTTAAATTACACACTAAAATCCTGAACCGAGTTGATGAGCTCGGGTAACGAGAATTTAGTTTATTTCCATAATATAATATTTACCCATTTAAAAGGTGACTTTTCACACCCCTGAGTACTGGTTTTACACTAAATCATGACTAGACTAGTGATTTAGTCAGGTCTAAAGGACTTAGTTACAGATGTATGTTATCTACCTAGAGAACTTCGCTAATCATTTCATTTACACAGTTAGCATCATGCTAATTATCGTGCTAGCGAACTCGGCTACTGGTTTAAATGACACAATAAAATCCTTAAGCTTGGTCAAGAATTTATTTTATTTCCACAATGAAATATTGACCCTGTTAGTAGGTCACTTTTAACAACCCTGACTACTGGTTTTACACTAAATCATGATTAGCCTTGTGATCCGCTAGCTAGCGCGCTAGCGGACTTTAGCCGATTTTTACCGATTTAAATTACACTGTAATAGTTGGACTAATTATATCTACATGTCTATTTGTTGTAATTTGTACACATTTTATCGGTAAATATAATATAAATATAATGTTTAGCCTAATGTTAGTTAAGCTGCTAGTGAACTTGGCTGTTGTTTTACATTACACACTAAAATCCTGAACGAGTTGATGAGCTTGACCAACGAGAATTTCATTTATTTCCACAATATAATACTCATCCCCATTAAAAAGTCACTTTTAACAACCTTGACTACTGGTTTTATACTAAATCATACTTAGACTACTGATTAATCAGCTCTCGCTCTAAAGGGCATGGTTACAGATGTACACCGATCAGCCATAACATTATGACCACCGACAGGTGACGTGAATAAGACTGATGATCTCCTCATCATGGCACCTGTTAGTGTGTGGGATATATTAGACAGCAGGTGAACATTTTGTCCTCATAGTTGATGTGTTAAAAGCAGGAAAAATGGGAAAGTGTAAGGATTTGAGCGAGTTTGACAAATGGTGATGGCTCCACGACTGGATCAGAGCATCTCCGAAACTGCAGCTCTTGTGGGATGTTCCCGGTCTGCAGTGGTCAGTATCTATCAAACGTGGTCCAAAGCAGGAACGGTGGTGAACCGGTGACAGGGTCATGGGCGGCCAAGGCTCACTGATGCACGTGGAGAGTGAAGGCTGGCCCATGTGGTCCGATCCACAAGACGAGCTACTGTTGCCCAAATTGCTGAAGAATTTAATGCTGGTTCTGATAGAAAGGTGTCCGAATACACAGTAAATCACGGTTTGTTACTTATGGGACTGCATAGTCAGGGCGCCCATGTTGACCCCTGTGCACCACTGAAAGCACCAACAATGGGCACGTGAGCATCAGAACTGGACCACGAAGCAATGGAAGAAGGTGACCTGGTCTGATAAATCAAGTTTTCTTTAACATGGCGTGGATGGACGGGTGTGTGTGCACATGGCACCAGGATGCACTATGGGAAGAGGGCAAGCTGGCGGAGGCAGTGTCATGCTTTGGGCAATGTTTTGCTGGGAAACCTTTTGGTCCTGCCATCCATATGGATGTTGCTTTGACATGAACCACCTACCTAAGCATTGTTGCAGGCCATCTACACCCTTTGATGGTAACGGTATTTCCTGATGTCTGTGGCCTCTTTCAGCAGGATGATGCACCGTGCCCCAAAGCAAAAATGGATCAGGAATGGTTTGATGACCACAACAATGAGAATGAGGTGTTGACTTGGCTTCCAAATTCCCCAGATCTCATTCCAGTCGAGCATCTGTGGGATGTGCTGGACAAACAAGTCCAATCCATGGAGGCCCCACCTCGCAACTTCCAGGACTTAAAGGATCTGCTGCTAACATCTTGGTGCCAGATACCACAGCACACCTTCAGGGATCTAGTGGAGTCCATGCCTTGATAGTCAGGGCTGTTTTGTCAGCAAAAAGGGGTCCAACAGCATATTAGGCAGGTGGTCATAATGTTATGGCTGAGCAGTGTATGGTATCTACCTAGAGAACTTCACTAATGGTTTCATTTCCACAATATCATAGTGAGTATAAAGGTTTTAATAATTATACAGTATAATATTTTTTATAGATTTGGGTGGTGGACAGGGGCAGGAGGTTTTAGAGAGTTTAATCAGGTCACATGTACAGTGAATTTACACAATCTGACTGCTACAATTTTTCTGTTTCTTCACAAGTTAACTAATTATCAAACTCACGGCTTTATTAACTTTTATGCATTAATAGGAAAGTTTGATATTGTGTAATTGAAGAGTCATAATTCTGAGTCACAGAAAAATAATCTATTGCAGAGCCTGTGGATGTGCTGGAGGAATCAGCAGATACTCCCTCTGTCCTCCAGGTATGTGTCAGTTAAATAGTAATATTTTAACTTCATTTAAAACCTACAGGCCACTTTTTTCTAAGTATGTGTGTGTGTGTGTTTGTGTGTGTTTGTGTGTTTGTGTGTGTTTGTGTGTGTGTTAAGGTCATTGAGCCAATCCTGCAGCTGCTGCCCACCGAACCACACGAAGAACCTTCAGCTGTCATTCTGGTAAGAAAATCCTTCATTTATTTCCTAAAGCCAATCAGTGGATTTTACAAGGTTGTTTTTACTGTAAAGAATGTTAGTATAAATCTGATATGATAAGAAGCACTTATGATCTTCATGCTCTACATTTCACAGCCGCTCGATGCTGATGAGCCGGACAGTTCCTGCCGTGATGTTCAGTGTGTGTCTGTAGTCTCCTCCCTCTTCCAGGTATTCTACACTGCTGTAACTGAGATACAAACACACAAACATCCTTCTTTACAAGATCTAATGTTAAGTTTTGTTTCTCTATTTCTGGCCAGTGGACATAAGCAGAGACATCATTGGAATGATGAGGGGTCCAGAGAGTCGGCTCTGCTGGTTTGAAAGCGCAGAGACACACTGCTTGACTCGCGAGGTAATCACAGTCTTTATTACTCTGATGAAGAGAATGGACATTTTTCAACTGACATGATTTTTAGAAGAGCACTTTTGTGAAATGTGGTTGTAGATCTTGAGTTTCATCTAATTGTCTTTTACAGGGATTCCCTTATTATACCAGTGATAAGGAGAGTTTCACTGGCATTCAGGTAAGGGATTATTCATTGTGGCATCACAAAATGTTATGAACTGCAGTGACTAATTGTGTTTGTGTGTTTTAAGTTTGTTGAGCCGAACATCCAGCTGCTGCCCACAGAACAACCTCAAGACCCTTCACCTGTTTTTCTGTTTTTTTCTAAGTGACAGAATATTAGTATGAAACTGCTGTGATCAGAAGCACTCATGATCTTCCTGCTCTACTTTTCACAGCCGCTCGATGCTGGTGAGCTGATCAGCGCTTGGTGTAATATTCAGTTCCTCTCTGCACAGGCCTCCATCTCCCAGTTCAAGGTATTCTACAGTGCAGCAGCTGAGATACAAACACACAAACACCCGTCTTTACAAGTTCTAATGTTTAGTTTTGTTTCTCTATTTTCAGTCAGTGGAAATGAAAACATACTTCCTGGGGATGATAAGGGGCCCACAGAGCCGTCTTTGTTGGTTTAAATCCACCAAGACGAGCAGCTTGAATCACATGGTAATCACAGACTTAATTACTCTGAGGAAGAGAATTGACCTTGATGATTATTAGACGCTCACGTTTGTGAAATAGATCTTGAGTTTCAGCTTTTTGTCATTTGCAGGGATTCCCTTATGAGTCCTCCATAGAGGACTGTTTCACTGGCATACAGGTAAGGGATTATTCGTTGTGGCATCACAAAACTTTTGTTAATTGCAGTGACTAATTGTGTTCACTTTAATTTGTTCTCTTAAGGCTGAATCTGGGAGGGTTACAGAGTTCATCTCCTGTAACCGAATGGAGACATCATTCGTCGTGCCACATTATTTTGTGGTAAATTTATTGCACTGTCATGAAGTGTATCTTGTAGTTAGTAACTTTTAGAATTTTGTCAGTTGTGCTTTTATTTGTCTTCAGTGTGGATATTTTTTTTATTCAACAGCAAACCATTACAACGGTAACCTGCACTTTGCTGTATGTGGCTGAAGATGGACAGATGTTCACCTCCACTTGGGACTATGATCACAACGACTGTGAGGTAATTCAGACTTTCAGACCTGATGTGTATCTACATATGCTGCTATTCCCCTGATTCGGATACTGTAAAATTTACTGTGTGAGTTTTAATGATTTAATGATTTGGCTTGCAGGAGAGTGAGGAGCGCCTTAACCCAGAGGAGTTGGAGGTGCCCTTTATTTGGTACGATCCTCTTCACTCTTTAATGATGTAATAGTGTATTGTATGTTTAATATACACTAAACATTTACATCTCTTGTTTCTTAGCTGCCATCTTTCAGACAGAGGGGTGACTGAAATCGGCCTGAAGGTGCCCGCGCTTCGTGAGGCGTTTGCTGTGAGTAAAACCTTTATTCAGCTGCTGTTACTGCGCAGGTAAAGTCCACTCTGCTTTAACTTTTATATTGTGTGCTGTCTTATATTCAGACTCTGCTTGCCAGCATCCACAAGTAGAACTTCTTGTTCATGGTTGGAAAGAAGATCGTCATGCGACTGGCAGCAGCTAACAACCAGGTGACTTCAGAATGATGAAAGACTGTATCATTTTTGTGATGGAAATAATTTCAGTTTCTCAGCCATAGCCAAAGTGAGTTACAGAGATTTTTTCGTTTGCTTTAACAGGATGCAGTTGGTGTGCAGTTGGCCTACGAGACCCTGATTCGATTCCTGAGGACGCCTTCCAATCAGGAATCGATTAAAGCAGAGCTCAGCTCCTGTGTAAGCTAATAAACGTCTGTGTGAAATGACAGATGTTTAAAGATAAAAGATTTTGCTAATATAGAAAACAGGACTCCAATATGTAAAGCTAATTTATTTTTGTATCTTTTCTACTCTGTGCAGGACCACCACTACAACTTCCTGGATGTTTTTTTGAGCTGATTTTCTTCAGCTACTTTATAAATGGCTCAAAACCTCAGCCAGTAAGTGTCTTATCAGGAGATTTCTAAGTAATGTTTGAGTTTCAGAACATGGTCTATTTGATCTGGTTTTCTTTTTCCATATTTTTTAAACCTGATAAGACATGGCATTAATGAAGCTTGTCTTTCTTTCCAAAAGTTTAAGGGAGGTTTCTTGGAGCGCCTGCTTGCGCTCTTCAGCATGTGGGACGTGGACGTGTGGGAGCCTGCAGCAGAGCTGTACTTCACAGTGCTTATTGTAAGTGTTGAATATCTTCTGATGCCACGATCCACAAAGTCTCAGGATTGTATCTTAAACTCAGTGACACTATGTTGGATGTGTGTGGAATTTGTCAATAGGATTACCTTACAGAGCTTGCTGAAGTACTCTTCACTCAGCCTCTGGAGCTCTACAGTGACCCAGCAGCCTTAGCCACCACAGTTCAGCGACTCCTCAAGCTGCACGTCCAGCTGATGATGGACATTTTGGAGGAGCTCTGAGCAATGTCTTTCCCCTTACCCACTTCATCTTTTCTTCCTCTGTTTCATTTCATCTTCTTTTCTCTCACTTCTTTTTCCTACATTGCTCAGGCTCCACACGTAAGTATGAAATCATTTTATTTCTATTTTTGATCAACTTAATATTTAAAAAATCTCTTTTCTTTCCTACAGGTTTGTACAGTGAACCCCAGGACCTGAAGAAGGGCTTAACCTTAGCATTTAAGATCCCTCGTCCCTTAATAATCATCCCTTATTAATCTATCCCTCTGTTCCTATCCCACTCCCCCTATTCCCATCAATAGCCTATAGATTGTAAATACATGTATAGAATTGTTTAGAAATAAACTTATTTGTATACTTCTTATAGACTTTGCTTAAATAAATGTTTATATTTGTTCCTATTGCGGTCTCATTCTGATTATTTTTAGCCATCAGTATATGTATAAAAGTTTCCTTTAAACGCAACACAAACTGAATTTTTCACTCATATACAGATCATTTTTACAGAATTTCACAACCTTTAAATGGTTTACTAAAATGTGAAAAATAACAAATATATATTTATTATTTTATTATATATTTTATTATATATTATATTCAGTGTTGGGGAAAGTTACTTTTAAAAGTAATGCGTTACAATATTGTGTTACTCCCTAAAAAAGTAACTACTTGCATTACTTAGTTATTTTTTTTATAAAAAGTAATGCGTTACGTTACTTTTGCGATACTTTTTCTTAAATTTGACCAGTAGACTCGTTCTCTTTTCATTTTATACACATAGAAACCTATATGTGTTACATTACAAAGTAAACTCACAGTCCAAGTTAATAAAGACATTAAAGAGTGCAATATAGTCTTCCTAAAGTCATTCTAAAATTAGATCAATCTGCAAATGTTTTCTTCAGGTCTGCCTCCATTTCTATATATGCCTTGTCCAAAAAGCTTGTAAAGGTTTTGCGATCGGAGAGCACGGCCCCTGTCCATTTCCCTGATTTTGCTGATGATATTACAAAATGTCGGCGCCTTCACAGTGAAGAGTGGCTGCATCTCCTCAACAATAAATGCAGCAACCAATTTATTGAGTTCAGTCAAACTAATTGTTTTACCTGGTGGTGAACTGAAATCTAGCTTTTGTTGTTCAGCAGTAGGCGGGGTATATTAATACTGACATACATGGTTTGTTTATGTAAACTAATGTTAAATAATATCATTTAAGGGGACCATAATGTAAAGCATTATTGATTGAGACATTTCCCATATGAGTAACATAGTTATTCTACCATAATTTAAATCATATCTAAGGCTGGGTTTGATTAGGAGTGGGATTATTAGATAGATGAATTCAGACCCTCGCTGTGAAACATCACCCCCTGGACACAGGTGGACACAACGACCCTCATTTATTCCAAGTGTAGGGTCGCTTGAGTTCAGACACCATTAGTCAGGTGTGACAGCATTAATCATACTGCAGAATTCCTCTTCACTAAACAGCTTACGAGACAGATACCCCCTGCTGAAGAAATCTGTTTGCTTCACTTTTGTTCAGTCACACAGGACAGCTGTTCTAACTGTTAGATAAGCTTTATTAACTCCACTGATCAAAATGTTTGCTTCCAGTTCCCTTTTAGTCCTACTGCCAACACCATTTTTCCATTTTCAGACAGATCACATTTATCTATGACAAGAAGCAAGATATGCCACAAATGATCTAAAACCACACCATCAGACTGAGCTTTGTCCAGCAACTTCCATGTACATTAGTGTCTTAAAAATCAATTTCAGCCACAGCAGTATGTCAGAGCTTGAGATGCATTTCCTCAAAACACCTGGAATCAGTTATAAATGTTGCCTGCACAGACAAAACAAGGACATTTTAAGACACATTGAGGCCATTTCTGTCATAAATGAACACACTTAAATTAATACACTAGCCTTCAAAATAAGGAATGTACAAAACAGAAAAGAAATATATAAAAGCTGGACACTTTATAGCCTTGCTAAGGCCATAATAAAATATATAGTGGGGTCCAAATGTCTGAGACCACTAGTAAAAATGCTTCTTTTTGGCATTTTTTTCTAATTTAATACATTAATTTGTTATACAGATTATATTATTTGACAACAACTTAAAGTAAAATCTTTGAAATTTATGCAAGATGCCTTTCTGAGCTTCTAGCATTTAGCATGTTGCCTTTTTTGCTTTAAATGAGTGTGTGCATTTGAGCTGCATGGACACCACAAGTTTATGTAAAACCTTACAAGCCATTTTATGTATCAAATGCATCAGTGTGTCACTTGAACACATGCTTCAGTAAAAAAGATCAGACATGAGGAAAATCTGACCTTTAAATAGACACCTAGAAAGAGTACAGAATCTTAAATGAACTATTGTTTACTTTCTATATTTTAAATAGGAAAAAATGCAGTTGAAGAAAAATCCCAGATTATTAATGTGGTCACAGAATTTTGGACTTTTTTTCAGTGGACATAATCAATACATTTATCACATTACAATTATTTATGTGAGTAATAAACCATATAAACATACTGTGATAACACTTTACATTAAGGCTCTGTTAACTTACTTTATTTACTGCATTAGTTAACATTAAAGAAATGCTTATATGAAAGCTGATACCTTCTTTATAACAGATCACCTTAGACCCTGAATGTCTTCTTGGAGCTGGATTTGATTTGTATTGTGAAATGTGAGCTGACAGAAACTTCTTAACAATTACTGGTATACTTATGAAGAACAATTTACTTTAAAATAAATAACAGAACTGTAGGATGGGAATAATGAGGATTTAAGTGTTTTAAACCTAAGTGCCAGAATCTCTTCACAGAGCTTTAATTATGCGGTATTTCAAGATAATCACAGCCACATACAGTGTGATGAGCTGAAATAATAATTCTCTTGGACTCAAGGTCTGAGACACATGTATGACATTCACAGTGCTGACGAGACTAAGCATGCAGGGAGGGGCTATGGGTAACAGTGGGGGTAAGTACACACATGGGTAGAGTGTAAGTATAAGAGTATAGGGTATAAATACTGAAATCACAAAAAAGTACATTCAAAATGAAAATAATACATTATAGAAAACACAGGGTCCAAAGCTTTAAAGTGCAGTAATGCTTCTAAAAGTAACCTGAGATGAATGAAATTTAAAGTGACACAGTGTGTAGTAAGGTGTTAAGTCAGTAGCCTGTGTTATTCCTGCTGCCACCTCTGTATGATGGCCTTCTGTACAAGTATAAAAATAAAATTTCATTCAAGTCATTTAATTCATTTATTATTTCTATTTCATTAAGTGGTTACAGGCTGGTCTTCTTGTGAAAGTATATAAAGAGACTTAATGCATTACTTCTATACTCTGTGGTACCTGATAGTAAGTCTCCTGTATTAGGTCAATTCTCAATCTCACCACAGGATGGCAGTATCGGATACAGCTTATATAAAACAAGGCGAAACCTAGAACTACCTCATCATCATTAGATTACATATCCAACAGTGAGATTGATTTGTTGTGAGAAAGCCTAGTGCGTAAATTGATTGAAATAATAAGTTGCTGAATTTTCTCAGGAACAGTCATCTAGTTCAATTCAGTGAATGTCAGATGATGTTTGTGTGTTGCCAGGTGTGTGGTATTTAGACCAAACAATTATTTCAGGTCTTGTGTGTGGCACATGTTCCATAATACTTCGTGCCAAGTAAGAATGTCACTTTTGAGAGATACAAATTTTTCTCTGCTGACCAAACACAAGGAGTGAGTTTTGACCAGTACCTTGCGGAACTGCACACACTAAGTAAGACTTGTGAATTTGAAGATTTTAGAGACTCAATAGTGAGGGACAAAATAGTCTGTGGGATTCCTGATAATGGTCTCATTACCTGACCCTGACCCTGACACTGGAGAAATCAGTCAATATGTGTAGACCTGCTGAAATAACTTGTGCACAAGCCAAGGAACTACATAGAGAAGATGCTGCAGTGCAGGCCATTAAAAAAGAGGAGCAAAACACATTTTGCAAAGCAAAAGCAGCAAAGAATGAAAACCCCAAAAAGTAAATGCTGAAGATGTGGAAGCGAAATCTGCAAAAATAATGTCTCTCCTGCGATGTCTTGCAGACCAAGATGACCTGTTAGACCTCCTGAAAGGCTTATTGAAATTTGTTAAATATTTCAAGGACTGGGGTAGTTGAAAAAGAAAAAGGTTGATTGTAATATCTCACAGTTAAACTGCAACTATTGTGTTACTGTTAGATAAAAGAAAAAAAAGGTTGTTTTTTGCATAAAAGTTAGTAATAGAAGTAAAGAATCCCAAAGATAGTGCTTTACTTTTAAAGTGGGGAAGATGTGATGTTATGAATGATTACATGTGATTTTGGTTCCGGGTGTGTGTGTGTGTGCGTCTGGACAGTTTAGAGGGGAACCGCAAGTTGTGCTATAAGAAATGTTGTGCAAAATGCTAAGTAAAGTGAAGTGGCTAAAAAGACATTGAAGCTCTCCAGCATGTTGATTAAAACATAAAAGAGGGCATCACATTTAGTGCTACATCACATACACACATATGGTCCACAGTGTCAGTGTGAAATGCCACAGAAATCACATTGTTTGTTTCTGGAATTAGCCTGAATTAGCATATTTATGTTTACATTTTTTTTAATTTATTTATATATATATATATATATATATAAAAAAATAAAAGTCCTCACAAATCACCATTAGCCAGTGTACGGTATACAGTGAGGGAAAAAATTATTTGATCCCCTGCTGATTTTGTACATTTGCTCCCTGACAAAGAAATGATCAGTCTGTAATTTTAATGGTAGGTTTATCTGAACAGTGAGAGACAGAATAACAAGAAAAAAAAAATCCAGAAAAACACATTTCAAAAAAAGTTATACATTGATTTGAATTTTATTGAGTGAAATAAGTATTTGATCCCTTTGCAAAACATGACTTAGTACTTGGTGGCAAACCCTTGTTGGCAATCACAGACGTCAGACATTTCTTGTAGTTGGCCACCAGGTTTGCACACATCTCAAGGAATTTGGGCCCACTCCTCTTTGCATCCACGACCCATTTTTAATGCCCTGGCTGAGGGAAGGAGGTTCTCACTCAAGATTTGACGGTACGTGGCTCCGTCCATCGTCCCTTTGATGCGGTGCGGTTGTCCTGTCCCCTTACCAGAAAAACACCCCCAAAGCATAATGTTTCCACCTCCATGTTTGACGGTGGGGATGGTCTTCTTGGAGTCATAGGCAGCATTCCTCCTCCTCCAAACACGACGAGTTGAGTTGATGCCAAAGAGCTGGATTTTGGTCTCATTTGACCACATGACCTCTGAATCATTCAGATGTTCACTGGCAAACCTCAGATGAGCCTGTACATGTGCTTTCTTTAGCAGGGGGACCTTGCGGGCGCTACTGGATTTCAGTCTTTCACGGCATAATGTGTTACCAATTGTTTTCTTGGTGACTATGGTCCCAGCTGCCTTGAGATCATTGACAAAATCCTCCAGTGTAATTCTGGGCTGATTCCTCGCCGTTCTCATGATCATTGAAAAACTCCATGAGGTGAGATCTTGCATGGAGCCCCAGAGGAAGATTGACAGTCTTTTTGTGTTTCTTCCATTTGGGAATAATCGCACCAACTGTTGTCACCTTCTCACCAAGCTGCTTGGCGATGGTCTTGTAGCTCATTCCAGCCTTGTGTAGGTCTACAATCTTGTCCCTGACATCCATGGACAGCTCTTTGGTCTTGACCATGATGGAGAGTTTGGAATCTGATTGATTGCTTCCTTCTGTGGACAGGTGTCTTTCATACAGTTAACAAGCTGAGATTAAGAGCACTCCCCGAGAGTGCTCCTACTGTAATCTCAGCTCCTTACCTGTATAAAAGACACCTGGGAGCCAGAAATCTTTCTGACTGATAGGGGATCAAATACTTATTTCACTCATTAAAATGCAAATCAATGTAGAACTTTTCTGAAATGCATTTTTCTGGATTTTTTTGTTATTCTGCCTCTCACTGTTCAAATACACCTACCATTAAAATTACAGACTGATCATTTCTTTGTCAGTGGGGAAACGTACAAAATCAGCAGGGGATCAAATAATTTTCCCCTCACTGTATATTTTAGTTACTTTATGTCTTGTGCAGGTGAAACGTTCAGTTCCCTCAGTTTCCAATACAGGGTTGGGGTAAGCACTATTTCTAACAGTCATGGACACCTGTCTCAATGCTTTCAAAGTACACCCAAGTTGTATAGTCTGAAGATACAGTATATACATAGTATTCTATGCATAAAAGGCTAACATCAATAACAGAAGCACCATGCTTTAAGAAAGACACTTTTCCTTCTTCTACAAAATACACACTGGCGTAGATGAACTTGTAATTGGCATCCACAACAGCCATCATTATTACAGAGAAGCTGGACTTGTAATTATGGTAAAGACTGCCACCTTTAACTGGAGGCTGTGTACGGATGTGTTTACCATCAAGCGCAATAAGCAATGTGGGAATTGCCATTTAGATTGAAAATCATGCGCTATTTTACGCCATTCTGCCTCTGTTGTGGGTCTAGCAAAAGAACAGAAGAACAGATTTGAACATTATTTCTTTGTCACAGAGCATAAAAATAAAACATTTCTGAAGCATTGCAAATATGGATTCATTACTTAAGGCTTCATTGACTATTACAGAATAAACATTAAAATACAAAAAGCAGTGACCTTGAAAATACAAATACTCTGGGACGTTATAGCTATATTGATCATCACAGCATACTACTGTTTTTTGTACATTACTGGTAATCAGTGGTGGAAGATGCATTCAGATCATTTATAAACTATACATATGTATACTTTTATTAAAATTACTTTTTAGTTATAAGTTATACATGACTGAAAACCCAGATAAAGTCATTTTATTGGTGACTGTTTTGTACATAAAATAATCATAATGTAAAGAACATTCTGTAAAATCATCAACTTGATATCTGGAATATTGAGTAAGGCCATGTTGAAGATTGAAATCATTACAAAATGATTGGAACAAAAAATTTGATGGTCCTAACCTCATAGTAAAATTGACACTGTAGGCTGGAATTCACAGACCATCACAAATAACTGATGCATTTTACTGAAACAGATGTTCATTTTTAAGCTAATTTCACTAAAAGTTATTTTTTACCAATGTACTAAATGTGTCCTTTAAGTACAGCATTTGAGTAAATGTTGGGAATCAGTGAGTACCTACAGGAGCAGCACAGGTCTCCATGACTATGTTAGAAATAGTGCTTACCCCAACCCTGTATTGGAAACTGAGGGAACTGAACGTTTCGCCTGCACAAGAAATAAAGTAACTATAAAATATAGCAACACACACTTAAAAGTAATACTTGTTGAATCAAATATTGTTCTGCCAGACCCACCTGTTGCCAAAAACCGCATGGTCACAGCTAGACGCTCTTTTGGGGATATTGCCCGTCTCATTTGTGTGTGCTGCTTGATTATGAGAGGTCCAACCATCCCCAGCAAGATATCAAACTGCTCTGCTGTCATCTGCAGAAGCTTCCTGAATCCAGTATTATCGTACATTTATTTGTATGGTGAGCACAATATTATAGTTTATAGGTTTTTACCAGAAAAAATGGGCAAGCCTACAGTATGGACAAGGGCCAAATTGTGATGGCTATATGACTGGATCAGAGCATCTCCAAAACTGCAGCTCTTGTGGCGTGTTCCCGGTCTGCAGTAGTCAGTATCTATCAAAAGTGGTCCAATGAAGGAACAGTAGGTTATGGCAGCGAGTGAGGGCAAGACTAGTGAGAAAACCTGAACACAATCAAAGGGGGCTGAACACAAATGCAGATAACCAGATCACAGTTCTGGAGAAATGTTTACTTATCTTTAATTAGATAATAATGCAAGTCAAATAATCCACAAAACAAATCCAACAAGTCAGCTCAAAAGACTTGACAGTAGTTCCAAAGAATAAATCCCCAAAATCCACAAGGTTAATCCAAAAGCATACAAAAGGTTCACAGGAGTCTAATCAAAAAACAAAGTCAATACTTCCAAAAAGTCATTCTAATTAGTCCACAAAATAAATCCATAAGGCGTTCAAAAGAGCACTTGTCAATCAATCAAAACAAAGAACTATACCAGATGCACAAAGTCTTTTAAGGACAAAGCCATAAAACAGAGCACACGGCTGACCTAGACTTAATCAAGGTACAGGAAACACTAAGCAAAGTATTTGTGGAGGAAAAGGGTGACTTAAATACACAAACCTAAACAAAGCACAGGAGACACCTATTAGACATAATGACAGAGACTGGACACCAACAAAAAGGCAGTGGGGGTCTCTAGTGGCCAGAAAACAGTCCACAACCCTGACAGGAAACCAGTAGATATCAGTTTATATCTTGCTCTGTTCATGTTTCAATTAGTTGCATATCTTACCTGTATATTTCAGTCTAGTTGTGTTGATATTTAACATGATCAGAAAATGACAGATGATTTTCAAAGTCTTTTCCTGTTTCATCATAAAATGGACATAATAAAGCGTCCAAAAGTCAGAATGGACAAACCCATGTGTATAAATCACACCAAAATATGGATTTGAATTAAAACACTTAAGAGAAACATTATTTCAGACTTTTGGATAACAGCTTGATAGACTTTTATTTGATAATTATGTGCAGTATTGAGATTAAAATTTATACTTGATTTGGATTGGTCAGAAGGTGTTCAGCATGGACCTGATAGCAGTTCAGGTTTCAAATCAAATCTCTCTTTTTTAAAGAATGTCCTCTTTCTGATTATATATATACAGTTATACAAACCAAAAAATAGTGTATGTCAAATATGTACAGAAGAAACTGAGTTTGAGTTTAGAGACTAACTAACTAACTAACTAACTAAATATAATCACAATCGTTTACATCAGCAAACAAAACATTAATATAAATTATGTATACACAGTGCACATACTTGATCAAGCCACAATTATAAGGACATCCTAATGATTAGACTGACCAACTATAAAAGAAGAATTCACATAATCAGAAATAAATAAAAATTAATGGCCCCAAGTTTCAGAAAATATGCCAGTATTGCCCTTTATTGTGTACCTAATTTTATCCAAATGAATGAAGCTCATAACATCTTACTGCCAGTCATCAAAAGATGGAAGGAGAATTTGTTTCCATAGCAGAAGAATATGCCATCTAGCTAATAATGTTACCGTTAAACGTGACTTTATTGGATTACCCACAGAACTGGCGAGGAGTTCACCAAATCGCTCAGTTAATAACGGCCGGGAACGCTTCCTCAACGGAATCCGAAAACGATCACCGATTGCAGCCAGCAGCATGTTGGTGTTGTGTTCATTTCGATTCACTGCGCAAAACGTTACATAACCAAAGCCACAGTACCATTGACCTCTTCAACTTAAATCATTCTTAAGCTTCTTGATGAACTGAGGAGAACTCTCTTTTGGCTTATTTTCTCTCTGGGTGTCTGTGAGTGTCAGTCCCAGTGTCAATAGAACTAATCATGTAGTGTATCCGGGTTGCAGGATTTTTTAATTTATTTGTTTGTTTTTTTTTATTTAAAAAGCACAGAAGGTATCATTTGGGTATGAATCTGTTCGTCTCTCGATATAGTGTCAAAAAA
Organism: Hemibagrus wyckioides; assembly: GCF_019097595.1. Taxonomy (NCBI): domain Eukaryota; kingdom Metazoa; phylum Chordata; class Actinopteri; order Siluriformes; family Bagridae; genus Hemibagrus; species Hemibagrus wyckioides. The sequence continues at coordinate 304,456 of NW_026690783.1, read as the reverse complement.
GACTACAACTATTCCAATCATGTCTAAATCAAAAGCCACTGCACCAGGCCAGAGGGGCGCCAGAACCCATATCACAACATGTAGCAGCTCCTTTTTCCTGCTAGCCCAGGTGTGTGGGGTGCCGCGATCGTATAGTGGTTAGTACTCTGTGTTGTGGCCGCAGAAACCCTGGTTCGAAGCCGGGTCACGGCATTGGCTTTTCCACATCACCGTTGAATGCTAGGTATAGCTTTTGGCCATTTGTCACTTGAAAAGCATAAGCAGGTAGGACCCCGCTCCCCTTAAGATTCTAGGTTCGACTCCTGGCTGGCTCGGCTGCCTTTTAAGAGCCCAGAGGTGTGCCACAGACTCCAGCTGCCGAATTGCTGGCAGAGTAACACCTCCCACAATCCCTGAAATGCGGAGAGTCCTGTACTGGGAGGTATGCTGGCTTTCTGCACCAGGAACACCAGCCCACGCTCTGTCTAGTGGCTGATCTTCCGCTGGAGTGACAGCTCGAGTAGCTGAATGCTCGGTCAGCGCTGGCCGATTTTGTGCTCTGCAATGCAAGGTTCCCATGCAAAGCTCTGGATGATACTGCGCTGGAGCTCAAACTGCTTGGTGGTCGAGTAAAACACCGATCTCAACTCTCCCAGGGAGCCCTCCCATATGGTCTAGCGGTCAGGATTCCTGGTTTTCACCCAGGCGGCCCGGTTTCGACTCCCGGTATGGGAACGTGACTTTATTGGATTGTCCACAGAACTGGCGAGGAGTTCACCAAATCGTTCAGTTAATAATGGCCGGGAACCTGGTGGTGAACTGAAATCTAGCTTTTGTTGCTCAGCAGTAGTTGTTATCATGTGGGTGTGTGTGAAAGTTAGAGAGAGACCTTTGCACACTAACCTTGATGTGTCTGAGAAAATCAAAATATGTACCTCAGCCCTCACAACTACATGGAGTACACAAAAACAAAGTGTATTTCTGCACCTGTGGCCTTTGGATGGTGAGAAGTACAGACTAAACCTATGTATGGCCTGTGTATGAAATGCTTGTCTTTTCTTGATGGTAAAGCCAGTTTGAAACTACCTTAAAATCCTTCAGCGATACACTTTTCCATTTTTTCTGTAAAAAATCTACTCTGCATCAGATTTATGAACATTGTCACCACTGCCTCGCGGTGCCTTGTGCTGATGAGGATCACATTCCTCCCCCATTTCAGAATATAACTCATGACCATGGTGTTCTGCACCAGGGTGGGTGGTCTCTCTCACTTTCTCACACACACACACACACACACAAAAGCCAGAAACTAAGCTTTCTTTGCTCAGGCCTATCTAAAGGGTTAATGGTGCCACTTGGTCATCAACAGTAAAAATCACAAACTTTACCTCTTCCCAACAGGGAAAACCAGCAACAATCAAGAATGCATGATTATATAGTGTCATGGCTGTGCAGACAAAAAATGTGGTTATAATGGAAGTCTATGGGGCAAAAACATCCACCAACAGTAAATTAGGGAGAAAAAATTTAATCTGATGCTGCAAAAAAAACTAAAAATGCATCAGAGCTAATGTTGTTACTAATCTTTGACATGTCCAAGACTGTGATAAAAAGTAAAAAAAATATCCAGTCCACAATCACTTTATATATTGTTTTTCCCCAAATCAGTGACATCATTTATGAACTTGGCAATTAAAGAGTTAAAATCCTGGATGTTTTTGAACATTTAGTAGTTTTGATCAGAACTGAGGTTGATTAACAGATTTATGCAAACAAAAGTTGAAAAAAAAAAACATCTGATATATTTTTACAGCAGTTTATTTTAGTGCATGTTTTCATCCCCAAACATAACATTAGGGTAGTGAATTTGAACTATTTCTATTTTTTGCAGATATATGCAGAATTCTACAGAGTTACTCGAGTTGATCTCAGGCAGATCTTTCTTAGTTACTTGGACTCACTTGCACCACGATTGATCAAGCTCTATAGATCAAGAAGTGGAGCCTTGGGAGGAGAAATTCAAATACTCCTAGACAGACTTGATGAACGGGTAACAACATCAGTTTACTTCAAATTGTGAGGTTTTAAAAAACATGACTGCATACTACAAATGTTAGCTGTAGTAAAAGCCATTTACTTTGTCCATGTTTTTCCTGCTTCCTATTTGTGTTTTAGACCACTGCTGTCCTGACACACAGGAAATCTGCAGCACTTTGTGGCCTTCCCTTGTTTCTGAGAGAAAAGGAGGACAATCTACTGAGAACGTATCTGGTAATATTTTTTATCTTATCCGTCATGTCTAACATGGCTGGCCTGTGGAGACGTTTGTGAGAATGCTATCCTTTCTCAAATTGCATTTTAAGGGCATTCAGAATGTGCTATTGGGAGTGTATAGACTACAACCCAAACGACTCGCCTTAAAACAAAAATGTAAGTGTATTAAATATTTTAATGATTAGTGAACATAAGAAACCAAAACGCTCTAAATTTTACAGCAGTTGACTGACAATTTGGGTCGTCAGTAAAGCTGTAATATCTTAATGTTTCATAAAATGACACATAACCCAGCACACTTGCTCATTTGACTGATGTAGGATACAACTAAGCTGAAAGATAAGGGTCTTACTCAACCAATGCTGCTTGGAAGTGTGCTGGAATTTGAACACAACCTTCTGATCAAGCCTTCTGTCACTGAGCCATTACAACCATGCCAGAGCAACACCATAACTAGTTTGCATTGATTCAGCTATTTCTCCCACTGAATTAATGGCACTTAAAGATTCCAGTGAAGCAGTGCAAGCTAGCTGTAGTGATGGCTTTGAGTCTCTGATAAGAAGGTTGTGTGTTCAAGTCCCAGCACAAAACATAACTTCCTTGATTGTACCCTTGAGCAAGACACTTCTTCTTTTTCTTATTTTTGTCCTGTATTGATTTTGACCCATAGTTTGTTGTCTCTGTAGGACACAGTCCAGAAGGAAACCTGCACTAAGGGACTCAAAGTAGATATCCTCAGTTTTGTTGAAGATGTGGCAATAACCAACCCAAACACAAGAAGTATAGCTGTGGTGCTGGAAGAGAAAATTGTGCTTGATGATGTTGATGACCTGCCAAATGCATTTGCTTTACTTTTTGGTATCATTTATGCACTTAACATTGAGCACCTGAAGAAGTATACCTTCGAGGTGACCCAGACATTATTTCTGCACCTTGGCTCTCAGTGTACTGCAAGAGTGCAGTCATTGAAGAATAAGCTTCTGAAGCTGGATGTTTAATCTTGGCTGCTGTTTATAAAAAAGTTAACAGTTATCTATGCACTTTCATAGTTTTGTTAATGGAGCTGAGTTTGTTGGACTTGTTTGTTGAACTGTTCAAGCTGCAGCTGTGAAGCCATAGCAAAGTCATTTTTGGTCTTTTTCCATTGTTTTACCCAAATCTGATTTCTTAGAAATATACAGAATACTTGCTGACTCAAAAGGTTCAGACTGTAGTTTCATGGCCATAGCAGTGAATCCAGAAAAAGTCGTCGTTGTATATTTCTCAATATTTCATCTAGTTGTGTTTTGTATTCAGTGATTATTTGTTCTTTTTGTTTGTTTTGGTCTCAAAATCTCTAATACTGCTTTTTTCACTCCTTGGACTCAGATTGTTTATGTACCATTGTTTAATTCAGGCTTACTCTTTTATAATTGGTGCAAAATTTTATATCGTTTTTTTATTCCTATTTGCAAACTTTCTTTCATGTTTGTATCGAATTTATTACATTATAATTGATATTTTATTGAAGATAAATGATATTAATATTGAAAAGAGAGCTTTTTGTAAAATGTATATTCAGTACCATGAATAATGTCTGGATTTTTGGTTGTGGTCATTTGTTTCTGTTTACTGGAGAGTTATTGAGGCTCAATGCCTTGGTTTTATTAAATGCCATTCAATAAATAATAGCATTTATTCAAGTTGGATTGATTCATATTTTGTCTTTGAAAAGTCTCTAAATATCTGTTCATTCTTAAACTCTTCCAGTAATCAGTTCTGCTGTTTGTAACACCTCAGCTTATGGACAGACTGAGATGCAGACAGATACCATAAGCACAGACACAGCTCTTATTTTATATGCCACCATTTGCTCTTTAAAGACTTGTCTCATTTGTTTTAAAATGGATTTGAATGGGCTTGAACACGCGTATGAAAACAAACAAAACGTTACACGTCTCATTATCAACTTCTTTGGAGCATTTATTAATAAACTTGAACAAGCATCGGCTCTGTACATCCGACATTAACACTATAAACGTTTTACATAGAGTGCATTGTATAACGTAATGACATCACACCCAAATGAACCGTAATACATTCAATAAAACAAGAGTAGTTCGGCTGATGCCGTAATCTAACGAGTAAGAGTGCAATACTTAACACCCACACTTGCTCTTAGCTTATTAAGTTACCTGAAAACAAAATAACAAATAAGGCTTCTCTTTCACATAAACGATGTAAACATAAACCTTTTACTCTTTTAAGTACCAAACATATCTCGAGCAAACCTCTTTAACTTTAGCTTAGTGGCTGGCTTTGTCATAATGTCAGCAACCATTTGCTCTGTAGGTATTCCAAGATTACCTTGCCATCATTCACAGTTTCCTTTATAAAGTGCTACTTGATGTCAATGTGCTTGCACCTTTGCCTGTAAACTGGGTTTCTGGCTATTGCTATTGTACCTTGGTTGTCTTCATACACTTTTGTTTGTACGTATTGGTATGTATCCATACCTTTGAGTAGCTACTTGAATACTCAAAGCTACTCAAAGGAATAAAAGGGAACCGCAAGGTGTGCTATAAGAAATGTTGTGCAAAATGCTAAGTAAAGTGAAGTGGCTAAAAAGACATTGAAGCTCTCCAGCACGTTGATTAAAACATAAAAGAGGGCATCACATTTAGTGCTACATCACATACACACATATGGTCCACAGTGTCAGTGTGAAATGCCACAGAAATCACATTGTTTGTGTCTGGAATTAGCCTGAATTAGCATATTTATGTTTACATTATATATATGAAATTCCTCACAAATCACCATGAGCCAGTGTACGGTATATATACTTGCAATTCTGCATTCTTTATTCTTCTGTTCATTTGTTTATTTCAGACTTACATATTGCACACAGAACTTCTGGATAGTGTAGTGGACCAGCACCGTTACATCCTCCACAGACACCCTCACACATTCGTACAGCCAGCAGCCCTGCTCTGGCCAGTACTGACAGCATTTTTCCTAGAAACACATGCAGATTCAAAACCATTTAACCTTTACAAGCATTTCCAGAGCAAACTGTGTGCTATATTCATGTGTTTTACCTCTTTTCTCTCTCTTATGTTAGTCAGCATGACTATGGTGGCAGATTTGTGCTCCCAAACCATTCTCCAGAAATCAGCCACTGTCTCCGGTTTCGGACCTGCAAACAGACCTTTTTAAAGCTTTCCAGCAGAAAGTCATGACATTCAGTAAATTCATTCTGACATTCACTCTTCTGATCTGTATGCTGTGTAACGTGTGGGTGACTGCTTCTGTGTTAGAATCTTGAAAACTGATGAAACCCTCAGATGAAAGGTCACTTACACTAACTACTAGCTGTAGTTAACTTTAGGTCTACACATATTGACTGCTTTCTCCAGTGTCAGAGCTGCTTCACATAACAGTCTTTCCCTGAGACCATTATCAGGAATCCCACAGACTATTTTGTCCCTCACCATTGAGTCTCTAAAATCTCCAAATTCACAAGTCTTACTTAGTGTGTGCAGTTCCGCAAGGTACTGGTCAAAACTCACTCCTTGTGTCTGGTCAGCAGAGAAAAACTTCTCAAAAGTGACATTCTTACTTGGCACGAAGTATTATGGAACATGTGCCACACACAAGACCTGAAATAATTGTTTGGTCTAAAAACCACACACCTGGCAACACACAAACATCATCTGACATTCACTGAATTGAACTAGATGACTGTTCCTGAGAAAATTCAGCAACTTATTATTTCAATCAATTTACGCACTAGGCTTTCTCACAACAAATCAATCTCACTGTTGGATATGTAATCTAATGATGATGAGGTAGTTCTAGGTTTCGCCTTGTTTTATATAAGCTGTATCCGATACTGCCACCCTGTGGTGAGATTGAGAATTGACCTAATACAGGAGACTTACTATCAGGTACCACAGAGTATAGAAGTAATGCATTAAGTCTCTTTATATACTTTCACAGGAAGACCAGCCTGTAACCACTTAATGAAATAGAAATAATAAATGAATTAAATGACTTGAATGAAATTTGTTTTTATACTTGTACTTCTTGATATAATAAATAGCTTTTCTTTTCTTTTCTTTGTTAAACACTTCAGTTTCAGACATCTGAATCAGTGTTTATAAGTTAGGTCTGGTGATTAATTTCAGCTGGAGGATGTGGAAAGAAAACAAGGCCTGTCCCTGCACTTTCCTTCACTTAAAGCACTCTGAAATTTCCTTCAGGATGAATGTAAAAGTTTACAGAATTGCCATATTTGGCTGACGGTCTGTGTGCTCAGCTGTTTAAAGAGGCAGAAGGCCATCATACAGAGGTGGCAGCAGGAATAACACAGGCTACTGACTTAACACCTTACTACACACTGTGTCACTTTAAATTTCATTCATCTCAGGTTACTTTTAGAAGCATCAAGTTTTGGACCCTGTGTTTTCTATAATGTATTATTTTCATTTTGAATGTACTTTTTTGTGATTTCAGTATTTATACCCTATACTCTTATACTTACACTCTACCCATGTGTGTACTTACCCCCACTGTTACCCATAGCCCCTCCCTGCATGCTTAGTCTCATCAGCACTGTGAATGTCATACATGTGTCTTAGACCTTGAGTCCAAGAGAATTGTTATTTCATCTCATCACACTGTATGTGGCTGTGATTATCTTGAAATACCGCATAGTTAAAGCTCTGTGAAGAGATTCTGGCACTTAGGTTTAAAACACTTAAATCCTCATTATTCCCATCCTACAGTTCTGTTATTTATTTTAAAGTAAATTGTTCTTCATAAGTATACCAGTAATTGTTAAGAAGTTTCTGTCAGTTCACATTTCACAATACAAATCAAATCCAGCTCCAAGAAGAGATTCAGGGTCTAAGGTGATCTGTTATAAAGAAGGTATCAGCTTTCATATAAGCATTTCTTTAATGTTAACTAATGCAGTAAATAAAGTAAGTTAACAGAGCCTTAATGTAAAGTGTTATCACAGTATGTTTATATGGTTTATTACTCACATAAATAATTGTAATGTGATAAATGTATTGATGATGTCCACTGAAAAAAAAAGTCCAAAATTCTGTGACCACATTAATAATCTGGGATTTTTCTTCAACTACATTTTTTCCTATTTAAAATATAGAAAGTAAACAATAGTTCATTTAAGATTCTGTACTCTTTCTAGGTGTCTATTTAAAGGTCAGATTTTCCTCATGTCTGATCTTTTTTACTGAAGCATGTGTTCAAGTGACACACTGATGCATTTGATCTAAAATGGCTTGTAAGGTTTTACATAAACTTGTGGTGTCCATGCAGCTCAAATGCACACACTCATTTAAAGCAAAAAAGGCAACATGCTAAATGCTAGAAGCTCAGAAAGGCATCTTGCATAAAGATTTTACTTCAAGTTGTTGTCAAATAATATAATCTGTAAAACAAATTGATGTATTAAATTAGAAAAAAATGCCAAAAAGAAGCATTTTTACTAGTGGTCTCAGACATTTGGACCCCACTATATATTTTATTATGGCCTTAGCAAGGCTATAAAGTGTTTATATATTTCTTTTCTGTTTTGTACATTCCTTATTTTGAAGGCTAGTGTATTAATTTAAGTGTGTTCATTTATGACAGAAATGGCCTCAATGTGTCTTAAAATGTCCTTGTTTTGTCTGTGCAGGCAACATTTATAACTGATTCCAGGTGTTTTGAGGAAATGCATCTCAAGCTCTGACATACTGCTGTGGCTGAAATTGATTTTTAAGACACTAATGTACATGGAAGTTGCTGGACAAAGCTCAGTCTGATGGTGTGGTTTTAGATCATTTGTGGCATATCTTGCTTCTTGTCATAGATAAATGTGATCTGTCTGAAAATGGAAAAATGGTGTTGGCAGTAGGACTAAAAGGGAACTGGAAGCAAACATTTTGATCAGTGGAGTTAATAAAGCTTATCTAACAGTTAGAACAGCTGTCCTGTGTGACTGAACAAAAGTGAAGCAAACAGATTTCTTCAGCAGGGGGTATCTGTCTCGTAAGCTGTTTAGTGAAGAGGAATTCTGCAGTATGATTAATGCTGTCACACCTGACTAATGGTGTCTGAACTCAAGCCACCCTACACTTGGAATAAATGAGGGACGCTGTGTCCACCTGTGTCCAGGGGGTGATGTTTCACAGCGAGGGTCTGAATTCATCTATCTAATAATCCCACTCCTAATCAAACCCAGCCTTAGATATGATTTAAATTATGGTAGAATAACTATGTTACTCATATGGGAAATGTCTCAATCAATAATGCTTTACATTATGGTCCCCTTAAATGATATTATTTAACATTAGTTTACATAAACAAACCATGTATGTCAGTATTAATATACCCCGCCTACTGCTGAACAACAAAAGCTAGATTTCAGTTCACCACCAGGTAAAACAATTAGTTTGACTGAACTCAATAAATTGGTTGCTGCATTTATTGTTGAGGAGATGCAGCCACTCTTCACTGTGAAGGCGCCGACATTTTGTAATATCATCAGCAAAATCAGGGAAATGGACAGGGGCCGTGCTCTCCGATCGCAAAACCTTTACAAGCTTTTTGGACAAGGCATATATAGAAATGGAGGCAGACCTGAAGAAAACATTTGCAGATTGATCTAATTTTAGAATGACTTTAGGAAGACTATATTGCACTCTTTAATGTCTTTATTAACTTGGACTGTGAGTTTACTTTGTAATGTAACACATATAGGTTTCTATGTGTATAAAATGAAAAGAGAACGAGTCTACTGGTCAAATTTAAGAAAAAGTATCACAAAAGTAACGTAACGCATTACTTTTTATAAAAAATAACTAAGTAATGCAATTTGGTACTTTTTTAGGGAGTAACACAATATTGTAACGCATTACTTTTAAAAGTAACTTTCCCCAACACTGAATATAATATAATAACAAATATATAATATATTTGTTATTTTTCACATTTTAGTAAACCATTTAAAGGTTGTGAAATTCTGTAAAAATGATCTGTATATGAGTGAAAAATTCAGTTTGTGTTGCGTTTAAAGGAAACTTTTATACATATACTGATGGCTAAAAATAATCAGAATGAGACCGCAATAGGAACAAATATAAACATTTATTTAAGCAAAGTCTATAAGAAGTATACAAATAAGTTTATTTCTAAACAATTCTATATTACACGTATTTACAATCTATAGGCTATTGATGGGAATAGGGGGAGTGGGATAGGAACAGAGGGATAGATTAATAAGGGATGATTATTAAGGGATGAGGGATCTTAAATGCTAAGGTTAAGACCTTCTTCAGGTCCTGGGGTTCACTGTACAAACCTGTAGGAAAGAAAAGAGATTTTTTAAATATTAAGTTGATCAAAAATAGAAATAAAATGATTTCATACTTACGTGTGGAGCCTGAGCAATGTAGGAAAAAGAAGTGAGAGAAAAGAAGATGAAATGAAACAGAGGAAGAAAAGATGAAGTGGGTAAGGGGAAAGACATTGCTCAGAGCTCCTCCAAAATGTCCATCATCAGCTGGACGTGCAGCTTGAGGAGTCGCTGAACTGTGGTGGCTAAGGCTGCTGGGTCACTGTAGAGCTCCAGAGGCTGAGTGAAGAGTACTTCAGCAAGCTCTGTAAGGTAATCCTATTGACAAATTCCACACACATCCAACATAGTGTCACTGAGTTTAAGATACAATCCTGAGAATTTGTGGATCGTGGCATCAGAAGATATTCAACACTTACAATAAGCACTGTGAAGTACAGCTCTGCTGCAGGCTCCCACACGTCCACGTCCCACATGCTGAAGAGCGCAAGCAGGCGCTCCAAGAAACCTCCCTTAAACTTTTGGAAAGAAAGACAAGCTTCATTAATGCCATGTCTTATCAGGTTTAAAAAATATGGAAAAAGAAAACCAGATCAAATAGACCATGTTCTGAAACTCAAACATTACTTAGAAATCTCCTGATAAGACACTTACTGGCTGAGGTTTTGAGCCATTTATAAAGTAGCTGAAGAAAATCAGCTCAAAAAAAAACATCCAGGAAGTTGTAGTGGTGGTCCTGCACAGAGTAGAAAAGATACAAAAATAAATTAGCTTTACATATTGGAGTCCTGTTTTCTATATTAGCAAAATCTGTTATCTTTAAACATCTGTCATTTCACACAGGCGTTTATTAGTAACCCTCTGTAACCCTCCCAGATTCAGCCTTAAGAGAACAAATTAAAGTGAACACAATTAGTCACTGCAATTAACAAAAGTTTTGTGATGCCACAACGAATAATCCCTTACCTGTATGCCAGTGAAACAGTTCTCTATGGAGGACTCATAAGGGAATCCCTGCAAATGACAAAAAGCTGAAACTCAAGATCTATTTCACAAACGTGAGCGTCTAATAATCATCAAGGTCAATTCTCTTCCTCAGAGTAATTAAGTCTGTGATTACCATGTGATTCAAGCTGCTCGTCTTGGTGGATTTAAACCAACAAAGACGGCTCTGTGGGCCCCTTATCATCCCCAGGAAGTATGTTTTCATTTCCACTGACTGAAAATAGAGAAACAAAACTAAACATTAGAACTTGTAAAGACGGGTGTTTGTGTGTTTGTATCTCAGTTACAGTAGTATAGAATACCTGGGAGAGGGAGGAGACTACAGACACACACTGAACATCACGGCAGGCACTGTCCGGCTCATCAGCATCGAGCGGCTGTGAAATGTAGAGCATGAAGATCATAAGTGCTTCTTATCATATCAGATTTATACTAACATTCTTTACAGTAAAAACAACCTTGTAAAATCCACTGATTGGCTTTAGGAAATAAATGAAGGATTTTCTTACCAGAATGACAGCTGAAGGTTCTTCGTGTGGTTCGGTGGGCAGCAGCTGCAGGATTGGCTCAATGACCTTAACACACACACACAAACACACACACACACAAACACACACACACACACAAACACACACACACACACACACACTTAGAAAAAAGTGGCCTGTAGGTTTTAAATGAAGTTAAAATATTACTATTTAACTGACACATACCTGGAGGACAGAGGGAGTATCTGCTGATTCCTCCAGCACATCCACAGGCTCTGCAATAGATTATTTTTCTGTGACTCAGAATTATGACTCTTCAATTACACAATATCAAACTTTCCTATTAATGTATAAAAGTTAATAAAGCAGTGAGTTTGATAATTAGTTAACTTGGGAAGAAACAGAAAAATTGTAGCAGTCAGATTGTGTAAATTCACTGTACATGTGACCTGATTAAACTCTCTAAAACCTCCTGCCCCTGTCCACCACCCAAATCTATAAAAAATATTATACTGTATGATTATTAAAACCTTTATACTCACTATGATATTGTGGAAATGAAACCATTAGTGAAGTTCTCTAGGTAGATACCATACACTGCTCAGCCATAACATTATGACCACCTGCCTAATATGCTGTTGGTCCCCTTTTTACTGCCAAAACAGCCCTGACTGTCAAGGCATGGACTCCACTAGATCCCTGAAGGTGTGCTGTGGTATCTGGCACCAAGATGTTAGCAGCAGATCCTTTAAGTCCTGGAAGTTGCGAGGTGAGGCCTCCATGGATTGGACTTGTTTGTCCAGCACATCCCACAGATGCTCGATTGGATTGAGATCTGGGGAATTTGGAAGCCAAGTCAACACCTCATTCTCATTGTTGTGGTCATCAAACCATTCCTGATCCATTTTTGCTTTGGGGCACGGTGCATCATCCTGCTGAAAGAGGCCACAGACATCAGGAAATACCGTTACCATGAAAGGGTGTAGATGGCCTGCAACAATGCTTAGGTAGGTGGTTCATGTCAAAGCAACATCCATATGGATGGCAGGACCAAAAGGTTTCCCAGCAAAACATTGCCCAAAGCATGACACTGCCTCCGCCAGCTTGCCCTCTTCCCATAGTGCATCCTGGTGCCATGTGCACACACACCCGTCCAGCCACGCCATGTTAAAGAAAACTTGATTTATCAGACCAGGTCACCTTCTTCCATTGCTTCGTGGTCCAGTTCTGATGCTCACGTGCCCATTGTTGGTGCTTTCAGTGGTGCACAGGGGTCAACATGGGCGCCCTGACTATGCAGTCCCATAAGTAACAAACCGTGATTTACTGTGTATTCGGACACCTTTCTATCAGAACCAGCATTAAATTTTTCAGCAATTTGGGCAACAGTAGCTCGTCTTGTGGATCGGACCACATGGGCCAGCCTTCACTCTCCACGTGCATCAGTGAGCCTTGGCCGCCCATGACCCTGTCACCGGTTCACCACCGTTCCTGCTTTGGACCACGTTTGATAGATACTGACCACTGCAGACCGGGAACATCCCACAAGAGCTGCAGTTTCGGAGATGCTCTGATCCAGTCGTGCAGCCATCACCATTTGTCAAACTCGCTCAAATCCTTACACTTTCCCATTTTTCCTGCTTTTAACACATCAACTACGAGGACAAAATGTTCACCTGCTGCCTAATATATCCCACACACTAACAGGTGCCATGATGAGGAGATCATCAGTCGTATTCACTTCACCTGTCGGTGGTCATAATGTTATGGCTGATCGGTGTACATCTGTAACCATGCCCTTTAGCGCGAGAGCTGATTAATCAGTAGTCTAAGTATGATTTAGTATAAAACCAGTAGTCAGGGTTGTTAAAAGTGACTTTTTAATGGGGATGAGTATTATATTGTGGAAATAAATGAAATTCTCGTTGGTCAAGCTCATCAACTCGTTCAGGATTTTAGTGTGTAATGTAAAACAACAGCCAAGTTCACTAGCAGCTTAACTAACATTAGGCTAAACATTATATTTATATTATATTTACCGATAAAATGTGTACAAATTACAACAAATAGACATGTAGATATAATTAGTCCAACTATTACAGTGTAATTTAAATCGGTAAAAATCGGCTAAAGTCCGCTAGCGCGCTAGCTAGCGGATCACAAGGCTAATCATGATTTAGTGTAAAACTAGTAGTCAGGGTTGTTAAAAGTGACCTACTAACAGGGTAAATATTTCATTGTGGAAATAAAATAAATTATTGACCAAGCTTAAGGATTTTATTGTCATTTAAACCAGTAGCCGAGTTCGCTAGCACGATAACTAGCATGATGCTAACTGTGTAAATGAAATGATTAGCGAAGTTCTCTAGGTAGATAACATACATCTGTAACTAAGTCCTTTAGACCTGACTAAATCACTAGTCTAGTCATGATTTAGTGTAAAACCAGTACTCAGGGGTGTGAAAAGTCACCTTTTAAATGGGTAAATATTATATTGTGGAAATAAACTAAATTCTCGTTACCCGAGCTCATCAACTCGGTTCAGGATTTTAGTGTGTAATTTAAAGCAGCAGCATGTTCACTAGCAGGTGAACTATTATTAGGAGAAATATCATATTCACATTAATATAACCAATAAAGTGTTAAATAATTACAACAAATATACAAGTTCTCTCGGTAGATATGATTAGTCCAAATATTACACTGTCATTGAAATCGCTAAAATCGGCTAAAGTCCGTTAGCGCGCTAGCTGCTGAATCACAAAGCTAAGCACGATTTATTTTATTAAAACCAGGAGAAGGGGTTGTTAAGAATGGACTTCTAATGGGGTAAATATTTCATTGTGGAAATAAAATAAATTCTTAAACCGAGCTTAATGATTTTATTGTGTAGTTTAAACCAGTAGCCAGGTTCGCTAGCACGGTAACTAGCATTAGGCTAATTCACGGCAAGATGAGGTGTCTTGTGTGCTACATAACATTAGACTGTAACACTGTCACTTTAACATGATTTATTGTAGAAACAGTGTGGCATTAAAGGATAAAGATCATCCTACCTTGAGGACACTGAGTGTGTTCAGCAGGAGCAAATTATAAAATGTAAAATATATAATTTGTAAATGCATTTTTTACGGACTTCACTTCCTGGTTTCCGTACAGTTCGGTTTTTCTCGGAGGTTTTCGGTAGATGCCGTAAACAGGAGTTTTTTTTTTTTTTAAGGTCGTATCGTCTTTAAACTGGTCCTACAGCTTGAATTCTAACTGTACAGCTACATGCTGCCTTAAACTTCAGCTATGCTTCACTCCCTGGGCTTCCCGGACATTTCAGCTTATTATTATGATTATTATTATTATTTATTCATTATTGACTCTTGTTACTAGTTAGTGCTGGTTTATACTAGTTAGTGCTGGTTTATACTGGTTTATACTAGTTAGTGCTTGTTTATACTAGTTAGTGCTCGATTATATTGGTTTATACTAGTTAGTGCTGTTTTATACTAGTTAGTGTTGGTTTATACTAGTTAGTGCTGTTTTATACTAGTTAGTGTTGGTTTATACTGGTTCTGAAGGTCGCAAGATTTGGATTATCTTTTGGCATTTTTGCTACACCCCTGTTTCGGATTTCTCTGTACTCCACTACTGGATTTGACTCCTACACCGACTCTACAGCGCAGCGATGATGAACTTCGGGGGAGGAGCCGAGCCTCAGCACCCGGATGTGGATCCCGAGCCCGGATGGAGCGGACTGTACGACCCCTGGAACGGTGAGTTACTGAGTTTCCTCTTTTTCACTTAAGTATAAAGTCTTTTAAACACCGCGTTATTACATAAAACCGCAATCAGTAATATCGTTTTATATGATTAGATGGTTTTGAGAAATTCTGTTCGGCTAATCTTTATTCGGCTAATCGCTTTACGTACCCGATCAGTATGCTAAAGCTAGCGGACAAAATGGCAGACTCCAGTGAAACGAGCAGGGAAGAAGAAAACAGTGTTGATGTTTTCAGATATGTTAACATCAGCTTTTCATAAAAGTCCCAATGTTTACTTAACGTTTGTTAAAGTTTACTAAGTCAAGCCGAGGAGTATTAGCAAAGATTAGCTAGACGGCTAGTTAGCATGTAGCTAAGTAATTGTTTTTCAGTGTTTATAGTTTTTTTTTTGATGGAGTGAATAGAATAAGTTAAAAATACTTACAATAACATGAAGTAACTTATTATTTTAAGGATTTTTCATTGTCCGTGTTTGTCGAGTTGTTAAAGCGGAGAGAGAAAGGGGCTGTGAGGAAAGGCAGCTAGCTGAACAAAACCAATCGGTACAAATAAATGGAGCTAGTGTGACAATGTAGAGTGCAGCTTAGGCAAAAATATCAAGCTGTTTGTTTCAATTCTGTTCAGCAAGGTTTTGTTTCTAGCTGTCGTGAATAAAATAGTTAGGAGTAGTGTAATTTACGATAAAGGGCGAATTTTTGAGAGGAGACACAATTGGACTCAAAGGGGATGTGAACCACTGGAGTAAGAAAGTGCTAAAGTAATAGACTGTAATAGAAATGTATTTTAATCTGCATTTTTTGGGGGAAGATATTTTTAAGCATTGAAATAAGTGCACAGTGTGACTAACAGTGAAGCCGTGATACTGGAAGAGCCCTGTATAACACCTATAAATGCAGCTAAAATGTAAATACTGAGTTTTTAATGCACTGTTATAGGAAGATTACAGTAATATAACTTGTGTAAATACTTCGTTTTGATAGTGAGGCTTTCCTGCTTTACAAAACATACACAGTGCTATTAAAATAAGGTTTTCTGCTTCCTTTTATGAGATGTTATTAGATGTGTTTCATTGTCTGTTCATCTTCTTTGACACAGGGAGACGGAGGGAGACGTTTGTGTTTCCACAAGATGAGCTCAACTACAACAGAGAGCTCAGCGCTAACGAGGATGACGACAGCCGACCTGCTCAGCAAAATGAAGCTGGAGATGGTGATGAACATGAGGTGTCAACAAGGAACCTGTCCCCTGATAGAAGCCCATCCCCACCTGTGAGAGGCCTCTCTCCTCTCAGGACCCCATCCCCTGTGAGGAGGCCACCACCTTCAGGGAGTCCACAGCCTTCAACAGTTCCTTTGCCCCAGCCTTATTTCAATATCGACATCCACAACATTGTGGCTGGTATGTACTATGCTCCTGCCACAATGATAACTCCTGTCCCACGCCAGGGCATAAGGAGGAGGTGGGACGAAGAGGATGGCAATCAAGAAGCCCCTCTGAGTAGACGGCAGCGTGTGGATCCTGATGGGGAGGTGGAGTTCATCAGGACGCCTGGACTTGAGGATTTAGAGAGATTAATCAGTCACATGTACAGTGAATTTACACAAGCTACTAATGCTACAATTAGTCTGTTTCTTCACAAATTAACTAGCTAACTAACTCACAGGTTTATTAACTTTTAAGCATTAGAAAGAAAGGAGAGAAAAATTTACAAGGTCTCTCTCTCTCTACTACCTTATAAATTTGGCCATTTTAATGTTTTACATTTAACAGAAAATATTAGTTGTAATTAAACTTACATGAAACTAATTTATTGCAGAAGCTGTGGATTTGCTGGGAGAATCGTCAGATACTCCCTCAGTCCTCCAGGTATGTGTCAGTAAAATATTTTAACTACATTTGAAACGTGTAGGCTGCTTTTGTCTAAGTGTGTGTGTGTGTGTGTGTGTGTGTGTGTGTCTTAAGGTTGTTGAGCCAATCCTGCTGCAGCTACCCACAGAAACTCACTCCACATCTTCAGCTGTTGTTCTGGTAACCAAACCTGTCATTTATTTACTAAATCTGATCTCTGGATTTTCCAAGTGACAGAATGTTTGAAAGTGTTAGTGTGAAACTGCTATGATAAAAAACACTGATGATCCTCATCTTCTACTTTTCACAGCCCCTCAGTGCTGGTGAGCTGAACAGCACCTGCTGTAATGTTGAGTACAACACTGCAGACTCCTCCAACTCCCAGTCTGGGGTATTGTACAGTGCTGCAGCTGAGATACAAACACACACACATCCTTCTTTACAAGTTCTAATGTTTAGTTTCTCTATTTCTAGGCAGTGGACGTTAAGGGATACTTCCTCGGGATGATAAGGGGTCCTGAGAGTGGATTTGCTGGTTTAAAACCACCAAGACGCGCTACTTCGACCAGCTGGTAATCACCATCTTTGTTACTCTGATGAAGAGAATTGATATTAATGATTATTAGATGAACACTTTTGAGAAGTAGATCTTGAGTTTCAGCTAATTGTCATTTGCAGGGATTCCCTTATCAGACCACCATCGAGGACCATTTCACTGCCATACAGGTGAGGGATTATCTGTTGTGGCGTCACAAAACTTTTGTTAGTTGCAGTGACTAATTGTGTTCACTTCAAATTGTTCTCTTAAGGCTGAATATGGGAAAGTTACAGAGCTCCTTTCCTGTAACCGGGTGGAAACCATCATGGAGCCACTTGAGGATTATGTGGTAAATTTATTGCAATGTCATGAAGTCTTTATTGTAGATAGTAACTCTTGGAATTTTGTACACATATGGGTCTGCAGTGTTCATTTTTATATATTTTTTTAATTTAACAGCAAACCATTAAAAAGGTGTCCTGCACGTTCCTGCATGTGGCTAAAGATGGTCAGGTGAACACCTCCACCTGGGAGCAGGAGCAGGTTGACTCTCCCCACAGTGATTCAGAGGAACAGGACAACTCTGAGGTAATTCTGTGTTTCAGACCTGATGTGTATCTACAGATGCTGCTATTCCCCTGAATGGGAGGCTGTAACATTTACTGTGTGAGTTTTAATGATTTATTGCTAATGTGTCTTGCAGGAGAGTGAGGAGAGCCTTAGCCAAGAGGAGATGGAGGTGCCCTTTACTTGGTACGCTTCTCTTCACAGTTTAATGGTATAAAGGAGTAATGTATGTTTAATACACTAAGCATGTAAATCTTTTGTTTCTTAGGGACCATCTTACAGAGAGAGGGGTAACTGATATCGGCCTGAAGCTGCATGCTCTCCGTGAGGCGTTCGCTGTGAGTAAAACCTTTGTTTAGCTGCTGTTTTTGCTCAGGGGACGTTCACTCTGCTTTAACTTATATTATGTGCTGTCTTATATTCAGATTCATGAGTAATATGAGGAATATAATTAAGGAATAATAATTAAAATAACAAGCATCAAAAGCTAATTTTATAACAATCACAGCCTGCTAAAAAAAGGACATTCTTAGGATAAATATTAAAATAAAATGTACATAATGAAGAGGGCTCTGGGATATGCAGTAGTTGGACATTTGGCCCATGTCATACATCATCTGTGTATCTTTAGTAAAGTACTGGACATGCTGAGGCTTACATACTGCTTCATTTTAGGGTTTAAAATGAGTTTCCACGTTAAAAAAACTGAAGCCAAAGTGATTATTTTGTTTGTTTGTTTTAACAGGATGCAGGTCGTGTACAGCTGGACTACGAGGCTCTGATTCGTTTCCTGAAGACTCCTTCTTATCAGGACTGGATTGCAGCAGAGCTCTCCGGGTCCTATGTAAGCTTATAAATGCTTGTGTAACATGACAAATGTTTAAATCTACAAGATTTTGATGTGATAGAAAACAGGACTCCATTATGTAAAGCTAATTTCTTCTTGTAACTTTTCTCTTCTGTGCAGGTCTACCACTACAACTTCGTGGACATCTTTTTCGAGCTGCTTCTATTCGGCTATTTTACAAACAGCTCAATACCTGAGACAGTAAGAGTCTTATCAGGAGATTTAAAAGCCATGCTTGAATGTAGTTTCAGAACATGGTTTATTTTATCTCATTTTATTTTTCCATGTTGTTAACCCTGATATGACATGATATTAATGGAGCTTGTCGTCTTTCTTTCCTAAAGCTTAAGGGAGGATTCTTGGAGCGCCTGTTTGCGCTCATCAGCATGTGGGAGGTAGACGTGTGGAAGCCTGCAGCAAGGACCTACTTTAAAGTGCTTATTGTAAGTGTCTAATATCTTCTGATGCTGTGATCCACAAATTCTCAGTATTGTATCCTAAACTCAGTGACACTATGTTGGATTGTGACAGTGATGATGTAATTTGTCTATAGGATCAGCTTACAGATCTCGCTGAAGTGCTGTTTACTCAGCCCCCGGAGTTCTACCAAGACCCAGCAGCCTTAGCCAGCAAACTGAGACCTTTCCTCAGACAGAGTGTCCAGAAGATGATGGACATTTTGTGGAAGCTCTGAGCAATGTCCTTCCTTCTACCAAATTCCTCTTTTCTTCCTTCTGTTCCATTTCTTTTCCCTCACTTCTTTTCTATACATTGCTCAAGCTCTCCACACGTAAGTAGAAATTAATTTAATTCTTATTTTTGATGAACTTAATATTAAAGTATAATCTTTTCTTCCCTACAGGTCTGTAGAGTGAACCCAGCACCCAAGGAGTAGTTTTAATATCCCTCATCCCTCACAGAGCGTCCCTTATCAATCTATCCCTCTATCCTTGTCTATATAGATAACTGCTAATAGTAATTAGTATAAATAGTAGCTGCAAATAATATTGTTGTAAATAAACTTATAGTTGTATAGTGTTTATATAGTTTACTTTAATAAATGTTTTCATTTGCTCCTATTACCGTCTCATTCTGATTATTTTTAGTCATCAGTATGTCTACTGTATAACTGCAATAGTGTGAATGAGAGTACATTCCTACACACCATAAAGTCTGATCATCTTTATTTGCACTGACCTTCATCAGTGATGCTGCCACTGCTGGAGCCACCACTACTTTTAGAACATGGTTGGGAAGAAGCAGAAGACAGGGTTTCACCAATTAGAGGCTTAGGAGTTGGGGATGGTGATGGAGTCAGGGTAGGGGATGTACTCTTAGATGTGGAGGAATTCCCAGACTGAGGTCTCTTTTTCAGATCAACCTTCTGTGGAGATTGTAGGCTAGTGTTAGGTTAGATTGATGGAAATTAACAATACTCATAAAATAATTATTTCAAAATAATTATTAATATATATAATTATTATATATAATTATTTAAATATTATATATAATTAATCGCTTGTTATAATACTACTTCAAATCAGATCAAATAAATAAATAATACAATGCAGATATTATATTTCTCTGATCCACCAGTGTGTCTCCACATCCTTATTTGACTAGAAAAAAGGCCATGATATATTTACACCACACTGTCTGGGAGCCAAAGTCAAAACATTGCATACAAACGACTGGCTTACAGGGAAATCTGGTGACCAGCTAGAAGGAAAGATGCTTCCCTTCTTCATAATCTTCATGAATGTGTCCTTTGAGTGGGGTGGAATGCCTCAGGTTCCTCACAGGGTTGGCCTCTGTCTACTGGAGCTGGCACAATCTCCAGATGCCTTGGGTAGGAAAAGGAACAGGTGGAAAGGAATTAGCATTCATAATATTAGCAGAACTAGATGATAATGTGCATTTGATCAGATGTACTGCAGTACAAGGTTATTGGGTGTGTTATGTGTATGACAGGCTAAAGAGATATGTCTTTAATCTACTTGTAAACTGGGAGAATGTGTCTGAGCCCTGAACACTGTCAGGAAGACTATTCCAAAATTTGGGAGCTAAATACGAAAATGCTCTACCTCCTTTTGTAGACTGTAATATTCTGGGAACTACCAGAAGTCCGGAGTTTTGTGATCTTGAAGAGCGTGGTGGATTGTAGCGTGTCAGAAGACTGGTTAGATACGTGGGAGCTAAACCATTTAGAGCCTTGTATGTAAGTACTGCTAGTTTATAATCAATTCTAGACTTAACAGGTGCAGGGATAATAAAATTGGGGTTATATGATCATATTTTCTTGATCTGGTCAGAACTCTGGAGGCTGCATTCTGGACTAACTGTAGCTTGTTTATTGAAGATGCAGGACAACCACCTAGTAATGCATTACAGTCGTCCAGTCTGGAGGTCATGAATGCATGAACTAGCTTTTCTGCATCAGATACAGATAAAATGTTCCTAAGCTTGGCAATATTTCTAAGGTGGAAGGCTGTTTTAGTAATACTGGAAATATGATTTTTAAAGGACAAGTTGCTGTCTAATATTACGCCCAGGTCTTTCACTGCTGAGCTAGCCATAACACCTTCTAAATGCAAGCTGAATTCTAATGGAGGGTAATGTACCTTCAAACAGGCTCCTTCAGTGTGAGTTGTTTTATTATGGTTTGACATAATAGGCTTGCTTAGTCATATCCATGGTCTCTGCTATTTGTGTCCCTAAATTAGTGTTACAGTGAATGAGTGCAAAGGTTACTGTGGAGACAGAAGAGAGAAAGGAGAAATGTGAAAAGAACTCCGCACAAATCTCATGCTTACTCTCCCCATCTGGGAAGCATCCGATCTTGAATGGGGAAAAAAAACACGTATTGTGGAGCTGCATCTGTAATATGTATATAAAATGTATGAATATCAGTACCTATAAATGTCACCTACACCTCTATTAGTTCAGTAGTAGCTGCTGAGAATGTGCTCCATGTAAGGTTGTGACTGAAATGTTGTGTGGTCTGTGTCTTATTACTTTACATGTTTATATTTGCAGCCTGGCTAGCTAAGCATTTAACTAACTGGTTCAGGCGAGTTTTCCTTCACATCAGGAGAATTGTATATAAAGACAAATAGGGTTATAACCAACTGATCCATTTTCATTTTTATAAAACTAAATGCAAAATTTTTACTTATTTTTATAAACTGGTAGCCTATAAACTATACGGTTGATATGAGGTGTGAGATGATGTGTTCAAAATGTCATGTGTGAGTGACTTTCCTGTTCCCAGTATCTTAAATTCTAAGGGTGAATAGAGTGTTGTTGCTTGTAGATTGAACTAAATGTAAAAGAAGACATGATAGAAGACTGGTGATAAACCAAGCTAAACATTAGTTGATGAATGGATGAATAGTTTGTAGCTGCCTTTAGCACTATAGGTGTTCAGAGAACTGTGACATTTGCATGAAAGTAATATGATTAAAAAAAAAAGTATAAAGTCATATCCATTTTTTCATCAAATAGTTGTTTTAGTGCAATGAACAAAGCAGACATGTACACTAATACATTTACAGATATACAAGTCACTGAATTATGTCTAAAGTCAGGATATTAGTCATATTCAAAAAATGATCAGTTAATTACTTTGAAGACAAATATGATCCTAATGACCCTAATTGCTAATTTCTCATTTTTACATCAGATGTCAGAACTTTTAGCTGAAAAGTATTAAAATATATCAATGGTTGTCAATATGTCAGTGTCAATTGGACTATCAGTGTCATGGTGCAAAATGCAAACAAATTCTTGTGTGATTCTTTTAATTAAAGAGTGTAGCCAGTATTTCATGAATGAATGAATGAACTCATTTCTTTAGCTTCCTGTTAAACTCATATCTGTATCATAAATGGCAAATGGAATGAACAGTGACTTTTCTGCCTGGTGCATTGTTCAGACTCGGTGGAATTTGATGCCCATCACTGTGTTGTGGCCTCGAGTGTCAAGTTTTAAATGGTGACTGGATGTTGGAGGATTATTGAGCATTCTGCAGCTGTCAATGACTGGCTTACCATTATAATATAAAGGTACAGTGCAGTCAGAAAGTAAACAGACCCCTTGATTTTTCACTCATTTTATAACATTACAGTCATACTCTAAAATGGATTGAACTCATAAACAGGTTTTCATGAGGTTTTGGAATAACACATTTCAGTAGATAATTTAATTAAAGAAAGTTAATTATCTGTGGTGCTAAAATTATAGCTTAGGTACATGTGATTTCCACTGATCACACTTGAGATTTTTCTAAAACTTCATTAACAGTCATAACAAAAACACATCATAGTTTGTAGACCTAAGAGGCAAGATTCTGCTGAGGCACAGATCTGGGTATTTTCATCATCTTTGAAGGTCCCTGTGACTTAAATACACAAACCTAAACAAAGCACAGGAGACACCTATTAGACATAATGACAGAGACTGGACACCAACAAAAAGGCAGTGGGGGCCTCTAGTGACCAGAAAACAGTCCACAACCCTGACAGGAAACCAGTAGATATCAGTTTATATTCCTTTTTCATCATAAAATGGATGTAATAAAGTGTCCAAAAGTCATAATGGACAAATCAATGTGTATAAATTACATATAATGTAATGTAATGTAATGTAATGTAATGTAATGTAATGTAATGTAATGTAATGTTTAAATGCAGTGATGTAAAGAAATACTGAATCTATAGAACTACTGTAATGCTGAAGCTTTCTGTAAGGAGAATGTTTACCATATAGGGAGGGAGACTCCAATAACACTATGAAACTTTCATTTATTTCAGTCATTTTTATTCTTTCTTTCTTTTTTGCTTAATCTGTTTATTGAACCTTTATAATAATAAAAGGATAAAGATACAGGAGAATAGAAACAACATATTTTCCCCACAGTCAGAGTTATACAAACCAAAAAAACCTCAATACATAATTATAAAGTGTATGTCAATTATGTACAGAAGAAAGTTTGAATCACAATCGTTTATATCAGCAAACAAAACATTAATATAAATTATGTATACACAGTGCACATACTTGTAGTCAATACACTTTTGATCAAGATCAAGCCACAATTATAAGGACATCCTAATGATTAGACTGACCAACTATAGAAGAAGAATTCACATAATCAGAAAAAATAATAATTAATGGATCCAGGGGGATATAGGACTACAATTAATAGGTGAAACCAGTGGCAAACTTTGGAGGCTAAAATGGTTTCGAAACTGGGAGCAAATTTGTAATAATTGGACAATCGGACAATGGAATTACTTTTAGGAAAACGTGAGACGGCAGTAAGAGGACCACACAATAGTGCAGAGTTAGAGAGTGGATAGGAAACAGTACTGCAAGTGGAACTGTGCACAGATTAAAAGAGAGAAAAGGTGGAAATAGGAAACTGTAAGTGATGACATCATGAATTATGATCTGTGTACCAAGAAAGTTTTAATGATGATTTAATATTTTATATAATTATTATAAGTGCCCACTTCTTTCAGATTAGGTTGTAGGGAGTTGGAGGTTCATATTCATACGGTAACTACATGGAGCATCAAATGGGCTGAGAATAAACAAGTCTTCATTCCAAACAAGTACTACATTACCAGAGGTTATTGTTTACTTTATCCTCTCTGGTGCGCTCATCAATAAATCCAGACTATGAATTTTTTTGGTTTGAAAGTAAATCTACTTCCTGTTGGACATCCATACCATCCCTAAGCACAACACATAAAGAACATTATTGCCAGAAGTGAACTATGAATTTATCCTTTGAAGACTGCATGTCCTTTTTTTATCAGTTTAATTTTAAGCTATTTGTAGCGTATTAAAGATCATTTAAAAAGTATATAAAAACAAATATAAAGACAAATATCTTGACAATCTTTGATGTGTATGTATTAAAAACTGTAGAGCTATGGTGTTATGTGACATGAGGTGTGTGTGCTTGTGTACACGCTATGAGGTGCATCATGTTCATAGAGTCTGTTAATAATCTTCAGTTTGTTATAACGTGGTTTCTTCCTCAGCTCAGAAATTCCAGGTGTCCGCCCAGTGACAACAATTTGGCAACGAAGCACCAGGCTGAAAAGCGATCGTTAAAGAGAGAGAGAGATGATGGCGGTGTTCAGCACAGAATCGGGCCTGTGTTTTGTAGAGGCTATGAAGAGCACTTCGCACAATAAGCCAGCGGAATCGAAGAAAGCAAACAACACACAACACTTTTTCTGTCTATGGTAGGAGCAAAGACTATTTCATTCCTCTCAGATTTATTGGCACCAAAAAGACCGTCTGAAACACTACTAGCTGACATTTTGAAAACACTCAGAGTTTCATCTATGAACTGATCACTTGACCAACATGCTGCAATCACCTTTGTGAATTAACTTGAACAAGTACAATTAAAATCACATCTTGAGCTTCACTTGTTATCAGTTTATTTGGCATTATTTGGGAGAATTTCTACAGTGTAATTATATGAGAAATAAATGAGAAATGCTTATGATGTGTTTTTATTTTTTTTATGACACTGGAGACACGAGTACTGAACAAAAAAAATAATTTATTAACTATTTATAACTATTTACAAGCAATGACGAACTTTAAACTTATTACAGATATTAACATATTTTATACCACAACAAAATGCTTGAATCTAATTGAAGTGTGCATTATTTTAAAACATTTTAGTACGATCACTTTAGCATAATTTTAGTAGCATTTATTATACGTTAATATTAATAATAATTATTTCTAAAATAAATGTGTATGCCAGACATAATCTGAGACGATGAATGAATTTAAAAACTGATTGTTGTTTAATAAAGTGATTCTTAAAAAGGTTGATGTGACATTTTTATGAAATGCTTATTGTATGTAACATTAATGTTTAATAAATGAAACATTGCTATCATTGGGAAATCGCTGTGGTATAAATATCTTAATAAACTCTAAACTTGGGGGTGGGGGTGTTTAGGGGGTTTAGAAGGGAATGGGGGGGATTCGGGGGGTGGGAGTACACTACATTTTTATAACTTATTGAAAAATATCTTAATCTTAAAAATGTAATATTTACATATTTACAGAAATGCATGAATCAACAACAATGCAAATTATATTAATATAATTATATTATTAATGTAAATTAGACTAATACACAGGAAATAAAAAACAACAAGATCCTATACATTTAACAAAAACTAAATGTAAAAACCAGCAGACATTTTCTACAATTCTACAATCATTAAAATGTTTACATTTATAGATTATGATAGAGATGAGACTAATGCTGAAATCTAGGGGTGAAATACTTACCACACATACTTACCACAGATACATACCTTACATCATGAATACGAGGTGATGAACATGAGGTGAAGACTGAGCTTTTTAAAGTTACATCTCGTTCACAAAAATACTAACTACCCAAGTGGGGACTAGGACAGGCGTCCTGATGAACTCCACCTCCCCATCAGGCTCCACAGGATGCCGTCTACTCAGAGGGGCTTCTTGATTGCCATCCTCTTCGTCCTGCCTCCTCCTTATGCCCTGGCGTGGGACAGGAGTTATCACTGTGGCAGGAGCATAGTACATACCAGCCACAATGCTGTGGATGTTGATATTGAAATAAGGCTGGGGCAAAGGAACTGTTGAAGGCTGTGGACTCCCTGAAAGTGGTGGCCTCCTCAAAGGGGATGGGGTCCGGAGAGGGGATGGACTCCTTAGAGGGGGTGGGACTAGGTGATTCCCCTCACTCTCACTCATACTGACTTATATAATAGATATATAAATAAAAAAGGTCTGTCTCTAAATATCTGAGCTTTTTTTCTTATTAATTCTTATTTTTACACATACACACTGTTTGTCTACCTGTCAAAAGTTTTAGAACACCCCAATTATTCCAGTTATTTATTGCAATTCAAGTCGTTCAAGTCCAGTGAATAGCTTGAAATGGTACAAAGGTAAGTGGTGAACTGCCAGAAGTTAAAAAAAAAAAGTAAGGTTACCCAAAACTGAAAAATAATGTACATTTCCGAATTATACAAAAAGGCCTTTTTCAGGGAACACAAAATGGGTTAACAATTTAAAGCTGTTCTGCAGCAATGGAGGTTGATCAAGCCTTGAAAGCTGGTGCTACTAATTCCTACAGGCCTTCCAGCTTTTCTGGATTACTTACAACCCCCTCTGTCTGCATAAAAGCAGTGTTGGAACACACTGTGGTACCATACCCTCGTGAGCATCAGTTGAACAGTATTGTACTGCAGAAAGTAGCGTGTCGCTACAAAAATGGTGAGAAAAAGGCAATTAACAACGGAAGAGAGACAGACCATCATAACACGTAAAAATGTAGGTCTTTCCTACAGAGAAATTGCAAAGAAAGTCAAGGTGTCAGTGAGTACAGTTTCCTTCACCATCAAAAGGCACTCAGAAACTGGGGCAAACTCTGACAGGAAGAGGTCTGGCAGACCCAAAGCCACAACTGAATCAGAGGACAACTTTCTGAGAGTGAACAGCTTGCGTGATAGGCAGCTCACAGGACAACAGCTTCAAGCACAGCTTGATAGTGGTCGTAGTAAGCAAGTCTCAGTTTCAGCTGTGAAGAGAAGACTTTGAGCTGCAGGTTTGACAGGACGAGTTGCAGCAAGAAAGCCATTACTAAGACGTCAGAATAAGACAAAGAGGCTTGCCTGGGCCATGAAACACCGTCATTGGACTACTGAAGACTGGAAGAAGGTATTATGGACTGATGAATCAAAAATTGAAATCTTCAGTTCATCACGCAGGATCTTTGTACGCCGTCGAGTAGGAGAAAGGATGGTTCCACAGTGTGTGGCATCAACTGTCAAACATGGAGGAGGAAGTGTGATGGTCTGGGGCTGTTTTGCTGGATCCAGGGTCGGTGACTTGTACAGAGTGAGAGGCACCCTGAACCAAAATGGCTACCACAGCATTCTGCAGCGCCATGCAATACCCTCTGGTATGCACCTAGTTGGTCAGGGGTTCATCCTACAGCAAGATAATGACCCAAAACATAAGTCCAAGCTATGCCAGAACTACCTCAGGAAAAAAGAACAAGATGGTAAGCTTGAAAACATGGAGTGGCCAGCACAGTCTCCAGACTTAAACCCCATGGAGCTGGTTTGGGATGAACTGGACAGAAGAGTGAAAGCAAAGCAACCTACAAGTGCTACACATTTATGGAAACTTCTGCAACAGATTTGGGAAGAACTTTCTGAAGAATATTTGATTTCTATTGTAGAAAGAATGCCACGAGTGTGTTCAGCTGTTATATCTGCCAAAGGTGGCTACTTCGATGAGTCAAAAGTTTAGAATACATTTTGGTCTAGAAATTGATTCCATGATTTCTTTTTTAACTCCAGTTGCTTATTTGTACTATGCTTTCATTTCAGAGTGCAATGAGACATTAAACTGAATAATTTTCAATAAAAAACTGGAAAAATTGGGGTGTTCTAAAACTTTTGACCGGTAGTATGTGTGTGTGTGTAATATATATATATATATATATATATATATATATATATATATATGCATAAACATTTAAGCCATAACATTATGACCACCTGCCTAATATTGTTAGTCCTCCTTTTGCTGCCAAAATAGCCCTGCAGCCCTGACCCATAGAGGTGTGGTCTTCACTAGAGCTCTGAATGAAATATATATATATATAAAAAAAAAAATAAAACAGTGGGTTATGGCGGTGAGTGAGGGCAGGACTAGTGAGAAAACGTGAACACAATCAAAGGGGGCTGAACACAAATGCAGATAACCAGATCACAGTTCTGGAGAAATGTTTACTTATCTTTAATTTGATAATAATGCAGGTCAAATAATCCACAAAACAAATCCAACAAGTCAGCTCAAAAGACTTGACAGTAGTTCCAAAGAATAAATCCCCAAAATCCACAAGGTTAATCCAAAAGCATACAAAAGGTTCACAGGAGTCTAATCAAAAAACAAAGTCAATACTTCCAAAAAGTCATTCTAATTAGTCCACAAAATAAATCCATAAGGCATTCAAAAGAGCACTTGTCAATCAATCAAAACAAAGAACTATACCAGATGCACAAAGTCTTTTAAGGACAAGGCCATAAAACAGAGCACACGGCTGACCTAGACTTAATCAAGGTACAGGAAACACTAAGCAAAGTATTTGTGGAGGAAAAGGGTGACTTAAATACACAAACCTAAACAAAGCACAGGAGACACCTATTAGACATAATGACAGAGACTGGACACCAACAAAAAGGCAGTGGGGGCCTCTAGTGACCAGAAAACAGTCCACAACCCTGACAGGAAACCAGTAGATATCAGTTTATATCTTGCTCTGTTCATGTTACAATTAGTTGCATATCTTACCTGTATATTTCAGTCTAGTTGTGTTGATATTTAACATGATCAGAAAATGACAGATGATTTTCAAAGTCTTTTCCTGTTTCATCATAAAATGGACATAATAAAGCGTCCAAAAGTCAGAATGGACAAACCCATGTGTATAAATCACACCAAAATATGGATTTGAATTAAAACACTTAAGCAAAACATTATTTCAGACTTTTGGAAAACAGCTGGATAGACTTTTATTTGATAATTATGTGCAGTATTGAGATTAAAATTTATACTTGATTTGGATTGGTCAGAAGGTGTTCAGCATGGACCTGATAGCAGTTCAGGTTTCAAATCAAATCTCTCTTTTTTAAAGAATGTCCTCTTTCTGATTATATATATACAGTTATACAAACCAAAAAATAGTGTATGTCAAATATGTACAGAAGAAACTGAATTTGAGTTTAGAGAATAACTAACTAACTAACTAACTAAATATAATCACAATCGTTTATATCAGCAAACAAAACATTAATATAAATTATGTATACACAGTGCACATACTTGTACTCAATACACTTTTGATCAAGATCAAGCCACAATTATAAGGACATCCTAATGATTAGACTGACCAACTATAGAAGAAGAATTCACATAATCAGAAAAAATAATAATTAATGGCCCCAAGTTTCAGAAAATATGCCAGTATTGCCCTTTATTGTGTACCTAATTTTATCCAAATGAATGAAGCTCATAACATCTTACTGCCAGTCATCAAAAGATGGAGGGAGAATTTGTTTCCATAGCAGAAGAATATGCCATCTAGCTAATAATGTTAAAAAAGCAAAAGTGTTTGCAGAACATCCGGACAAACCTGTGACACTCGGAGGAAGTCCGATAAGTGCAACCAAAGGACAAGGCTTGATCTGTTTCTTTGTCACAGTGGAAAAACATTTCAAGATTTATAGCCAAAAAAAGTTATGGATCAAAATTCTGGGACCAAATTGGTAATAATTGCTGGACAAGGGAATTACTTTTAGGAAAACGTGAGACGGCAGTAAGAGGACCACACAGTAGTGCAGCTGGTCAGGCCGGGGAGCAAGAACCCTCTTCAATACTGACCCAAGCTGGGACCCAATCACAGAGCCCGAAATGACTCTGAAACCAGAACAGTGTAGATTGTATATTTGTCACCCAGTTATAAAATAAGAAATTATGAAGGGCAAGCCCACCCTCAACCTTTGGTTTTTGAAGTATTTCCCTCCGAATTCTGGCTTGTTTTTTCCCCAAAAAACAGATGAAATGTGTGGGTTTAAAGTCTTAGATATAATAAATAATAGATATAATAAATATAATAAAGTTTTAGAGATAAAATGTTGAACACGCTGAAATAAATACAGAAATCTAGGCAAAACGTTCATCTTTACTGAGTTTAAATGACCAGCTAGAGAAATGAGGAGAGCTGACCAGAGAGCAAAATCATTGAGACTTTGTGAACTGTACCAGCTCTCCCAATTGTTCAGTATCAGTAACATTCATTCAGTCAGCACAGGACATCTGTGCAACAGGACACACCAGTCACATGTCCAGTATTTTGATTGTGGAAAAAATAAGAGATTTCAAATAACAGGTTGTTGTTTACACATCTAGATGTAAATATCTGGAAATGAAATCTGAGAATTCTGGTCTATAGCCTCATATACTTTTTTGGAACTTAAAGCCAAACTGTATTCAAAGAAAAAAAAATTGAATATTTTCAGAGGGGACTGTACAAATAGTCTTAATAAGTGTCTAATTGTCTCCTAAGCCTCTAATTGGTGAAACCCTGTCTTCTGCTTCTTCCCAACCATGTTCTAAAAGTAGTGGTGGCTCCAGCAGTGGCAGCATCACTGATGAAGGTCAGTGCAAATAAAGATGATCAGACTTTATGGTGTGTAGGAATGTACTCTCATTCACACTATTGCAGTTATACAGTAGACATACTGATGACTAAAAATAATCAGAATGAGACGGTAATAGGAGCAAATGAAAACATTTATTAAAGTAAACTATATAAACACTATACAACTATAAGTTTATTTACAACAATATTATTTGCAGCTACTATTTATACTAATTACTATTAGCAGTTATCTATATAGACAAGGATAGAGGGATACATTGATAAGGGACGCTCTATGAGGGATGAGGGATATTAAAACTACTCCTTGGGTGCTGGGTTCACTGTACAGACCTGTAGGGAAGAAAAGAGTATACTTTAATATTAAGTTCATCAAAAATAAGAATTAAATTAATTTCTACTTACGTGTGGAGAGCTTGAGCAATGTATAGAAAAGAAGTGAGGGAAAAGAAATGGAACAGAAGGAAGAAAAGAGGAATTTGGTAGAAGGAAGGACATTGCTCAGAGCTTCCACAAAATGTCCAAGTGTCCTTTTTTAGCAGGCTATGATTGTTATAAAATTAGCTTTTGATGCTTGTTATTTTAATTATTATTCCTTAATTACTCATTACCACATTTGTTTGACAACTACATCATTTTCAAGCCCAGTAACTGAAAGTATTTTGCACAAGGAAACAGTCTATCATCATTCTGAAGTCACCTGGTTGTTAACTGCTGCCAGACGCATCACAATCTTCTTCCCCATAACGAACAAGAAGTTCTGATTGTGGATGCAGGTAAGATGAATCTGAATATAAGACAGCACATAATATAAGCTAAAGCAGAGTGAACTTCCCCTGAGCAAAAACAGCAGCTAAACAAAGGTTTTACTCACAGCGAACGCCTCACGGAGAGCATGCAGCTTCAGGCCGATATCAGTTACCCCTCTCTCTGTAAGATGGTCCCTAAGAAACAAAAGATTTACATGCTTAGTGTATTAAACATACATTACTCCTTTATACCATTAAACTGTGAAGAGAAGCGTACCAAGTAAAGGGCACCTCCATCTCCTCTTGGCTAAGGCTCTCCTCACTCTCCTGCAAGACACATTAGCAATAAATCATTAAAACTCACACAGTAAATGTTACAGCCTCCCATTCAGGGGAATAGCAGCATCTGTAGATACACATCAGGTCTGAAACACAGAATTACCTCAGAGTCGTACTGTTCCTCTGAATCACTGTGGGGAGAGTCAACCTGCTCCTGCTCCCAGGTGGAGGTGTTCACCTGACCATCTTTAGCCACATGCAGGAACGTGCAGGACACCTTTTTAAAGGTTTGCTGTTAAATTAAAAAATATATAAAAATGAACACTGCAGACCCATATGTGTACAAAATTCCAAGAGTTACTATCTACAATAAAGACTTCATGACATTGCAATAAATTTACCACATAATCCTCAAGTGGCTCCATGATGGTTTCCACCCGGTTACAGGAAAGGAGCTCTGTAACCTTCCCATATTCAGCCTTAAGAGAACAATTTGAAGTGAACACAATTAGTCACTGCAACTAACAAAAGTTTTGTGACGCCACAACAGATAATCCCTCACCTGTATGACAGTGAAATGGTCCTCGATGGTGGTCTGATAAGGGAATCCCTGCAAATGACAATTAGCTGAAACTCAAGATCTACTTCTCAAAAGTGTTCATCTAATAATCATTAATATCAATTCTCTTCATCAGAGTAACAAAGATGGTGATTACCAGCTGGTCGAAGTAGCGCGTCTTGGTGGTTTTAAACCAGCAAAACCACTCTCAGGACCCCTTATCATCCCAAGGAAGTATCCCTTAACGTCCACTGCCTAGAAATAGAGAAACTAAACATTAGAACTTGTGAAGAAGGATGTGTGTGTGTTTGTATCTCAGCTGCAGCACTGTACAATACCCCAGACTGGGAGTTGGAGGAGTCTGCAGTGTTGTACTCAACATTACAGCAGGTGCTGTTCAGCTCACCAGCACTGAGGGGCTGTGAAAAGTAGAAGATGAGGATCATCAGTGTTTTTTATCATAGCAGTTTCACACTAACACTTTCAAACATTCTGTCATTTGTAAAATCCAGAGATCAGATTTAGTAAATAAATGACAGGTTTGGTTACCAGAACAACAGCTGAAGATGTGGAGTGAGTTTCTGTGGATAGCTGCGGCAGGATTGCCTCAACAACCTTAAGACACACACACACACACACATACACACACACACACACACACACACACACACACTTAGACAAAAGCAGCCTACACGTTTCAAATGTAGTTAAAATATTTTACTGACACATACCTGGAGGACTGAGGGAGTATCTGACCATTCTCTCAGCAAATCCACAGCTTCTCCAATAAATTAGTTTCATGTAAGTTTAATTACAACTAATATTTTCTGTTAAATGTAAAACATTAAAATGGCCAAATTTATAAGGTAGTAGAGAGAGAGACCTTGTAAATTTTTCTCTCCTTTCTTTCTGATGCTTAAAAGTTAATAAACCTGTGAGTTAGTTAGCTAGTTAATTTGTGAAGAAACAGACTAATTGTAGCATTAGTAGCTTGTGTAAATTCACTGTACATGTGACTGATTAAACTCTCTAAATCCTCAAGTCCAGGCGTCCTGATGAACTCCATCTCCCCATCAGGATCCACACGCTGCCGTCTACTCAGAGGATTCTTGATTGCCATCCTCTTCGTCCCGCCTCCTCCTTATGCCCTGGCGTGGGACAGGAGTTATCATTGTGGCAGGAACATAGTACATACCAGCCACAATGTTGTGGATGTCGATATTGAAATAAGGCTGGGGCAAAGGAACTGTTGAAGGCTGTGGACTCCCTGAAGGTGGTGGCCTCCTCAAAGGGGATGGGGTTTTATTTTAATAGTAATTTTGTAAAGCAGGAAAGCCTCACTATCAAAACAAGAAGTATTTACACAAGTTATATTACTGTAATCTTCCTATAACACTGCATTAAAAAATGCAGATTAAAATACATTTCTATTACAGTCTATTACTTTAGCACTTTCTTACTCCAGTGGTTCACATCCCCTTTGAGTCCAATTGTGTCTCCTCTCAAAAATTCGCCCTTTATCGTAAATTACACTACTCCTAACTATTTTATTCACGACAGCTAGAAACAAAACCTTGCTGAACAGAATTGAAACAAACAGCTTGATATTTTTGCCTAAGCTGCACTCTACATTGCCACACTAGCTCCATTTATTTGTACCGATTGGTTTTGTTCAGCTAGCTGCCTTTCCTCACAGCCCCTTTCTCTCTCCGCTTTAACAACTCGACAAACACGGACAATGAAAAATCCTTAAAATAATAAGTTACTTCATGTTATTGTAAGTATTTTAACTTATTCTATTCACTCCATCAAAAAAAAAACCATAAACATTGAAAAACAATTACTTAGCTACATGCTAACTAGCCGTCTAGCTAATCTTTGCTAATACTCCTCGGCTTGACTTAGTAAACTTTAACAAACGTTAAGTAAACATTGGGACTTTTATGAAAAGCTGATGTTAACATATCTGAAAACATCAACACTGTTTTCTTCTTCCCTGCTCGTTTCACTGGAGTCTGCCATTTTGTCCGCTAGCTTTAGCATACTGATCGTGTACGTAAAGCGATTAGCCGAATAAAGATTAGCCGAACAGAATTTCTCAAAACCATCTAATCATATAAAACGATATTCCTGATTGCGGTTTTTTGTAATAACGCGGTGTTTAAAAGACTTTATACTTAAGTGAAAAAGAGGAAACTCAGTAACTCACCGTTCCAGGGGTCGTACAGTCCGCTCCATCTGGGCTCGAGATCCACATCCGGGTGCTGAGGCTCGGCTCCTCCCCCGAAGTTCATCATCGCTGCGCTGTAGAGTCGGTGTAGGAGTCAAATCCAGTAGTGGAGTACAGAGAAATCCGAAACAGGGGTGTAGCAAAAATGCCAAAAGATAATCCAAATCTTGCGACCTTCAGAACCAGTATAAACCAACACTAACTAGTATAAAACAGCACTAACTAGTATAAACCAATATAAACCAGCACTAACTAGTATAAACCAGTATAAACCAGCACTAACTAGTATAAACCAGCACTAACTAGTATAAACCAGCACTAACTAGTAACAAGAGTCAATAATGAATAAATAATAATAATAATCATAATAATAAGCTGAAATGTCCGGGAAGCCCAGGGAGTGAAGCATAGCTGAAGTTTAAGGCAGCATGTAGCTGTACAGTTAGAATTCAAGCTGTAGGACCAGTTTAAAGACGATACGACCTTAAAAAAAAAAAACTCCTGTTTACGGCATCTACCGAAAACCTCCGAGAAAAACCGAACTGTACGGAAACCAGGAAGTGAAGTCCGTAAAAAATGCATTTACAAATTATATATTTTACATTTTATAATTTGCTCCTGCTGAACACACTCAGTGTCCTCAAGGTAGGATGATCTTTATCCTTTAATGCCACACTGTTTCTACAATAAATCATGTTAAAGTGACAGTGTTACAGTCTAATGTTATGTAGCACACAAGACACCTCATCTTGCCGTGAATTAGCCTAATGCTAGTTACCGTGCTAGCGAACCTGGCTACTGGTTTAAACTACACAATAAAATCATTAAGCTCGGTTTAAGAATTTATTTTATTTCCACAATGAAATATTTACCCCATTAGAAGTCCATTCTTAACAACCCCTTCTCCTGGTTTTAATAAAATAAATCGTGCTTAGCTTTGTGATTCAGCAGCTAGCGCGCTAACGGACTTTAGCCGATTTTTAGCGATTTCAATGACAGTGTAATATTTGGACTAATCATATCTACCGAGAGAACTTGTTTATTTGTTGTAATTATTTAACACTTTATTGGTTATATTAATGTGAATATGATATTTCTCCTAATAATAGTTCACCTGCTAGTGAACTTGGCTGTTGTTTTACATTACACACTAAAATCCTGAACGAGTTGATGAGCTTGACCAACGAGAATTTCATTTATTTCCACAATATAATACTCATCCCCATTAAAAAGTCACTTTTAACAACCCTGACTACTGGTTTTATACTAAATCATACTTAGACTACTGATTAATCAGCTCTCGCGCTAAAGGGCATGGTTACAGATGTACACCGATCAGCCATAACATTATGACCACCGACAGGTGAAGTGAATAAGACTGATGATCTCCTCATCATGGCACCTGTTAGTGTGTGGGATATATTAGACAGCAGGTGAACATTTTGTCCTCATAGTTGATGTGTTAAAAGCAGGAAAAATGGGAAAGTGTAAGGATTTGAGCGAGTTTGACAAATGGTGATGGCTGCACGACTGGATCAGAGCATCTCCGAAACTGCAGCTCTTGTGGGATGTTCCCGGTCTGCAGTGGTCAGTATCTATCAAACGTGGTCCAAAGCAGGAACGGTGGTGAACCGGTGACAGGGTCATGGGCGGCCAAGGCTCACTGATGGACGTGGAGAGTGATGGCTGGCCCATGTGGTCCGATCCACAAGACGAGCTACTGTTGCCCAAATTGCTGAAGAAGTTAATGCTGGTTCTGATAGAAAGGTGTCCGAATACACAGTAAATCACGGTTTGTTACTTATGGGACTGCATAGTCAGGGCGCCCATGTTGACCCCTGTGCACCACTGAAAGCACCAACAATGGGCACGTGAGCATCAGAACTGGACCACGAAGCAATGGAAGAAGGTGACCTGGTCTGATAAATCAAGTTTTCTTTAACATGGCGTGGATGGACGGGTGTGTGTGCACATGACACCAGGATGCACTATGGGAAGAGGGCAAGCTGGCGGAGGCAGTGTCATGCTTTGGGCAATGTTCTGCTGGGAAACCTTTTGGTCCTGCCATCCATATGGATGTTGCTTTGACATGAACCACCTACCTAAGCATTGTTGCAGGCCATCTACACCCTTTCATGGTAACAGTATTTCCTGATGTCTGTGGCCTCTTTCAGCAGGATGATGCACCGTGCCCCAAAGCAAAAATGGATCAGGAATGGTTTCATGACCACAACAATGAGAATGAGGTGTTGACTTGGCTCCCAAATTCCCCAGATCTCAATCCAGTCGAGAATCTGTGGGATGTGCTGGACAAACAAGTCCAATCCATGGAGGCCCCACCTCGCAACTTACAGAACTTAAAGGATCTGCTGCTAACATCTTGGTGCCAGATACCACAGCACACCTTCAGGGATCTAGTGGAGTCCATGCCTCGACAGTCAGGGCTGTTTTGTCAGCAAAAAGGGGACCAACAGCATATTAGGCAGGTGGTCATAATGTTATGGCTGAGCGGTGTATGGTATCTACCTAGAGAACTTCACTAATGGTTTCATTTCCACAATATCATAGTGAGTATAAAGGTTTTAATAATTATACAGTATAATATTTTTTATAGATTTGGGTGGTGGACAGGGGCAGGAGGTTTTAGAGAGTTTAATCAGGTCACATGTACAGTGAATTTACACAATCTGACTGCTACAATTTTTCTGTTTCTTCACAAGTTAACTAATTATCAAACTCACTGCTTTATTAACTTTTATGCATTAATAGGAAAGTTTGATATTGTGTAATTGAAGAGTCATAATTCTGAGTCACAGAAAAATAATCTATTGCAGAGCCTGTGGATGTGCTGGAGGAATCAGCAGATACTTCCTCTGTCCTCCAGGTATGTGTCAGTTAAATAGTAATATTTTAACTTCATTTAAAACCTACAGGCCACTTTTTTCTAAGTGTGTGTGTGTGTGTGTGTGTGTGTGTGTGTGTGTGTGTTAAGGTCATTGAGCCAATCCTGCAGCTGCTGCCCACCGAACCACACGAAGAACCTTCAGCTGTCATTCTGGTAAGAAAATCCTTCATTTATTTCCTAAAGCCAATCAATGGATTTTACAAGGTTGTTTTTACTGTAAAGAATGTTAGTATAAATCTGATATGATAAGAAGCACTTATGATCTTCATGCTCTACATTTCACAGCCGCTCGATGCTGATGAGCCGGACAGTGCCTGCCGTGATGTTCAGTGTGTGTCTGTAGTCTCCTCCCTCTCCCAGGTATTCTACACTGCTGTAACTGAGATACAAACACACAAACATCCTTCTTTACAAGATCTAATGTTAAGTTTTGTTTCTCTATTTCTGGCCAGTGAACATAAGCAGAGACATCATTGGAATGATGAGGGGTCCAGAGAGTCGGCTCTGCTGGTTTGAAAGCGCAGAGACACACTGCTTGACTCGCGAGGTAATCACAGTCTTTATTACTCTGATGAAGAGAATGGACATTTTTCAACTGACATGATTTTTAGAAGAGCACTTTTGTGAAATGTGGTTGTAGATCTTGAGTTTCATCTAATTGTCTTTTACAGGGATTCCCTTATTATACCAGTGATAAGGAGAGTTTCACTGGCATTCAGGTAAGGGATTATTCATTGTGGCATCACAAAATGTTATGAACTGCAGTGACTAATTGTGTTTGTGTGTTTTAAGTTTGTTGAGCCGAACATCCAGCTGCTGCCCACAGAACAACCTCAAGACCCTTCACCTGTTTTTCTGGTAACCAAAGCTTTCATTTATTTCTTAAAGCTGATCACTGGATTTTACAAGGTTGTTTTTACTGTAAGTGACAGAATATTAGTATGAAACTGCTGTGATCAGAAGCACTCATGATCTTCCTGCTCTACTTTTCACAGCCGCTCGATGCTGGTGAGCTGATCAGCGCTTGGTGTAATATTCAGTTCCTCTCTGCACAGGCCTCCATCTCCCAGTTCAAGGTATTCTACAGTGCAGCAGCTGAGATACAAACACACAAACACCCGTCTTTACAAGTTCTAATGTTTAGTTTTGTTTCTCTATTTTCAGTCAGTGGAAATGAAAACATACTTCCTGGGGATGATAAGGGGCCCACAGAGCCGTCTTTGTTGGTTTAAATCCACCAAGACGAGCAGCTTGAATCACATGGTAATCACAGATTTAATTACTCTGAGGAAGAGAATTGACCTTGATGATTATTAGACGCTCACGTTTGTGAAATAGATCTTGAGTTTCAGCTTTTTGTCATTTGCAGGGATTCCCTTATGAGTCCTCCATAGAGAACTGTTTCACTGGCATACAGGTGAGGGATTATTCGTTGTGGCATCACAAAACTTTTGTTAATTGCAGTGACTAATTGTGTTCACTTTAATTTGTTCTCTTAAGGCTGAATCTGGGAGGGTTACAGAGGGTTACTAATAAATGCCTGTGTGAAATGACAGATGTTTAAAGATAACAGATTTTGCTAATATAGAAAACAGGACTCCAATATGTAAAGCTAATTTATTTTTGTATCTTTTCTACTCTGTGCAGGACCACCACTACAACTTCCTGGATGTTTTTTTTTGAGCTGATTTTCTTCAGCTACTTTATAAATGGCTCAAAACCTCAGCCAGTAAGTGTCTTATCAGGAGATTTCTAAGCAATGTTTGAGTTTCAGAACATGGTCTATTTGATCTGGTTTTCTTTTTCCATATTTTTTAAACCTGATAAGACATTAATGAAGGCATTAATGAATCCTGTCTTTCTTTCCAAAAGTTTAAGGGAGGTTTCTTGGAGCGCCTGCTTGCGCTCTTCAGCATGTGGGACGTGGACGTGTGGGAGCCTGCAGCAGAGCTGTACTTCACAGTGCTTATTGTAAGTGTTGAATATCTTCTGATGCCACGATCCACAAATTCTCAGGATTGTATCTTAAACTCAGTGACACTATGTTGGATGTGTGTGTAATTTGTCAATAGGATTACCTTACAGAGCTTGCTGAAGTACTCTTCACTCAGCCTCTGGAGCTCTACAGTGACCCAGCAGCCTTAGCCACCACAGTTCAGCGACTCCTCAAGCTGCACGTCCAGCTGATGATGGACATTTTGGAGGAGCTCTGAGCAATGTCTTTCCCCTTACCCACTTCATCTTTTCTTCCTCTGTTTCATTTCATCTTCTTTTCTCTCACTTCTTTTTCCTACATTGCTCAGGCTCCACACGTAAGTATGAAATCATTTTATTTCTATTTTTGATCAACTTAATATTTAAAAAATCTCTTTTCTTTCCTACAGGTTTGTACAGTGAACCCCAGGACCTGAAGAAGGGCTTAACCTTAGCATTTAAGATCCCTCATCCCTTAATAATCATCCCTTATTAATCTATCCCTCTGTTCCTATCCCACTCCTCCTATTCCCATCAATAGCCTATAGATTGTAAATACATGTAATATAGAATTGTTTAGAAATAAACTTATTTGTATACTTCTTATAGACTTTGCTTAAATAAATGTTTATATTTGTTCCTATTGCGGTCTCATTCTGATTATTTTTAGCCATCAGTATATGTATAAAAGTTTCCTTTAAACGCAACACAAACTGAATTTTTCACTCATATACAGATCATTTTTACAGAATTTCACAACCTTTAAATGGTTTACTAAAATGTGAAAAATAACAAATATATTATATATTTGTTATTATATTATATTCAGTGTTGGGGAAAGTTACTTTTAAAAGTAATGCGTTACAATATTGTGTTACTCCCTAAAAAAGTACCAAATTGCATTACTTAGTTATTTTTTATAAAAAGTAATGCGTTACGTTACTTTTGCGATACTTTTTCTTAAATTTGACCAGTAGACTCGTTCTCTTTTCATTTTATACACATAGAAACCTATATGTGTTACATTACAAAGTAAACTCACAGTCCAAGTTAATAAAGACATTAAAGAGTGCAATATAGTCTTCCTAAAGTCATTCTAAAATTAGATCAATCTGCAAATGTTTTCTTCAGGTCTGCCTCCATTTCTATATATGCCTTGTCCAAAAAGCTTGTAAAGGTTTTGCGATCGGAGAGCACGGCCCCTGTCCATTTCCCTGATTTTGCTGATGATATTACAAAATGTCGGCGCCTTCACAGTGAAGAGTGGCTGCATCTCCTCAACAATAAATGCAGCAACCAATTTATTGAGTTCAGTCAAACTAATTGTTTTACCTGGTGGTGAACTGAAATCTAGCTTTTGTTGTTCAGCAGTAGGCGGGGTATATTAATACTGACATACATGGTTTGTTTATGTAAACTAATGTTAAATAATATCATTTAAGGGGACCATAATGTAAAGCATTATTGATTGAGACATTTCCCATATGAGTAACATTCTACCATATTAGTTATTCTACCATAATTTAAATCATATCTAAGGCTGGGTTTGATTAGGAGTGGGATTATTAGATAGATGAATTCAGACCCTCGCTGTGAAACATCACCCCCTGGACACAGGTGGACACAGCGTCCCTCATTTATTCCAAGTGTAGGGTGGCTTGAGTTCAGACACCATTAGTCAGGTGTGACAGCATTAATCATACTGCAGAATTCCTCTTCACTAAACAGCTTACGAGACAGATACCCCCTGCTGAAGAAATCTGTTTGCTTCACTTTTGTTCAGTCACACAGGACAGCTGTTCTAACTGTTAGATAAGCTTTATTAACTCCACTGATCAAAATGTTTGCTTCCAGTTCCCTTTTAGTCCTACTGCCAACACCATTTTTCCATTTTCAGACAGATCACATTTATCTATGACAAGAAGCAAGATATGCCACAAATGATCTAAAACCACACCATCAGACTGAGCTTTGTCCAGCAACTTCCATGTACATTAGTGTCTTAAAAATCAAGTTCAGCCACAGCAGTATGTCAGAGCTTGAGATGCATTTCCTCAAAACACCTGGAATCAGTTATAAATGTTGCCTGCACAGACAAAACAAGGACATTTTAAGACACATTGAGGCCATTTCTGTCATAAATGAACACACTTAAATTAATACACTAGCCTTCAAAATAAGGAATGTACAAAACAGAAAAGAAATATATAAAAGCTGGACACTTTATAGCCTTGCTAAGGCCATAATAAAATATATAGTGGGGTCCAAATGTCTGAGACCACTAGTAAAAATGCTTCTTTTTGGCGTTTTTTTCTAATTTAATACATTAATTTGTTATACAGATTATATTATTTGACAACAACTTGAAGTAAAATCTTTGAAATTTATGCAAGATGCCTTTCTGAGCTTCTAGCATTTAGCATGTTGCCTTTTTTGCTTTAAATGAGTGTGTGCATTTGAGCTGCATGGACACCACAAGTTTATGTAAAACCTTACAAGCCATTTTAGATCAAATGCATCAGTGTGTCACTTGAACACATGCTTCAGTAAAAAAGATCAGACATGAGGAAAATCTGACCTTTAAATAGACACCTAGAAAGAGTACAGAATCTTAAATTAACTATTGTTTACTTTCTATATTTTAAATAGGAAAAAATGTAGTTGAAGAAAAATCCCAGATTATTAATGTGGTCACAGAATTTTGGACTTTTTTTTTCAGTGGACATCATCAATACATTTATCACATTACAATTATTTATGTGAGTAATAAAGCATATAAACATACTGTGATAACACTTTACATTAAGGCTCTGTTAACTTACTTTATTTACTGCATTAGTTAACATTAAAGAAATGCTTATATGAAAGCTGATACCTTCTTTATAACAGATCACCTTAGACCCTGAATCTCTTCTTGGAGCTGGATTTGATTTGTATTGTGAAATGTGAACTGACAGAAACTTCTTAACAATTACTGGTATACTTATGAAGAACAATTTACTTTAAAATAAATAACAGAACTGTAGGATGGGAATAATGAGGATTTAAGTGTTTTAAACCTAAGTGCCAGAATCTCTTCACAGAGCTTTAACTATGCGGTATTTCAAGATAATCACAGCCACATACAGTGTGATGAGATGAAATAACAATTCTCTTGGACTCAAGGTCTAAGACACATGTATGACATTCACAGTGCTGACGAGACTAAGCATGCAGGGAGGGGCTATGGGTAACAGTGGGGGTAAGTACACACATGGGTAGAGTGTAAGTATAAGAGTATAGGGTATAAATACTGAAATCACAAAAAAGTACATTCAAAATGAAAATTATACATTATAGAAAACACAGGGTCCAAAGCTTTAAAGTGCAGTAATGCTTCTAAAAGTAACCTGAGATGAATGAAATTTAAAGTGACACAGTGTGTAGTAAGGTGTTAAGTCAGTAGCCTGTGTTATTCCTGCTGCCACCTCTGTATGATGGCCTTCTGCCTCTTTAAACAGCTGAGCACACAGACCGTCAGCCAAATATGGCAATTCTGTAAACTTTTACATTCATCCTGAAGGAAATTTCAGAGTGCTTTAAGTGAAGGAAAGTGCAGGGACAGGCCTTGTTTTCTTTCCACATCCTCCAGCTGAAATTAATCACCAGACCTAACTTATAAACACTGATTCAGATGTCTGAAACTGAAGTGTTTAACAAAGAAAAGAAAAGAAAAGCTATTTATTATATCAAGAAGTACAAGTATAAAAACAAATTTCATTCAAGTCATTTAATTCATTTATTATTTTTATTTCATTAAGTGGTTACAGGCTGGTCTTCTTGTGAAAGTATATAAAGAGACTTAATGCATTACTTCTATACTCTGTGGTACCTGATAGTAAGTCTCCTGTATTAGGTCAATTCTCAATCTCACCACAGGATGGCAGTATCGGATACAGCTTATATAAAACAAGGCGAAACCTAGAACTACCTCATCATCATTAGATTACATATCCAACAGTGAGATTGATTTGTTGTGAGAAAGCCTAGTGCGTAAATTGATTGAAATAATAAGTTGCTGAATTTTCTCAGGAACAGTCATCTAGTTCAATTCAGTGAATGTCAGATGATGTTTGTGTGTTGCCAGGTGTGTGGTTTTTAGACCAAACAATTATTTCAGGTCTTGTGTGTGGCACATGTTCCATAATACTTCGTGCCAAGTAAGAATGTCACTTTTGAGAAGTTTTTCTCTGCTGACCAAACACAAGGAGTGAGTTTTGACCAGTACCTTGCGGAACTGCACACACTAAGTAAGACTTGTGAATTTGGAGATTTTAGAGATTCAATGCTGAGGGACAAAATAGTCTGTGGGATTCCTGATAATGGTCTCAGGGAAAGACTGTTATGTGAAGCAGCTCTGACACTGGAGAAAGCAGTCAATATGTGTAGACCTAAAGTTAACTACAGCTAGTAGTTAGTGTAAGTGACCTTTCATCTGAGGGTTTCATCAGTTTTCAAGATTCTAACACAGAAGCAGTCACCCACACGTTACACAGCATACAGATCAGAA
Organism: Hemibagrus wyckioides; assembly: GCF_019097595.1. Classification (NCBI taxonomy): domain Eukaryota; kingdom Metazoa; phylum Chordata; class Actinopteri; order Siluriformes; family Bagridae; genus Hemibagrus; species Hemibagrus wyckioides. The sequence continues at coordinate 260,279 of NW_026690783.1, read as the reverse complement.
GAGTGAATGTCAGAATGAATTTACTGAATGTCATGACTTTCTGCTGGAAAGCTTTAAAAAGGTCTGTTTGCAGGTCCGAAACCGGAGACAGTGGCTGAGTTCTGGAGAATGGTTTGGGAGCGCAAATCTGCCACCATAGTCATGCTGACTAACATAAGAGAGAGAAAAGAGGTAAAACACATGAATATAGCACACAGTTTGCTCTGGAAATGCTTGTAAAGGTTAAATGGTTTTGAATCTGCATGTGTTTCTAGGAAAAATGCTGTCAGTACTGGCCAGAGCAGGGCTGCTGGCTGTACGAATGTGTGAGGGTGTCTGTGGAGGATGTAACGGTGCTGGTCCACTACACTATCCAGAAGTTCTGTGTGCAATATGTAAGTCTGAAATAAACAAATGAACAGAAGAATAAAGAATGCAGAATTGCAAGTATATATACCGTACACTGGCTCATGGTGATTTGTGAGGAATTTCATATATATAATGTAAACATAAATATGCTAATTCAGGCTAATTCCAGAAACAAACAATGTGATTTCTGTGGCATTTCACACTGACACTGTGGACCATATGTGTGTATGTGATGTAGCACTAAATGTGATGCCCTCTTTTATGTTTTAATCAACATGCTGGAGAGCTTCAATGTCTTTTTAGCCACTTCACTTTACTTAGCATTTTGCACAACATTTCTTATAGCACAACTTGCGGTTCCCCTCTAAACTGTCCAGACACACACACACACACACCCGGAACCAAAATCACATGTAATCATTCATAACATCACATCTTCCCCACTTTAAAAGTAAAGCACTATCTTTGGGATTCTTTACTTCTATTACTAACTTTTATGCAAAAAACAACCTTTTTTTTCTTTTATCTAACAGTAACACAATAGTTGCAGTTTAACTGTGAGATATTACAATCAACCTTTTTCTTTTTCAACTACCCCAGTCCTTGAAATATTTAACAAATTTCAATAAGCCTTTCAGGAGGTCTAACAGGTCATCTTGGTCTGCAAGACATCGCAGGAGAAACATTATTGTTGCAGATTTTGCCTCCACATCTTCAACATTTACTCTTTGGGATTTTCATTCTTTGCAGCTTTTGCTTTGCAAAATGTGTTTTGCTCCTCTTTTTTAATGGCCTGCACTGCAGCATCTTCTCTATGTAGTTCTTGGCTTGTGCACAAGTTATTTCAGCAGGTCTACACATATTGACTGATTTCTCCAGTGTCAGGGTCAGGGTCTTTCCCTGAGACCATTATCAGGAATCCCACAGACTATTTTGTCCCTCACCATTGAGTCTCTAAAATCTCCAAATTTCAATATTTCATTGTGGAAATAAATACTGTGACCTCTACTACTCTACTACTCTGATCTCATGGAAATCCAGAAAACAGCCAACAGTAGCATTATCTACTTGCGAAGCAGAATACATGTCCTTATCATCAGCCATTCAGGAATGTATCTACTTAGAGCAGCTACTCAAAGGTATGGATACATACCAATACGCACAAACAAAAGTGTATGAAGACAACCAAGGTACAATAGCAATAGCCAGAAACCCAGTTTACAGGCAAAGGTGCAAGCACATTGACATCAAGTAGCACTTTATAAAGGAAACTGTGAATGATGGCAAGGTAATCTTGGAATACCTACAGAGCAAATGGTTGCTGACATTATGACAAAGCCAGCCACTAAGCTAAAGTTAAAGAGGTTTGCTCGAGACATGTTTGGTACTTAAAAGAGTAAAAGGTTTATGTTTACATCGTTTATGTGAAAGAGAAGCCTTATTTGTTATTTTGTTTTCAGGTAACTTAATAAGCTAAGAGCAAGTGTGGGTGTTAAGTATTGCACTCTTACTCGTTAGATTACGGCATCAGCCGAACTACTCTTGTTTTATTGAATGTATTACGGTTCATTTGGGTGTGATGTCATTACGTTATACAATGCACTCTATGTAAAACGTTTATAGTGTTAATGTCGGATGTACAGAGCCGATGCTCGTTCAAGTTTATTAATAAATGTTCCAAAGAAGTTGATAATGAGACGTGTAACATTCTGTTTGTTTTCATACGTGTGTTCAAGCCCATTCAAATCCATTTTAAAACAAATGAGACAAGTCTTTAAAGAGCAAATGGTGGCATATAAAATAAGAGCTGTGTCTGTGCTTATGGTATCTGTCTGCATCTCAGTCTGTCCATAAGCTGAGGTGTTACAAACAGCAGAACTGATTACTGGAAGAGTTTAAGAGTGAACAGATATTTAGAGACTGATATGAAGTTTTTCCAGAGGATGAAAGCTGATTTATACACTGTAAAAAAAATCAAAAGTTGAGAAACCGAAAACTAAATTAAAAAATTAAGGCAACCGGCTTCAGGCTTTCAGTTTCCTAAACCTGTAGAGTAATAAGTTTAACAACAACCAACAAGATTTAATTTTTAAGATAAACTGACTTGAATTGAAATGAAAGTGTCCAGAAAATGATATTCTTTGTAGACCTTTTCCAAGACAGAATATGAGTCAATCCAACTTGAATAAATGCTATTATTTATTGAATAACATTTAATAAAACCAAGGCATTGAGCCTCAATAACTCTCCAGTAAACAGAACCAAATGACCACAACCAAAAATCCAGACATTATTCATGGCACTAAATATACATTTTACAAAAAGCTCTCTTTTCAATATTAATATCATTTATCTTCAGTAAAATATCAATTATAAAGCAATAAATCGATACAAACATGAAAGAGAGTTTGCAAATAGGAATAAAAAACGATATAAAATTTTGCACCAATTATAAAAGAGTAAGCCTGAATTAAACAATGGTACATAAACAATCTGAGTCCAAGGAGTGAAAAAAGCAGTATTAGAGATTTTGAGACCAAAACAAATAAAAAGAACAAATAATCACTGAATACAAAACACAACTAGATGAAATATTGAGAAATATACAACGACGACTTTTTCTGGATTCACTGCTATGGCCATGAAACTACAGTCTGAACCTTTTGAGTCAGCAAGTATTCTGTATATTTCTAAGTAATCAGATTTGGGTAAAACAATGGAAAAAGACCAAAAATGACTTTGCTATGGCTTCACAGCTGCAGCTTGAACAGTTCAACAAACAAGTCCAACAAACTCAGCTCCAATAACAAAACTATGAAAGTGCATAGATAACTGTTAACTTTTTTATAAACAGCAGCCAAGATTAAACATCCAGCTTCAGAAGCTTATTCTTCAATGACTGCACTCTTGCAGTACACTGAGAGCCAAGGTGCAGAAATAATGTCTGGGTCACCTCGAAGGTATACTTCTTCGGGTACTCAATGTTAAGTGCATAAATGATACCAAAAAGTAAAGCAAATGCATTTGGCAGGTCATCAACATCATCAAGCACAATTTTCTCTTCCAGCACCACAGCTATACTTCTTGTGTTTGGGTTGGTTATTGCCACATCTTCAACAAAACTGAGGATATCTACTTCGAGTCCCTTAGTGCAGGTTTCCTTCTGGACTGTGTCCTACAGAGACAACAAACTATGGGTCAAAATCAATACAGGACAAAAATAAGAAAAAGAAGAAGTGTCTTGCTCAAGGCTACAATCAAGGAAGTTATGTTTTGTGCTGGGGCTTGAACACACACCCTTCTTATCAGAGACTCAAAGCCATCACTACAGCTAGCTTGCACTGCTTCACTGGAATCTTTAAGTGCCATTAATTCAGTGGGAGAAATAGCTGAATCAATGCAAACTAGTTATGGTGTTGCTCTGGCATGGTTGTAATGGCTCAGTGACAGAAGGCTTGATCAGAAGGTTGTGTTCAAATTCCAGCACACTTCCAAGCAGCATTGGTTGAGTAAGACCCTTATCTTTCAGCTTAGTTGTATCCTACATCAGTCAAATGAGCAAGTGTGCTGGGTTATGTGTCATTTTATGCAACATTAAGATATTACAGCACTTTACTGACGACCCAATTGTCAGTCAACTGCTGTAAAATTTAGAGCGTTTTGGTTTCTTATGTTCACTAATCATTAAAATATTTAATACACTTACATTTTTGTTTTAAGGCGAGTCGTTTGGGTTGTAGTCTATACACTCCCAATAGCACATTCTGAATGCCCTTAAAATGCAATTTGAGAAAGGATAGCATTCTCACAAACTTCTCCACAGGCCAGCCATGTTAGACATGACGGATAAGATAAAAAATATTAGCAGATACGTTCTCAGTAGATTGTCCTCCTTTTCTCTCAGAAACAAGGGAAGGCCACAAAGTGCTGCAGATTTCCTGTGTGTCAGGATAGCAGTGGTCTAAAACACAAATAGGAAGCAGGAAAAACATGGACAAAGTAAATGGCTTTTACTACAGCTAACATTTGTAGTATGCAGTCATGTTTTTTAAAACCTCACAATTTGAAGTAAACTGATGTTGTTACCCGTTCATCAAGTCTGTCTAGGAGTATTTGAATTTCTCCTCCCAAGGCTCCACTTCTTGATCTATAGAGCTTGATCAATCGTGGTGCAAGTGAGTCCAAGTAACTAAGAAAGATCTGCCTGAGATCAACTCGAGTAACTCTGTAGAATTCTGCATATATCTGCAAAAAATAGAAATAGTTCAAATTCACTACTCTAATGTTATGTTTGGGGATGAAAACATGCACTAAAATAAACTGCTGTAAAAATATATCAGATGATTTTTTTTTTCAACTTTTGTTTGCATAAATCTGTTAATCAACCTCAGTTCTGATCAAAACTACTAAATGTTCAAAAACATCCAGGATTTTAACTCTTTAATTGCCAAGTTCATAAATGATGTCACTGATTTGGGGAAAAACAATATATAAAGTGATTGTGGACTGGAGATTTTTTTACTTTTTATCACAGTCTTGGACATGTCAAAGATTAGTAACAACATTAGCTCTGATGCATTTTTAGTTTTTTTTGCAGCATCAGATTAAATTTTTTCTCCCTAATTTACTGTTGGTGGCTGTTTTTGCCCCATAGACTTCCATTATAACCACATTTTTTGTCTGCACAGCCATGACACTATATAATCATGCATTCTTGATTGTTGCTGGTTTTCCCTGTTGGGAAGAGGTAAAGTTTGTGATTTTTACTGTTGATGACCAAGTGGCACCATTAACCCTTTAGATAGGCCTGAGCAAAGAAAGCTTAGTTTCTGGCTTTTGTGTGTGTGTGTGTGAGTGTGAGAAAGTGAGAGAGACCACCCACCCTGGTGCAGAACACCATGGTCATGAGTTATATTCTGAAATGGGGGAGGAATGTGATCCTCATCAGCACAAGGCACCGCGAGGCAGTGGTGACAATGTTCATAAATCTGATGCAGAGTAGATATTTTACAGAAAAAATGGAAAAGTGTATCGCTGAAGGATTTTAAGGTAGTTTCAAACTGGCTTTACCATCAAGAAAAGACAAGCATTTCATACACAGGCCATACATAGGTTTAGTCTGTACTTCTCACCATCCAAAGGCCACAGGTGCAGAAATACACTTTGTTTTTGTGTACTCCATGTAGTTGTGAGGGCTGAGGTACATATTTTGATTTTCTCAGACACATCAAGGTTAGTGTGCAAAGGTCTCTCTCTAACTTTCACACACACCCACATGATAACAACTACTGCTGAGCAACAAAAGCTAGATTTCAGTTCACCACCAGGTTCCCGGCCGTTATTAACTGAACGATTTGGTGAACTCCTCGCCAGTTCTGTGGACAATCCAATAAAGTCACGTTCCCATACCGGGAGTCGAACCCGGGCCGCCTGGGTGAAAACCAGGAATCCTGACCGCTAGACCATATGGGAGGGCTCCCTGGGAGAGTTGAGATCGGCGTTTTACTCGACCACCAAGCAGTTTGAGCTCCAGCGCGGTATCATCCAGAGCTTTGCATGGGAACCTTGCATTGCAGAGCACAAAATCGGCCAGCGCTGACCGAGCATTCAGCTACTCGAGCTGTCACTCCAGCGGAAGATCAGCCACTAGACAGAGCGTGGGCTGGTGTTCCTGGTGCAGAAAGCCAGCATACCTCCTAGTACAGGACTCTCCGCATTTCAGGGATTGTGGGAGGTGTTACTCTGCCAGCAATTCGGCAGCTGGAGTCTGTGGCACACCTCTGGGCTCTTAAAAGGCAGCCGAGTCAGCCAGGAGTCGAACCTAGAATCTTAAGGGGAGCGGGGTCCTACCTGCTTATGCTTTTCAAGTGACAAATGGCCAAAAGCTATACCTAGCATTCAACGGTGATGTGGAAAAGCCAATGCCGTGACCCAGATTCGAACCAGGGTTTCTGCGGCCACAACACAGAGTACTAACCACTATACGATCGCGGCACCCCACACACCTGGGCTAGCAGGAAAAAGGAGCTGCTACATGTTGTGATATGCGTTCTGGAGCCCCTCTGGCCTGGTGCAGTGGCTTTTGATTTAGACATGATTGGAATAGTTGTAGTCTTTTTTGACACTATATCGAGAGACGAACAGATTCATACCCAAATGATACCTTCTGTGCTTTTTAAATAAAAAAAAACAAACAAATAAATTAAAAAATCCTGCAACCCGGATACACTACATGATTAGTTCTATTGACACTGGGACTGACACTCACAGACACCGAGAGAGAAAATAAGCCAAAAGAGAGTTCTCCTCAGTTCATCAAGAAGATTAAGAACGATTTAAGTTGAAGAGGTCAATGGTACTGTGACTTTGGTTATGTAACGTTTTGCACAGTGAATCGAAATGAACACAACACCAACATGCTGCTGGCTGCAATCAGTGATCGTTTTCGGATTCCGTTGAGGAAGCGTTCCCGGCCGTTATTAACTGAGCGATTTGGTGAACTCCTCGCCAGTTCTGTGGGTAATCCAATAAAGTCACGTTTAACGGTAACATTATTAGCTAGATGGCATATTCTTCTGCTATGGAAACAAATTCTCCCTCCATCTTTTGATGACTGGCAGTAAGATGTTATGAGCTTCATTCATTTGGATAAAATTAGGTACACAATAAAGGGCAATACTGGCATATTTTCTGAAACTTGGGGCCATTAATTTTTATTTATTTCTGATTATGTGAATTCTTCTTTTATAGTTGGTCAGTCTAATCATTAGGATGTCCTTATAATTGTGGCTTGATCAAGTATGTGCACTGTGTATACATAATTTATATTAATGTTTTGTTTGCTGATGTAAACGATTGTGATTATATTTAGTTAGTTAGTTAGTTAGTTAGTCTCTAAACTCAAACTCAGTTTCTTCTGTACATATTTGACATACACTATTTTTTGGTTTGTATAACTGTATATATATAATCAGAAAGAGGACATTCTTAAAAAGAGAGATTTGATTTGAAACCTGAACTGCTATCAGGTCCATGCTGAACACCTTCTGACCAATCCAAATCAAGTATAAATTTTAATCTCAATACTGCACATAATTATCAAATAAAAGTCTATCCAGCTGTTATCCAAAAGTCTGAAATAATGTTTTGCTTAAGTGTTTTAATTCAAATCCATATTTTGGTGTGATTTATACACATGGGTTTGTCCATTCTGACTTTTGGACGCTTTATTATGTCCATTTTATGATGAAACAGGAAAAGACTTTGAAAATCATCTGTCATTTTCTGATCATGTTAAATATCAACACAACTAGACTGAAATATACAGGTAAGATATGCAACTAATTGTAACATGAACAGAGCAAGATATAAACTGATATCTACTGGTTTCCTGTCAGGGTTGTGGACTGTTTTCTGGCCACTAGAGACCCCCACTGCCTTTTTGTTGGTGTCCAGTCTCTGTCATTATGTCTAATAGGTGTCTCCTGTGCTTTGTTTAGGTTTGTGTATTTAAGTCACCCTTTTCCTCCACAAATACTTTGCTTAGTGTTTCCTGTACCTTGATTAAGTCTAGGTCAGCCGTGTGCTCTGGTTTATGGCCTTGTCCTTAAAAGACTTTGTGCATCTGGTATAGTTCTTTGTTTTGATTGATTGACAAGTGCTCTTTTGAACGCCTTATGGATTTATTTTGTGGACTAATTAGAATGACTTTTTGGAAGTATTGACTTTGTTTTTTGATTAGACTCCTGTGAACCTTTTGTATGCTTTTGGATTAACCTTGTGGATTTTGGGGATTTATTCTTTGGAACTACTGTCAAGTCTTTTGAGCTGACTTGTTGGATTTGTTTTGTGGATTATTTGACTTGCATTATTATCTAATTAAAGATAAGTAAACATTTCTCCAGAACTGTGATCTGGTTATCTGTATTTGTGTTCAGCCCCCTTTGATTGTGTTCAGGTTTTCTCACTAGTCTTGCCCTCACTTGCCACCATAACCTACTGTTCCTTCATTGGACCACTTTTGATAGATACTGACTACTGCAGACCAGGAACATGCCACAAGAGCTGCAGTTTTGGAGATGCTCTGATCCAGTCATATAGCCATCACAATTTGGCCCTTGTCCATACTGTAGGCTTGCCCATTTTTTCTGGTAAAAACCTATAAACTATAATGTGCTCACCATACAAATAGATGTACGATAATACTGGATTCAGGAAGCTTCTGCAGATGACAGCAGAGGAGTTTGATATCTTGCTGGGGATGGTTGGACCTCTCATAACCAAGCAGCACACACAAATGAGACGGGCCATATCCCCAAAAGAGCGTCTAGCTGTGACCATGCGGTTTTTGGCAACAGGTGGGTCTGGCAGAACAATATTTGATTCAACAAGTATTACTTTTAAGTGTGTATTGCTATATTTTATAGTTACTTTATTTCTTGTGCAGGCGAAACGTTCAGTTCCCTCAGTTTCCAATACAGGGTTGGGGTAAGCACCATTTCTAACAGTCATGGAGACCTGTGCTGCTCCTGTAGATACTCACTGATTCACAACATTTACTCAAATGCTGTACTTAAAGGACACATTTAGTACATTGGTAAAAAATAACTTTTAGTAAAATTAGCTTAAAAATGAACGTCTGTTTCAGTAAAATGCATCAGTTATTTGTGATGGTCTGTGAATTCCAGCCTACAGTGTCAATTTTACTATGAGGTTAGGACCATCAAATTTTTTGTTCCAATCATTTTGTAATGATTTCAATCTTCAACATGGCCTTACTCAATATTCCAGATATCAAGTTGATGATTTTACAGAATGTTCTTTACATTATGATTATTTTATGTACAAAACAGTCACCAATAAAATGACTATCTGGGTTTTCAGTCATGTATAACTCATAACTAAAAGTAATTTTAATAAAAGTATACATATGTATAGTTTATAAATGATCTGAATGCATCTTCCACCACTGATTACCAGTAATGTACAAAAAACAGTAGTATGCTGTGATGATCAATATAGCTATAACGTCCCAGAGTATTTGTATTTTCAAGGTCACTGCTTTTTGTATTTTAATGTTTATTCTGTAATAGTCAATGAAGCCTTAAGTAATGAATCCATATTTGCAATGCTTCAGAAATGTTTTATTTTTATGCTCTGTGACAAAGAAATAATGTTCAAATCTGTTCTTCTGTTCTTTTGCTAGACCCACAACAGAGGCAGAATGGCGTAAAATAGCGCATGATTTTCAATCTAAATGGCAATTCCCACATTGCTTATTGCGCTTGATGGTAAACACATCCGTACACAGCCTCCAGTTAAAGGTGGCAGTCTTTACCATAATTACAAGTCCAGCTTCTCTGTAATAATGATGGCTGTTGTGGATGCCAACTACAAGTTCGTCTACGCCAGTGTGTATTTTGTAGAAGAAGGAAAAGTGTCTTTCTTAAAGCATGGTGCTTCTGTTATTGATGTTAGCCTTTTATGCATAGAATACTATGTATATACTGTATCTTCAGACTATACAACTTGGGTGTACTTTGAAAGCATTGAGACAGGTGTCCATGACTGTTAGAAATAGTGCTTACCCCAACCCTGTATTGGAAACTGAGGGAACTGAACGTTTCACCTGCACAAGACATAAAGTAACTAAAATATACAGTGAGGGTAAAATTATTTGATCCCCTGATGATTTTGTACGTTTCCCCACTGACAAAGAAATGATCAGTCTGTAATTTTAATGGTAGGTGTATTTGAACAGTGAGAGGCAGAATAACAAAAAAATCCAGAAAAATGCATTTCAGAAAAGTTCTACATTGATTTGCATTTTAATGAGTGAAATAAGTATTTGATCCCCTATCAATCAGAAAGATTTCTGGCTCCCAGGTGTCTTTTATACAGGTAAGGAGCTGAGATTACAGTAGGAGCACTCTCAGGGAGTGCTCTTAATCTCAGCTTGTTAACTGTATGAAAGACACCTGTCCACAGAAGGAAGCAATCAATCAGATTCCAAACTCTCCATCATGGTCAAGACCAAAGAGCTGTCCATGGATGTCAGGGACAAGATTGTAGACCTACACAAGGCTGGAATGAGCTACAAGACCATCGCCAAGCAGCTTGGTGAGAAGGTGACAACAGTTGGTGCGATTATTCCCAAATGGAAGAAACACAAAAGGACTGTCAATCTTCCTCTGGGGCTCCATGCAACATCTCACCTCATGGAGTTTTTCAATGATCCTGAGAACAGCGAGGAATCAGCCCAGAATTACACTGGAGGATTTTGTCATGATCTCAAGGCAGCTGGGACCATAGTCACCAAGAAAACAATTGGTAACACATTATGCCGTGAAAGACTGAAATCCAGTAGCGCCCGCAAGGTCCCCCTGCTAAAGAAAGCACATGTACAGGCTCATCTGAAGTTTGCCAGTGAACATCTGAATGATTCAGAGGTCATGTGGTCAGATGAGACCAAAATCCAGCTCTTTGGCATCAACTCAACTCGCCGTGTTTGGAGGAGGAGGAATGCTGCCTATGACTCCAAGAAGACCATCCCCACTGTCAAACATGGAGGTGGAAACATTATGCTTTGGGGGTGTTTTTCTGGTAAGGGGACAGGACAACCGCACCGCATCAAAGGGACGATGGACGGAACCTCCTTCCCTCAGCCAGGGCATTAAAAATGGGTCGTGGATGCAAAGAGGAGTGGGCCCAAATTCCTTGAGATGTGAGATGTGTGCAAACCTGGTGGCCAACTACAAGAAATGTCTGACGTCTGTGATTGCCAACAAGGATTTGCCACCAAGTACTAAGTCATGTTTTGCAAAGGGATCAAATACTTATTTCACTCAAATCAATGTATAACTTTTTTTGAAATGTGTTTTTCTGGATTTTTTTCTTGTTATTCTGTCTCTCACTGTTCAGATAAACCTACTATTAAAATTACAGACTGATCATTTCTTTGTCAGGGAGCAAATGTACAAAATCAGCAGGGGATCAAATAATTTTTTCCCTCACTGTATACTGTACATTGGCTAATGGTGACTTGTGAGGACTTTCATTCATATATATATATATATAAAAACATAAACATACATATGCTAATTCAGGCTAATTCCAGAAACAAACAATGTGATTTCTGTGGCATTTCACACTGACACTGTGGACCATATGTGTGTATGTGATGTAGCACTAAATGTGATGCCCTCTTTTATGTTTTAATCAACATGCTGGAGAGCTTCAATGTCTTTTTAGCCACTTCACTTTACTTAGCATTTTGCACAACATTTCTTATAGCACAACTTGCGGTTCCCCTCTAAACTGTCCAGACGCACACACACACACACACACACACACACACACCCGGAACCAAAATCACATGTAATCATTCATAACATCACATCTTCCCCACTTTAAAAGTAAAGCACTATCTTTGGGATTCTTTACTTCTATTACTAACTTTTATGCAAAAAACAACCTTTTTTTTCTTTTATCTAACAGTAACGCAATAGTTGCAGTTTAACTGTGAGATATTACAATCAACCTTTTTCTTTTTCAACTACCCCAGTCCTTGAAATATTTAACAAATTTCAATAAGCCTTTCAGGAGGTCTAACAGGTCATCTTGGTCTGCAAGACATCGCAGGAGAGACATTATTGTTGCAGATTTTGCCTCCCCATCTTCAACATTTACTTTTTGGGGTTTTCATTCTTTGCTGCTTTTGCTTTGCAAAATGTGTTTTGCTCCTCTTTTTTAATGGCCTGCACTGCAGCATCTTCTCTATGTAGTTCCTTGGCTTGTGCACAAGTTATTTCAGCAGGTCTACACATATTGACTGCTTTCTCCAGTGTCAGAGCTGGTTCACATAACAGTCTTTCCCTGAGACCATTATCAGGAATCCCACAGACTATTTTGTCCCTCACCATTGAGTCTCTAAAATCTCCAAATTTCAATATTTCATTGTGGAAATAAATACTGTGACCTCTACTACTCTGATCTCATGGAAAACCAGAAAACAGCCAACAGTAGCATTATCTACTTGAGAAGCAGAATACATGTCCTTATCATCAGCCATTCAGGAATGTATCTACTTAGAGCAGCTACTCAAAGGTATGGATACATACCAATACGCACAAACAAAAGTGTATGAAGACAACCAAGGTACAATAGCAATAGCCAGAAACCCAGTTTACAGGCAAAGGTGCAAGCACATTGACATCAAGCAGCACTTTATAAAGGAAACTGTGAATGATGGCAAGGTAATCTTGGAATACCTACAGAGCAAATGGTTGCTGACATTATGACAAAGCCAGCCACTAAGCTAAAGTTAAAGAGGTTTGCTCGAGACATGTTTGGTACTTAAAAGAGTAAAAGGTTTATGTTTACATCGTTTATGTGAAAGAGAAGCCTTATTTGTTATTTTGTTTTCAGGTAACTTAATAAGCTAAGAGCAAGTGTGGGTGTTAAGTATTGCACTCTTACTCGTTAGATTACGGCATCAGCCGAACTACTCTTGTTTTATTGAATGTATTACGGTTCATTTGGGTGTGATGTCATTACGTTATACAATGCACTCTATGTAAAACGTTTATAGTGTTAATGTCGGATGTACAGAGCCGATACTTGTTCAAGTTTATTAATAAATGTTCCAAAGAAGTTGATAATGAGACGTGTAACGTTTTGTTTGTTTTCATACGCGTGTTCAAGCCCATTCAAATCCATTTTAAAACAAATGAGACAAGTCTTTAAAGAGCAAATGGTGGCATATAAAATAAGAGCTGTGTCTGTGCTTATGGTATCTGTCTGCATCTCAGTCTGTCCATAAGCTGAGGTGTTACAAACAGCAGAACTGATTACTGGAAGAGTTTAAGAGTGAACAGATATTTAGAGACTGATATGAAATTTTTCCAGAGGATGAAAGCTGATTTATACACTGTAAAAAAAAATCAAAAGTTGAGAAACCGAAAACTAAATTAAAAAATTAAGGCAACCGGCTTCAGGCTTTCAGTTTGCTAAACCTGTAGAGTAATAAGTTTAACAACAAGCAACAAGATTTAATTTTTAAGATAAACTGACTTGAATTGAAATGAAAGTGTCCAGAAAATGATATTCTTTGTAGACCTTTTCCAAGACAGAATATGAGTCAATCCAACTTGAATAAATGCTATTATTTATTGAATAACATTTAATAAAACCAAGGCATTGAGCCTCAATAACTCTCCAGTAAACAGAAACAAATGACCACAACCAAAAATCCAGACATTATTCATGGCACTGAATATACATTTTACAAAAAGCTCTCTTTTCAATATTAATATCATTTATCTTCAGTAAAATATCAATTATAAAGCAATAAATCGATACAAACATGAAAGAAAGTTTGCAAATAGGAATAAAAAAACGATATAAAATTTTGCACCAATTATAAAAGAGTAAGCCTGAATTAAACAATGGTACATAAACAATCTGAGTCCAAGGAGTGAAAAAAGCAGTATTAGAGATTTTGAGACCAAAACAAATAAAAAGAACAAATAATCACTGAATACAAAACACAACTAGATGAAATATTGAGAAATATACAACGACGACTTTTTCTGGATTCACTGCTATGGCCATGAAACTACAGTCTGAACCTTTTGAGTCAGCAAGTATTCTGTATATTTCTAAGTAATCAGATTTGGGTAAAACAATGGAAAAAGACCAAAAATGACTTTGCTATGGCTTCACAGCTGCAGCTTGAACAGTTCAACAAACAAGTCCAACAAACTCAGCTCCAATAACAAAACTATGAAAGTGCATAGATAACTGTTAACTTTTTTATAAACAGCAGCCAAGATTAAACATCCAGCTTCAGAAGCTTATTCTTCAATGACTGCACTCTTGCAGTACACTGAGAGCCAAGGTGCAGAAATAATGTCTGGGTCACCTCGAAGGTATACTTCTTCAGGTGCTCAATGTTAAGTGCATAAATGATACCAAAAAGTAAAGCAAATGCATTTGGCAGGTCATCAACATCATCAAGCACAATTTTCTCTTCCAGCACCACAGCTATACTTCTTGTGTTTGGGTTGGTTATTGCCACATCTTCAACAAAACTGAGGATATCTACTTTGAGTCCCTTAGTGCAGGTTTCCTTCTGGACTGTGTCCTACAGAGACAACAAACTATGGGTCAAAATCAATACAGGACAAAGATAAGAAAAAGAAGAAGTGTCTTGCTCAAGGGTACAATCAAGGAAGTTATGTTTTGTGCTGGGGCTTGAACACACAACCTTCTTATCAGAGACTCAAAGCCATCACTACAGCTAGCTTGCACTGCTTCACTGGAATCTTTAAGTGCCATTAATTCAGTGGGAGAAATAGCTGAATCAATGCAAACTAGTTATGGTGTTGCTCTGGCATGGTTGTAATGGCTCAGTGACAGAAGGCTTGATCAGAAGGTTGTGTTCAAATTCCAGCACACTTCCAAGCAGCACTGGTTGAGTAAGACCCTTATCTTTCAGCTTAGTTGTATCCTACATCAGTCAAATGAGCAAGTGTGCTGGGTTATGTGTCATTTTATGCAACATGAAGATATTACAGCACTTTACTGACGACCCAAATTGTCAGTCAACTGCTGTAAAATTTAGAGCGTTTTGGTTTCTTATGTTCACTAATCATTAAAATATTTAATACACTTACATTTTTGTTTTAAGGCGAGTCGTTTGGGTTGTAGCAATTTGAGAAAGGATAGCATTCTCACAAACGTCTCCACAGGCCAGCCATGTTAGACATGACGGATAAGATAAAAAATATTACCAGATACGTTCTCAGTAGATTGTCCTCCTTTTCTCTCAGAAACAAGGGAAGGCCACAAAGTGCTGCAGATTTCCTGTGTGTCAGGATAGCAGTGGTCTAAAACACGAATAGGAAGCAGGAAAAACATGGACAAAGTAAATGGCTTTTACTACAGCTAACATTTGTAGTATGCAGTCATGTTTTTTAAAACCTCACAATTTGAAGTAAACTGATGTTGTTACCCGTTCATCAAGTCTGTCTAGGAGTATTTGAATTTCTCCTCCCAAGGCTCCACTTCTTGATCTATAGAGCTTGATCAATCGTGGTGCAAGTGAGTCCAAGTAACTAAGAAAGATCTGCCTGAGATCAACTCGAGTAACTCTGTAGAATTCTGCATATATCTGCAAAAAATAGAAATAGTTCAAATTCACTACCCTAATGTTATGTTTGGGGATGAAAACATGCACTAAAATAAACTGCTGTAAAAATATATCAGATGATTTTTTTTTTCAACTTTTGTTTGCATAAATCTGTTAATCCACCTCAGTTCTGATCAAAACTACTAAATGTTCAAAAACATCCAGGATTTTAACTCTTTAATTGCCAAGTTCATAAATGATGTCACTGATTTGGGGAAAAAACAATATATAAAGTGATTGTGGACTGGAGATTTTTTTACTTTTTATCACAGTCTTGGACATGTCAAAGATTAGTAACAACATTAGCTTTGATGCATTTTTAGTTTTTTTTTGCAGCATCAGATTAAATTTTTTCTCCCTAATTTACTGTTGGTGGATGTTTTTGCCCCATAGACTTCCATTATAACCACATTTTTTGTCTGCACAGCCATGACACTATATAATCATGCATTCTTGATTGCCATCCCCAGTGAAGTCTGGATGTAAAACAGCTCTGAAGTGCACTTGTGGGGTTGTTACATTGTCCTCCACCATGTCTGAAAGGAGTAGGAAGTGTTTTATCAGTTCAATCCAGCAAAGTCTTTATCGCAATGCTGTCTCCTGTTGTGTTCAGACTATGTGCAGTTGTCGAAGTCCGCCACAGGAGAGAGTAACACACACACGGGTCAGAAAACGGAGCACTGGTCAATCCTGGCAATAGGACAACTTCTAATAGCTGACTTCAGGTGTCTTCTTTTACCTTTTTTCTGAAATAAAATAAAAGAAACAGACTGAAGATGAAATGAAAACATCGAAAGTGGTCTAAAGTTATAAAGAGTCCGTCGGAACACAGTCCATGTAATTGAAACAGTAGGTAAAGCACATTCTCTGGACATCAAATAAACCCAGACACACCTCATATTTCTGCCCTTTTCATCTGACAAAAGGGTATAGATAAATTTTAAGTTAGTTATAGTTATAGTTAGTGCTGGTTTATACTGGTTAGTACTGGTTTATACTGGTTTAGGTATTAGAAAAAATTATGGCTGCTTTCTAGACGTGCTAAACAAGTATGTAATTTTCTGCAAACCTGTCCCTGGGTCATAAGCCCAAGAAAAAAACATGATTTTGAACAGTGATCAAAATTAGTGAGAGGCTAATCAACCCACTATAAAATAACTTTTACTGATAAGTGCTGTAAAATATACTCCACTTGTTTGCAGCTGGTGTTTTATTATGTAGTAATAGTTGCAGTGGTCTGGGAAAATACTGGACTAAAACAGATGGATTTCAAGAGGAAATAATTTATCTGGGTCTGGGATCTTCCGGTGCACAAGTACCTTTATTTGTCTTAAATTATCCTTATCATATTTTTTATTCCCTGCCCTTGAGCATGAAGTTATTTAATTTCTGACCTAAAATGTCAGCAAAATACAACAGGTTTAAGAAATGTATGCCAAATACAGATTTGAAGAATTCTGACTGAACAAAAGTGAAGCAAACAGATTTCTTCAGCAGGGGGTATCTGTCTCGTAAGCTGTTTAGTGAAGAGGAATTCTGCAGTATGATTAATGCTGTCACACCTGACTAATGGTGTCTGAATTCAAGCCACCCTACACTTGGAATAAATGAGGGACGCTGTGTCCACCTGTGTCCAGGGGGTGAGGTTTCACACCGAGGGTCTGAATTCATCTATCTAATAATCCCACTCCTAATCAAACCCAGCCTTAGATATGATTTAAATTATGGTAGAATAACTATGTTACTCATATGGGAAATGTCTCAATCAATAATGTTTTACATTATGGTCGCCTTAAATGATATTATTTAACATTAGTTTACATAAACAAACCATGTATGTCAGTATTAATATACCCCGCCTACTGCTGAACAACAAAAGCTAGATTTCAGTTCACCACCAGGTAAAACAATTAGTTTGACTGAACTCAATAAATTGGTTGCTGCATTTATTGTTGAGGAGATGCAGCCACTCTTCACTGTGAAGGCGCCGACATTTTGTAATATCATCAGCAAAATCAGGGAAATGGACAGGGGCCGTGCTCTCCGATCACAAAACCTTTACAAGCTTTTTGGACAAGGCATATATAGAAATGGAGGCAGACCTGAAGAAAACATTTGCAGATTGATCTAATTTTAGAATGACTTTAGGAAGACTATATTGCACTCTTTAATGTCTTTATTAACTTGGACTGTGAGTTTACTTTGTAATGTAACACATAGGTTTCTATGTGTATAAAATGAAAAGAGAACGAGTCTACTGGTCAAATTTAAGAAAAAGTATCGCAAAAGTAACGTAACGCATTACTTTTTATAAAAAATAACTAAGTAATGCAATTTGGTACTTTTTTAGGGAGTAACACAATATTGTAACGCATTACTTTTAAAAGTAACTTTCCCCAACACTGAATATAATATAATAACAAATATATAATATATTTGTTATTTTTCACATTTTAGTAAACCATTTAAAGGTTGTGAAATTCTGTAAAAATGATCTGTATATGAGTGAAAAATTCAGTTTATGTTGCGTTTAAAGGAAACTTTTTATACATATACTGATGGCTAAAAATAATCAGAATGAGACCGCAATAGGAACAAATATAAACATTTATTTAAGCAAAGTCTATAAGAAGTATACAAATAAGTTTATTTCTAAACAATTCTATATATGTATTTACAATCTATAGGCTATTGATGGGAATAGGGGGAGTGGGATAGGAACAGAGGGATAGATTAATAAGGGATGATTATTAAGGGATGAGGGATCTTAAATGCTAAGGTTAAGCCCTTCTTCAGGTCCTGGGGTTCACTGTACAAACCTGTAGGAAAGAAAAGAAATTTTTTAAATATTAAGTTGATCAAAAATAGAAATAAAATGATTTCATACTTACGTGTGGAGCCTGAGCAATGTAGGAAAAAGAAGTGAGAGAAAAGAAGATGAAATGAAACAGAGGAAGAAAAGATGAAGTGGGTAAGGGGAAAGACATTGCTCAGAGCTCCTCCAAAATGTCCATCATCAGCTGGACGTGCAGCTTGAGGAGTCGCTGAACTGTGGTGGCTAAGGCTGCTGGGTCACTGTAGAGCTCCAGAGGCTGAGTGAAGAGTACTTCAGCAAGCTCTGTAAGGTAATCCTATTGACAAATTCCACACACATCCAACATAGTGTCACTGAGTTTAAGATACAATCCTGAGAATTTGTGGATCGTGGCATCAGAAGATATTCAACACTTACAATAAGCACTGTGAAGTACAGCTCTGCTGCAGGCTCCCACACGTCCACGTCCCACATGCTGAAGAGCGCAAGCAGGCGCTCCAAGAAACAGCTTTCTTTCTTTGGAAAGAAAGACAAGCTTCATTAATGCCATGTCTTATCAGGTTTAAAAAATATGGAAAAAGAAAACCAGATCAAATAGACCATGTTCTGAAACTCAAACATTACTTAGAAATCTCCTGATAAGACACTTACTGGCTGAGGTTTTGAGCCATTTATAAAGTAGCTGAAGAAAATCAGCTCAAAAAAACATCCAGGAAGTTGTAGTGGTGGTCCTGCACAGAGTAGAAAAGATACAAAAATAAATTAGCTTTACATATTGGAGTCCTGTTTTCTATATTAGCAAAATCTGTTATCTTTAAACATCTATCATTTCACACAGGCGTTTATTAGCTTACACAGGAGCTGAGCTCTGCTTTAATCGATTCCTGATTGGAAGGCGTCCTCAGGAATCGAATCAGGGCCTCGTAGGCCAACTGCACACCAACTGCATCCTGTTAAAGCAAACGAAAAAATCTCTGTAACTCACTTTGGCTATGGCTGAGAAACTGAAATTATTTCCATCACAAAAAATGATACAGTCTTTCATCATTCTGAAGTCACCTGGTTGTTAGCTGCTGCCAGTCGCATGACCATCTTCTTTCCAGCCATGAACAAGAAGTTCTGCTTGTGGATGCTGGCAAGCAGAGTCTGAATATAAGACAGCACACAATATAAAAGTTAAAGCAGAGTGGACTTTACCTGCGCAGTAACAGCAGCTGAATAAAGGTTTTACTCACAGCAAACGCCTCACGAAGCGCGGGCACCTTCAGGCCGATTTCAGTCACCCCTCTGTCTGAAAGATGGCAGCTAAGAAACAAGAGATGTAAATGTTTAGTGTATATTAAACATACAATACACTGTTACATCATTAAAGAGTGAAGAGGATCGTACCAAATAAAGGGCACCTCCAACTCCTCTGGGTTAAGGCGCTCCTCACTCTCCTGCAAGCCAAATCATTAAATCATTAAAACTCACACAGTAAATTTTACAGTATCCGAATCAGGGGAATAGCAGCATATGTAGATACACATCAGGTCTGAAAGTCTGAATTACCTCACAGTCGTTGTGATCATAGTCCCAAGTGGAGGTGAACATCTGTCCATCTTCAGCCACATACAGCAAAGTGCAGGTTACCGTTGTAATGGTTTGCTGTTGAATAAAAAAAATATCCACACTGAAGACAAATAAAAGCACAACTGACAAAATTCTAAAAGTTACTAACTACAAGATACATTTCATGACAGTGCAATAAATTTACCACAAAATAATGTGGCACGACGAATGATGTCTCCATTCGGTTACAGGAGATGAACTCTGTAACCCTCCCAGATTCAGCCTTAAGAGAACAAATTAAAGTGAACACAATTAGTCACTGCAATTAACAAAAGTTTTGTGATGCCACAACGAATAATCCCTTACCTGTATGCCAGTGAAACAGTCCTCTATGGAGGACTCATAAGGGAATCCCTGCAAATGACAAAAAGCTGAAACTCAAGATCTATTTCACAAACGTGAGCGTCCTAATAATCATCAAGGTCAATTCTCTTCCTCAGAGTAATTAAGTCTGTGATTACCATGTGATTCAAGCTGCTCGTCTTGGTGGATTTAAACCAACAAAGACGGCTCTGTGGGCCCCTTTATCATCCCCAGGAAGTATGTTTTCATTTCCACTGACTGAAAATAGAGAAACAAAACTAAACATTACAACTTGTAAAGACGGGTGTTTGTGTGTTTGTATCTCAGCTGCTGCACTGTAGAATACCTTGAACTGGGAGATGGAGGCCTGTGCAGAGAGGAACTGAATATTACACCAAGCGCTGATCAGCTCACCAGCATCGAGCGGCTGTGAAAAGTAGAGCAGGAAGATCATGAGTGCTTCTGATCACAGCAGTTTCATACTAATATTCTGTCACTTACAGTAAAAACAACCTTGTAAAATCCAGTGATCAGCTTTAGGAAATAAATGAAAGCTTTGGTTACCAGAAAAACAGGTGAAGGGTCTTGAGGTTGTTCTGTGGGCAGCAGCTGGATGTTCGGCTCAACAAACTTAAAACACACAAACACAATTAGTCACTGCAGTTCATAACATTTTTGTGATGCCACAATGAATAATCCCTTACCTGAATGCCAGTGAAACTCTCCTTATCACTGGTATAATAAGGGAATCCCTGTAAAAGACAATTAGATGAAACTCAAGATCTACAACCACATTTCACAAAAGTGCTCTTCTAAAAATCATGTCAGTTCAAAAATGTCCATTCTCTTCATCAGAGTAATAAAGACTGTGATTACCTCGCGAGTCAAGCAGTGTGTCTCTGCGCTTTCAAACCAGCAGAGCCGACTCTCTGGACCCCTCATCATTCCAATGATGTCTCTGCTTATGTCCACTGGCCAGAAATAGAGAAACAAAACTTAACATTAGATCTTGTAAAGAAGGATGTTTGTGTGTTTGTATCTCAGTTACAGCAGTGTAGAATACCTGGGAGAGGGAGGAGACTACAGACACACACTGAACATCACGGCAGGCACTGTCCGGCTCATCAGCATCGAGCGGCTGTGAAATGTAGAGCATGAAGATCATAAGTGCTTCTTATCATATCAGATTTATACTAACATTCTTTACAGTAAAAACAACCTTGTAAAATCCATTGATTGGCTTTAGGAAATAAATGAAGGATTTTCTTACCAGAATGACAGCTGAAGGTTCTTCGTGTGGTTCGGTGGGCAGCAGCTGCAGGATTGGCTCAATGACCTTAACACACACACAAACACACACACACACACACACACTTAGAAAAAAGTGGCCTGTAGGTTTTAAATGAAGTTAAAATATTACTATTTAACTGACACATACCTGGAGGACAGAGGGAGTATCTGCTGATTCCTCCAGCACATCCACAGGCTCTGCAATAGATTATTTTTCTGTGACTCAGAATTATGACTCTTCAATTACACAATATCAAACTTTCCTATTAATGCATAAAAGTTAATAAAGCAGTGAGTTTGATAATTAGTTAACTTGTGAAGAAACAGAAAAATTGTAGCAGTCAGATTGTGTAAATTCACTGTACATGTGACCTGATTAAACTCTCTAAAACCTCCTGCCCCTGTCCACCACCCAAATCTATAAAAAATATTATACTGTATAATTATTAAAACCTTTATACTCACTATGATATTGTGGAAATGAAACCATTAGTGAAGTTCTCTAGGTAGATACCATACACCGCTCAGCCATAACATTATGACCACCTGCCTAATATGCTGTTGGTCCCCTTTTTGCTGCCAAAACAGCCCTGACCTGTCGAGGCATGGACTCCACTAGATCCCTGAAGGTGTGCTGTGGTATCTGGCACCAAGATGTTAGCAGCAGATCCTTTAAGTCCTGGAAGTTGCGAGGTGGGGCCTCCATGGATTGGACTTGTTTGTCCAGCACATCCCACAGATGCTCGATTGGATTGAGATCTGGGGAATTTGGAAGCCAAGTCAACACCTCATTCTCATTGTTGTGGTCATCAAACCATTCCTGATCCATTTTTGCTTTGGGGCATGGTGCATTATCCTGCTGAAAGAGGCCACAGACATCAGGAAATACCGTTACCATGAAAGGGTGTAGATGGCCTGCAACAATGCTTAGGTAGGTGGTTCATGTCAAAGCATCATCCATATGGATGGCAGGACCCAAAAGGTTTCCCAGCAAAACATTGCCCAAAGCATGACACTGCCTCCGCCAGCTTGCCCTCTTCCCTTAGTGCATCCTGGTGCCATGTGCACACACACCCGTCCATCCACGCCATGTTAAAGAAAACTTGATTTATCAAATCAGGTCACCTTCTTCCATTGCTTCGTGGTCCAGTTCTGATGCTCACGTGCCCATTGTTGGTGCTTTCAGTGGTGCACAGGGGTCAACATGGGCGCCCTGACTATGCAGTCCCATAAGTAACAAACCGTGATTTACTGTGTATTCGGACACCTTTCTATCAGAACCAGCATTAACTTCTTCAGCAATTTGGGCAAAATGTTCACCTGCTGTCTAATATATCCCACACACTAACAGGTGCCATGATGAGGAGATCATCAGTCTTATTCACTTCACCTGTCGGTGGTCATAATGTTATGGCTGATCGGTGTACATCTGTAACCATGCCCTTTAGCGCGAGAGATGATTAATCAGTAGTCTAAGTATGATTTAGTATAAAACCAGTAGTCAGGGTTGTTAAAAGTGACTTTTTAATGGGGATGAGTATTATATTGTGGAAATAAATGAAATTCTCGTTGGTCAAGCTCATCAACTCGTTCAGGATTTTAGTGTGTAATGTAAAACAACAGCCAAGTTCACTAGCAGCTTAACTAACATTAGGCTAAACATTATATTTATATTATATTTACCGATAAAATGTGCACAATTTACAACAAATAGCCATGTAGATATAATTAGTCCAACTATTACAGTGTAATTTAAATCGGTAAAAATCGGCTAAAGTCCGCTAGCGCGCTAGCTAGCGGATCACAAGGCTAATCATGATTTAGTGTAAAACCAGTAGTCAGGGTTGTTAAAAGTGACCTACTAACAGGGTCAATATTTCATTGTGGAAATAAAATAAATTCTTGACCAAGCTTAAGGATTTTATTGTGTCATTTAAACCAGTAGCCGAGTTCGCTAGCACGATAACTAGCATGATGCTAACTGTGTAAATGAAATGATTAGCGAAGTTCTCTAGGTAGATAACATACATCTGTAACTAAGTCCTTTAGACCTGACTAAATCACTAGTCTAGTCATGATTTCGTGTAAAACCAGTACTCAGGGGTGTGAAAAGTCACCTTTTAAATGGGTAAATATTATATTATGGAAATAAACTAAATTCTCAAGTTAACCGAGCTCATCAACTCGGTTCAGGATTTTAGTGTGTAATTTAAAGCAGCAGCATGTTCACTAACAGGTGAACTATTATTAGGAGAAATATCATATTCACATTAATATAACCAATAAAGTGTTAAATAATTACAACAAATATACAAGTTCTCTCGGTAGATATGATTAGTCCAAATATTACACTGTCATTGAAATCGCTAAAAATCGGCTAAAGTCCGTTAGCGCGCTAGCTGCTGAATCACAAAGCTAAGCACGATTTATTTTATTAAAACCAGGAGAAGGGGTTGTTAAGAATGGACTTCTAATGGGGTAAATATTTCATTGTGGAAATAAAATGAATTCTTAAACCGAGCTTAATGATTTTATTGTGTAGTTTAAACCAGTAGCCAGGTTCGCTAGCACGGTAACTAGCATTAGGCTAATTCACAGCAACATGAGGTGTCTTGTGTGCTACATAACATTAGACTGTAACACTGTCACTTTAACATGATTTATTGTAGAAACAGTGTGGCATTAAAGGATAAAGATCATCCTACCTTGAGGACACTGAGTGTGTTCAGCAGGAGCAAATTATAAAATGTAAAATATATAATTTGTAAATGCATTTTTTACGGACTTCACTTCCTGGTTTCCATACAGTTCGGTTTTTCTCGGAGGTTTTCGGTAGATGCCGTAAACAGGAGTTTTTTTTTTTTTTTTTTTTTAAGGTCGTATCGTCTTTAAACTGGTCCTACAGCTTGAATTCTAACTGTACAGCTACATGCTGCCTTAAACTTCAGCTATGCTTCACTCCCTGGGCTTCCCGGACATTTCAGCTCATTATTATGATTATTATTATTATTTATTCATTATTGACTCTTGTTACTAGTTAGTGCTGGTTTATACTAGTTAGTGCTGGTTTATACTGGTTTATACTAGTTAGTGCTGGTTTATATTGGTTTATACTAGTTAGTGCTGTTTTATACTAGTTAGTGTTGGTTTATACTGGTTCTGAAGGTCGCAAGATTTGGATTATCTTTTGGCATTTTTGCTACACCCCTGTTTCGGATTTCTCTGTACTCCACTACTGGATTTGACTCCTACACCGACTCTACAGCGCAGCGATGATGAACTTCGGGGGAGGAGCCGAGCCTCAGCACCCGGATGTGGATCCCGAGCCCGGATGGAGCGGACTGTACGACCCCTGGAACGGTGAGTTACTGAGTTTCCTCTTTTTCACTTAAGTATAAAGTCTTTTAAACACCGCGTTATTACAAAAAACCGCAATCAGGAATATCGTTTTATATGATTAGATGGTTTTGAGAAATTCTGTTCGGCTAATCTTTATTCGGCTAATCGCTTTACGTACCCGATCAGTATGCTAAAGCTAGCGGACAAAATGGCAGACTCCAGTGAAACGAGCAGGGAAGAAGAAAACAGTGTTGATGTTTTCAGATATGTTAACATCAGCTTTTCATAAAAGTCCCAATGTTTACTTAACGTTTGTTAAAGTTTACTAAGTCAAGCCGAGGAGTATTAGCAAAGATTAGCTAGACGGCTAGTTAGCATGTAGCTAAGTAATTGTTTTTCAGTGTTTATAGTTTTTTTTGATGGAGTGAATAGAATAAGTTAAAATACTTACAATAACATGAAGTAACTTATTATTTTAAGGATTTTTCATTGTCCGTGTTTGTCGAGTTGTTAAAGCGGAGAGAGAAAGGGGCTGTGAGGAAAGGCAGCTAGCTGAACAAAACCAATCGGTACAAATAAATGGAGCTAGTGTGGCAATGTAGAGTGCAGCTTAGGCAAAAATATCAAGCTGTTTGTTTCAATTCTGTTCAGCAAGGTTTTGTTTCTAGCTGTCGTGAATAAAATAGTTAGGAGTAGTGTAATTTACGATAAAGGGCGAATTTTTGAGAGGAGACACAATTGGACTCAAAGGGGATGTGAACCACTGGAGTAAGAAAGTGCTAAAGTAATAGACTGTAATAGAAATGTATTTTAATCTGCATTTTTTGGGGAAGATATTTTTAAGCATTGAAATAAGTGCACAGTGTGACTAACAGTGAAGCCGTGATACTGGAAGAGCCCTGTATAACACCTATAAATGCAGCTAAAATGTAAATACTGAGTTTTTAATGCAGTGTTATAGGAAGATTACAGTAATATAACTTGTGTAAATACTTCTTGTTTTGATAGTGAGGCTTTCCTGCTGTATAAAACATACACAGTGCTATTAAAATAAGGTTTTCTGCTTCCTTTTATGAGATGTTATTAGATGTTTCATTTTCTGTTCATCTTCTTTGACACAGGGAGACGGAGGGAGACGTTTGTGTTTCCACAAGATGAGCTCAACTACAACAGAGAGCTCAGCACTAACGAGGACGACAACAGCCGACCTGCTCAGCAAAATGAAGCTGGAGATGGTGTGTGAACATGAGGTGTCAACGAGGAACCTGTCCCCTGATAGAAGCCCATCCCCACCTGTGAGAGGCCTCTCTCCTCTCAGGACCCCATCCCCTGTGAGGAGTCCATCCCCTTTCAGGACCCCATCCCCTGTGAGGAGTCCATCCCCTCTCCGGACCCCATCCCCTGTGAGGAGTCCATCCCCTTTCAGGACCCCATCCCCTGTGAGGAGTCCATCCCCTCTCCGGACCCCACCCCCTGTGAGGAGGCCACCACCTTCTGGGAGTCCACAGCCTTCAACAGTTCCTTTGCCCCAGCCTTATTTCAATATCGACATCCACAACATTGTGGCTGGTATGTACTATGCTCCTGCCACAATGATAACTCCTGTCCCACGCCAGGGCATAAGGAGGAGGCGGGACGAAGAGGATGGCAATCAAGAAGCCCCTCTGAGTAGACGGCAGCGTGTGGATCCTGATGGGGAGGTGGAGTTCATCAGGATGCCTGGACTTGAGGATTTAGAGAGTTTAATCAGTCACATGTACAGTGAATTTACACAAGCTACTAATGCTACAATTAGTCTGTTTCTTCACAAATTAACTAGCTAACTAACTCACAGGTTTATTAACTTTTAAGCATTAGAAAGAAAGGAGAGAAAAATTTACAAGGTTTCTCTCTCTCTCTCTCTCTCTCTCTCTCTCTCTCTCTACTACCTTATAAATTTGGCCATTTTAATGTTTTACATTCAACAGAAAATATTATTTGTAATTAAATTTACATGAAACTAATTTATTGGAGAAGCTGTGGATTTGCTGGGAGAATCGTCAGATACTCCCTCAGTCCTCCAGGTATGTGTCAGTAAAATATTTACATTTGAAACGTGTAGGCTGCTTTTGTCTAAGTGTGTGTGTGTGTGTGTGTGTTAAGGGATACTTCCTCGGGATGATAAGGGGTCCTGAGAGTGGATTTGCTGGTTTAAAACCACCAAGACGCGCTACTTTGACCAGCTGGTAATCACCATCTTTGTTACTCTGATGAAGAGAATTGATATTAATGATTATTAGATGAACACTTTTGAGAAGTAGATCTTGAGTTTCAGCTAATTGTCATTTGCAGGGATTCCCTTATCAGACCACCATCGAGGACCATTTCACTGTCATACAGGTGAGGGATTATCTGTTGTGGCGTCACAAAACTTTTGTTAGTTGCAGTGACTAATTGTGTTCACTTCAAATTGTTCTCTTAAGGCTGAATATGGGAAGGTTACAGAGCTCCTTTCCTGTAACCGGGTGGAAACCATCATGGAGCCACTTGAGGATTATGTGGTAAATTTATTGCAATGTCATGAAGTCTTTATTGTAGATAGTAACACTTGGAATTTTGTACACATATGGGTCTGCAGTGTTCATTTTTATATATTTTTTAATTTAACAGCAAACCTTTAAAAAGGTGTCCTGCACGTTCCTGCATGTGGCTAAAGATGGTCAGGTGAACACCTCCACCTGGGAGCAGGAGCAGGTTGACTCTCCCACAGTGATTCAGAGGAACAGTACGACTCTGAGGTAATTCTGTGTTTCAGACCTGATGTGTATCTACAGATGCTGCTATTCCCCTGAATGGGAGGCTGTAACATTTACTGTGTGAGTTTTAATGATTTATTGCTAATGTGTCTTGTGATTGTGATGCGTCTGGCAGCAGTTAACAACCAGGTGACTTCAGAATGATGATAGACTGTTTCCTTGTGCAAAAT
Source organism: Hemibagrus wyckioides (assembly GCF_019097595.1). Classification (NCBI taxonomy): domain Eukaryota; kingdom Metazoa; phylum Chordata; class Actinopteri; order Siluriformes; family Bagridae; genus Hemibagrus; species Hemibagrus wyckioides. The sequence goes on along the minus strand of NW_026690783.1, from coordinate 232,418 downwards.
ACTTTGTTACTGGGCTTGAAAATGATGTAGTTGTGTATTGTGGTGTGATTTATACACATGGGTTTGTCCATCATGTCTCTTGGATGCTTTATTATGTCCATTTTATGATGAAACAGGAAAAGACTTTGAAAATCATCCGTCATTTTCTGATCATGTTAAATATCAACACAACTAGACTGAAATATACAGGTAAGATATGCAACTAATTGTAACATGAACAGAGCAAGATATAAACTGATATCTACTGGTTTCCTGTCAGGGTTGTGGACTGTTTTCTGCCCACTAAAAGCCCCCACTGCCTTTTTGTTGGTGTCCAGTCTCTGTCATTATGTCTAATAGGTGTCTCCTGTGCTTTGTTTAGGTTTGTGTATTTAAGTCACATGCTTGATTCACAAGTAACGGATGAATAATTATTTCAAATAATGTCTCTATAATTAATCACTTGTTATAATACTACTTCAAATCAGATCAAATAAATAAATAATACAATGCAGATATTATATTTCTCTGATCCACCAGTGTGTCTCCACATCCTTATTTGACAAGAAAAAAGGCCATGATATATTTACACCACACTGTCTGGGAGCCAAATGCTGTTGTGTATGTATAGATAGATGAACAGCTCTTGTGTATATATAGAATAAAGTGTAGGTTTTGACATGACCGATAAATGTGGACCGAGAGGCTGGGTGTGGCGACTCACCCCCACAAGGCAGTGGCACATGTTGGCATAAGTGACGGAAGTTGGGTTCAGAAATGGCTTTTTCGGAGATGAGGTCCACGACTCCTTTAAGTCTCTCCTCTGTGTTGATGGTCAGCTCCATGACCCGTTTCATGAGCTGCTGGAACATCTGTAACATCAGTTTATTCAAGATACTGCGCACTTTCTGGACGAGCTCCTGGGTCTTGACCATTTCCTGGTCATCTTCGTCGCTGCGGGACTTTTTCCATCGCTGGCTTCCAGGCTTTCTCAGCCTTGTCCAGTTGCATGTCATCATTCAGAGACACGCTGGTGGTGATCTTGTTTGGCTTTTTAAGCTCACACAGCTTAGAGATGAATTGAAAAACAATTGAAATGTTTATTTAAAACTGAAAGGCTGTGACTTCATCAATTGCTTGGCTTATACTTTAATTAATGCACCAAATAAAAGACTGATCAACCCTCAGATACTCCAGACTTTAATGTTGCAATTAATAAAGCTATCTGGTGTTTTAAAGTTCCCTTTGTGAGACTTACAGGTCCTCGACCTGCTCCAGGGCAATAAAAAGTGATACATTAGCCTGACGCTTCATACTGAGTAAAGCACTGTGCTCCTATAGAGCGTCATGTCACTAACTGTCATGTTTACCTTGTCCAGAACGACGCCGGGGATGTCCGGAAAACCCTCGGGTCTGTGCATGCTGGCACTGACGAAGTGTAAACGCAGCAGGAATTCCCGATTGTACTTCTTCCTCTCTTTTGGGTTACTAGGAGAGGCAGAGGGATGAGGCTCTGAAGGCTGGACCTCAACAGGAGCAGGCTCAGGAGTGTTGTTTGGCTCAGTCTCCATTGGGGGTGTGGATTGTAGAGGGCAGGAGTCTCCACAATGTCACCCCCTGTAGCGCCAGGTGGTCGGACAAGAAATCACCAAAACTGATGTTGGCTTTCTTTGCCTCCTCTTTCTCTTCTTCCATCAGGGGAATGAAGAAACTGACCGGTTCCCTGGGCTTTTTCTGGGATCGAGTCTGATGGAAGAACACACACAGGATCAATGTAATGGTTCTAAAGTAATAGTACAAGCTACAGCACTAAAACTACTGGACTAAACTAGGCTTTAATATCTCCCAGTGTTAAGTCATTCAGTATTTAAACAGTTATTAATCTAAACAGGTGAGACAGTGTAACACATGAGACTTGTTCCTAAAGTAATGTGTATATATTCTTGATAAAAGTCACTACAAATAAAGTCAAACCAGCACTGTACACTTTCATTAATGATGTGCTTTGAACAATGCAAGTCCAAGACAAGAAAAGTTCACTGTATTTCAGTAACTAACAACAGGATTAAAACTCTTTTCTACCTTCTGCACCTTAGCCTTGTTTTGTTTCTTTCTCCTGTGTGTTGACTTTCTCCGTCTTCTGCTGCACTTCCTCCTCTGGAGGGATGGAGAAGAGGAGCAGGCCTGGTCTCTTGTGGAGAACCTTTGGGGTGTGGTTTGTAGAGGGGCAGGAGTCTCCACAATGTCACCCCCTGTAAGCTGCCTGGTGGTCAGACAAGAAATCACCAAAAGCGATGTTGGCTTTCTTTGCCTCCTCTTTCTCCTCTTCCGTCAGGGGAATGAAGAATCTGACCGGTTCTCGAGTCTGAAGGAAAACGCACAGGATCAATGTAATGTTCATCATAATGTATCAAAACAAAAATAAAGTAATATTACAGACAACACCACTAAAGCAGCTGGATTTGTTTCTTTTCTTCTGTGTAGTAGTATTTTTGTAGTACACTGAAATTGTCCAGCTCAGTATTCAGCTCTGAAGCAGGGGCAGTGTTCAGCTCCGCCTCCTTTGTGGGTGTGTTTTTGGAGGTACAGGATCCTCACAGTGATGCTGCATTCAGGCCTTTAGGAGGTGTCGTCAGTAAAGATGACATTTTAACTCCATAGAGCTCGGCCATCATGTCTCGATTGCAGTCATTAGGGTCCGTGTTTATAATCTGTAAGGAATTAGGATAAATGCTTGATTCGTGAGCACAGAACATGACCGTGATAAAACCAGCCAGATGTCTGCTATTCTAGCAAAACTTTATTTGATTCATTACCAGTTTGCACTCCCTTTTCTGCAGAAGATGACCTTCATACTCAGCTGGAAAAAAAAAAAAAAACAGTCCCAACATGTAAGTAATAACGCCTCAGGCCCTGTCCCGAATCAGAAAAAGTTCATCCCTATACATAATAAATTTATATTTTACCAATGAAATATTTTTAATAATGATAATAAAAAATCCGTTACCACTCATGACACCAGCATTTCTGTCCTGAACTTCCACGGGACTGGCCATTTGACACGGCTGCATAATGCCGAAAAAAAGTGCACAGTTCAATTAACTATTTTTTCTACACTCTTTATTTATTCACGAGTTTGTGCAAAAGTGACGTGTAGTTCACGATGGAGTCGACTCCTTCAATTAGTTCATAAAAGAATCGATTCAATGAACCGACGCGCCCGTGAGCCTCACGGAGGATTAGCGATCTAAAGCGATAGCTGAAGCTAGTGATGGAAGTTCGGATCATTTTACTGATTCGGTTCTTTGAATCTCGCTCAGCAAAATGAACGAATCTTTTTCGAGTCATTTCGCTCATTTCGTCCACTTCAGCAGAATCTAATTAAAATGTTCCATGTTAATTCCCTAACACATCTACTCACGCACATATTGATCACATTTCGAATAAGAAAGAACTGTCATATTATAAGTAATAGCTTACCTGTGTCTTGAGGCTATGCAGTCTGTTACTTCATCACCTCACCTCCGGATTTTGGGTCGAATTCGCTCATTCTTTTGTCACATAACATCCTAAACTAAGCTCTGCCGTGCCGTCTCCTGTATACCCAACAGAATGATTCATCTCACGCGCCTTCGGTTCGAGTCATTTTGTTCATCACGTGACAGCCCCGTATGGCACCGCAGTCTGAGTCGGAAACAGAAAAGATTAGTTTATATAACAAGTCTCTGCATTCGTGTTGTACGTTCTTGTAATGTGAATGCTTCCCGCCTCAGTATCTTATGACAAATACAATATTACATGAGTATTATTGACTTTATAAGGTATTAAATTATAAAACTAAGATATAAAATCAAAATATTTGTGCAACAAACATTTTCTGAAAAATAATAGTCAGTCTCCTTTTTTTATTGTTAATATTTCTTGAGTATATGTGTGGTGTGTGAAGGTTTTTAAAAAATAAATAAATAAATCCACATTTTACTTGGAAATGCTAATTTGCCTGTTCTGTCTTTATCTGTAAACAAATACTACTTATTAAAATAAACTAAACCTGCAAACACAAAGTACCTATTGTTTATTTTGCCACCAATTGTGCATTTGCTGGTATAATACTGATAACTCAAACTCATGACACACGGGCATAACAGAAAAGCAAATAACACTATTAATGTGAATAAGTAATATTAGTTTCATACTTTAAGGTTATGTTTAGGTCAGATTCTATATTATTAAATAACTGCATATGGATTAAAAACAACACTCAGATTTATGCATGAATTTATACATTTCTATTTTCTATACTGCAGGGTTAGCTGATGTTTATTCAGATAAATAATACAAAGAATAAATAAACAGTAAGTTAATAAATAAAATAAAAAGTAAGTAGATAAATAAGAAAGAAAGAAAGATTTTCCCTAATGAAGTTTAAAGCATTAACCAACTCTTTATTAAAACATTCAGTGTTATGGAAATGAACCATAATGACAGATATTCACACATTTATAGTCTGTAGGAAATTCAATTCAATTTTATTTGTATAGCGCTTTTAACAAAGAGCATTGTCTCAACGCAGCTTTACATGAGAAACGACATAAGAAAACAACAAACAGACAGACAGTCCTAGATGTTATCCCAAGTGAGCAAGCCTGAGGTGCCTGAGGTGACTGAGGCGACTGTGGCAAGGAAAAACTCCCTTAGATGGTATGAGGAAGAAACCTTGAGAGGAACCAGACTCAAAAGGGAACCCATCCTCATTTGGGTGACAACTGTGTGATGCCGATACAGCATGTGTATAGTGTTATGTAAATTAATAAGAAGGTTGTTGTCCATGGCGCTGCTTGAATATCCCAATCCTCACAAGCAGAACCCGGCTGGAGCTGGTCCATCTCCGGATGCCACTGGAGTCTCTGTGTGCCTCGGGATGGGTAGAAGAAGGGAAACAATGGAACAGCATTAGCATAGCTGCTGTTCATAATATTAGCAGTACTAAATGAATGTGCATTTAATCAGATGTACTGGAGCACGAGGTTATGGGAAGTGTTAGATGTATGCTGGGCTATAGAGATAAGTCTTTGGTCTATGTTTAAACTGAGAGTCTGAACCCCGAACACTGTCAGGAAGACTATTCCAAAGTTTTGGAGCTAAATACAAAAATGCTCTACCCCCTTTTGTGGATTTTGATATTCTGGGAACTACTAGAAGTCCGGAATTTTGTAATCTTAAAGAGTGTGGTGGATTGTAGAGTGTTAGAAGACTGGCGAGATATCTGGGAGCTAAACCAATTAGACCCTTGTACGTGAGTAGAGCTAATTTATAGTCAATTCTAAGTTTGACAGGTAGCCAGTGCAGGGATGATAATATTGGTGTTATATGATCAAATTTTCTTGATCTGGTAAGAACTCTGGCGGCTGCATTCTGGACTAACTGTAGCCTGTTTATTGAAGATGCAGGACAACCACCTAGTAATGCATTACAGTAGTCCAGTCTGGAGGTCATGAATGCATGAACTAGTTTTTCTGCATCAGATACAGATAAAATGTTCCTAAGCTTGGCAATATTTCTAAGATGGAAGAAGGCTGTTTTTGTGATATTGGAAATATGATTTTCAAAGGACAAGTTGCTGTCTAATATTACACCCAGGTCTTTCACTGCCGAGCTAGTAGTAATAGTACATCCTTCTAGACGCAAGCTGAATTCTGAGAGCTTCTGTGTACTAGTTTTTGGGCCAATAAGTAATAATCTCTGTCTTGTCAGAATTTAATAATAGGAAATTATCAGTCATCCAATCTTTAATATCTTTAACACACTCAGTTAATCTAGACAAATTAGATATTTCATCTGGTTTTGATGAGATATATACCTGGGTATCATCGGCATAACAATGGAAACTAATTCCTTGCCTTCTAATGATGTCACCCAATGGAAGCATGTATACTGAGAAAGCAGAGGTCCTAAAACTGACCCTTGTGGGACCCCGTATTTCACTGGACAGTTCTCCATTTAAATCTACAAAGTGGTATTGATCAGACAGGTAGGATCTGAACCATTTTAATGCCTGTCCCTGCATGCTTATGTGATTTTGTAAGCGATCTATGAGGATATTATGATCTATAGTGTCGAATGCAGCACTAAGATCAGGCAGGACTAAAATTGAGATGCAGCCTTGGTCCGAAGCTAAAAGCAAGTCATTTGTGATTTTAACTAGTGCAGTTTCTGTACTATGATGGGGTCTAAAACCTGACAAATTCTTCAAGGATGTTGTTTTCCTGTAGGAAGTAGCATAATTGAGCTGACACCACCTTTTCTAGTATTTTTGATATAAACAGAAGCTTTGAAATCGGTCTGTAATTTGATATTTCATCAGGGTCTAGTTTCGGTTTCTTAAGAAGAGGCTTAACTGCTAACGAGAGATTTTGGGACATGACCTAGAAATAATGAAGAGTTAATAATATTGAGAAGAGGCTTTCTAGCTGCATGTATCACTTCTTTCAGCAATCTAATTGAATTGATCCAACAAACACGTTGTTGGTTTAGCCGTGGTGATAAGCTTAACTAGCTCTTCCTGCCCTATGCTGGTAAAGCATTGTAGCTTTAAGTGTGGAGCTATAGGGTGGTCTGGATCACCAGATGCCGTCAAAGGTTGAACATCCAATATTTTGTTCCTGATACCATCAATTTTTAGTGAAGAAATACATAAAGTCCTCACTACTAAACTGTGCTGAAATACTCTCTCCAGAAATCTGATGCTTTGTTAGTTTAGCTACTGAACTAAATAAGAATCTGGGATTGTTCTGGTTTATTTCAATCAGATTGCTCAGATGCTCAGCCCTAGAAGCTGTTAGAGCCTGTCTTTAGAATTGCGTATAAAAGACAGTCTGGCCAACTATAAACTTCTAATTTGGTTTTTCTCCACTTTCGCTTTACAGTTTGCTCTCTTGAGGGCGTGGGTATGACTATTGTACCATGGTGCAGGTGTTTTATCTCTGACCTTTTTTAGTCAGATGGGGGCAACAGTGTCTAGTGTGCTGGTAAAAATAGTGCCTATGCTGTTGGTTACTTCATCTAGTGCATCTGCATTTCGGGGTCTAGTAAGAAGTTGAGACAGATCTGGCAGATTGTTTGTAAATCTGTCTTTAGTGGTCGGAGTTATAGTTCTACCAAGTTGATAATGTGGAGAGACGTGTCTAATATGTTCTACAGGTAGAGTGTACACTAAGAGGTGATGGTCTGTGATGTCATTGCTTTGAGGTAGAACGGCTATATCAGTAACATCAGTCCCATGTGATATAACTAAGTCTAGTGTATGATTAAATCGATGAGTTGGTCTATTAATGTTTTGTTTAACCCCAAAGGAATTTAGTAAATCTATAAATAGAGTCCTAACGCATCGTTAGCATCATCTACATGAATGTTAAAGTCTCCTACAATTAACACTGTCAAAACTGATCAAAAGATCTGAGAGTAAATGTGAAAACTCATTAAGAAAAACACCGTAGGGCCCTGGGGGTCTTTACACGGTGGCCAGAGCAAGAGATAGTAGGGAATTTTTATGTATGTCAGTGAGTGCAACATTAAGGACAAGCACTTCAAGTGAGTTAAACCTGGGTCCTGTTTTCTGAGTAATGGTAAGAGAATTATTATAGATCGTTGCAACACCACCACCTGTCTGACGGGGCTCATGCTTATAGGAATATCCTGACAGTAGACTCATTTAGGCCAATGTATTCATTTGGTCTAAGCCAGGTTTCAAGTGCGTCGAAACTATAATCTGAGATCATTTCATTAATAATAAGTGCTTTCGGTGCAAGGGATCTAATGTTGAGAAGCCCAAACTTAAGAAATTGTTTTTCTTTACCCATTTGGTCTTTTTCAGGTTTAATTGTGATAAGATTATTTCGAGAGTTATTAACGAATTTATCTTTTAATCTCACTAATCGGGGAACAGACACTTTCTATATGACGAGCTATGTGTGAACTTGTATTAGTCTGGTGAGTTGAACAGTAGCTATTATAGATATAATCTGAGGAATGACTTACCAGTCAGATGGTGCACAGTGTCCTGGAGATGTTGTCCAAGAGGACTGCTGCTCCAACTCTGCTTGGGTGAAGGCCATCGTAACGGTAGAGCCTAGGAAGCTCCCAGAAAATATTCCAGTTAACAACAAATGGTATATTCTGTTCTTGACACCAAGACTGTAACCATTCATTAAATGCGAAAAGCCTACTGAAACTTTCGATTCCTCGCTGGAACGTGGGAAGTGGTCCTGACACGATGATCCTCGTCGGGGGCGATGTGGTGCGAACCTTCTCCACCAGGTTCTTGAAGTCCTTCTTCAGGATCTCCGTCTGCCTCAGCCTGATGTCATTCGTGTCAGCATGGAGGACCACAGCTCCGATGTTCTTGGTGAGGATCGCGGGTACCTGTGCAGCGACATCAACACAGAGTGAACAAAACCTGGGCGGGCTGCCTCCTAGCTGTGCTGGGCCTGGGCAGAGAAACACGCGGTGTTGAGGTTGTAGGAGTGACCGTATCACGCCGAGGATTTACCTGGGACAGGTGAGCGTCTCTCCGCTGTCGCAGCTGGGGTAGCTTCACCTGAAGGTCACGGATCTGCTTCTCCACGGCCTCCAGCTCCACATCCACTGAGTGCAGCTCGAAGGAATCCTCACCTGCAGCTTCTGTTCTGAACAACTTCTGTTCAGCTAATCGCTTTACGTACACAATCAGTATGCTAAAGCTAGCGGACAAAATGGCAGACTCCAATGAAACGAGCAGGGAAGAAGAAAACAGTGTTCATGTTTTCAGATATGTTAACATCAGCTTTTCATAAAAGTCCCAATGTTTACTTAACGTTTGCTAAAGTTTACTAAGTCAAGCCGAGGAGTGTTAGCAAAGATTAGCTAGATGGCTAGTTAGCATGTAGCTAAGTAATTGTTTTTCAGCGTTCATGGGTCTTGACCATTTCCTGGTCATCCTCATCGCCTCGGGACTTCATCGCCGGCTTCCAGGCTTTCTCAGCCTTGTCCAGTTGCACGTCCTCGTTCAGAGACACGCTGGTGGTGATCTTGTTTGGCTTTTTAAGCTCACACTGCTGAGAGACAACAAAAACAATTGAACTGTTTATTTAAAACTGAAAGGCTGTGACTTCATCAATTGCTTGGCTTATACTTTAATTAATGCACCAAATAAAAGACTGATCAACCCTCAGATACTCCAGACTTTAATGTTGCAATTAATAAAGCTATCTGGTGTTTTAAAGTTCCCTTTGTGAGACTTACAGGTCCTCGACCTGCTCCAGGGCAATAAAAAGTGATACATTAGCCTGACGCGTCATACTGAGTAAAGCACTGTGCTCCTATCGAGCATCATGTCACTAACGGTCATGTTTACCTTGTCCAGAACAACCCCAGGGATGTCCGGAAAACCCTCGGGTCTGTGCATGCTGGCACTGACGAAGCGTAAACGCAGCAGGAATTCCCGATTGTACTTCTTCCTCTCTTTTGGGTTACTAGGAGAGGCAGAGGGATGAGGCTCTGAAGGCTGGACCTCAACAGGAGCAGGCTCAGGAGTGTTGTTTGGCTCAGTCTCCATTGGGGGTGTGGTTTGTAGAGGGGCAGGAGTCTCCACAATGTCACCCCCTGTAAGCGCCAGGTGGTCAGACAAGAAATCACCAAAACTGGTGTTGGCTTTCTTTGCCTCCTCTTTCTCTTCTTCCATCAGGGGAATGAAGAAACTGACCGGTTCCCTGGGCTTTTTCTGGAATCGAGTCTGATGGAAGAACACACACAGGATCAGTGTAATGTTTTTAAATAGTACAAGCTACAGCACTAAAACTACTGGACTAAACTAGGCTTTAATATCTCCCAGTGTTAAGTCATTCAGTATTTAAACAGTTATTAAGCTAAACAGGTGAGACAGTGTAACACATGAGACTTGTTCCTAAAGTAATGTGTATATATTCTTGATAAAAGTCACTACAAATAAAGTCAAACCAGCACTGTACACTTTCATTAATGATGTGCTTTGAACAACGCAAGTCCAAGACAAGAAAAGTTCACTGTATTTCAGTAACTAACAACAGGATTAAAACTCTTTTCTACCTTCTGCACCTTAGCCTTGTTTTGTTTCTTTCTCCTATGTGTTGACTTTCTCCGTCTTCTGCTGCACTTCCTCCTCTGGAGGGATGGAGAAGAGGAGCAGGCCTGGTCTCTTGTGGAGATCCTTTGGGGGTGTGGTTTGTAGAGGGCAGGAGTCTCCACAATGTCACCCCTGTAAGCGTCTGGTGGTCAGACAAGAAATCACCAAAAGCGATGTTGGCTTTCTTTGCCTCCTCTTTCTCCTCTTCCGTCAGGGGAATGAAGAATCTGACCGGTTCTCGAGTCTGAAGGAAAACGCACAGGATCAATGTAATGTTCATCATAATGTATGAAAACAGAAATAAAGTAATATTACAGACAACACCACTAAAGCAGCTGGATTTGTTTCTTTTCTTCTGTGTAGTAGTATTTTTGTAGTACACTGAAATTGTCCAGCTCAGTATTCAGCTCTGAAGCAGGGGCAGTGTTCAGCTCCGCCTCCTTTGTGGGTGTGTTTTGGAGGTACAGGATCCCTCACAGTGATGCTGCATTCAGGCCTTTTAGGAGGTGTCGTCAGTAAAGATGACATTTTAACTCCATAGAGCTCGGCCATCATGTCTCGATTGCAGTCATTAGGGTCCGTGATTATAATCTGTAAGGAATTAGGATAAATGCTTGATTCGTGAGCACAGAACATGACCGTGATAAAACCAGCCAGATGTCTGCTATTCTAGCAAAACTTTATTTGATTCATTACCAGTTTGCACTCCCTTTTCTGCAGAAGATGACCTTCATACTCAGCTGGAAAAAAAAAACAGTCCCAACATGTAAGTAATAACACCTCAGGCCCTGTCCCGAATCAGAAAAAGTTCAGCCCTATACATAATAAATTTATATTTTACCAATGAAATATTTTTAATAATGATAATAAAAACTGCTACCACTCATGACACCAGCATTTCTGTCCTGAACTTCCACGGGACTGGCCATTTGACACGGCTGCATCTGCCGAAAAAAGTGCACAGTTCAATTAAATACACAAACCTAAACAAAGCACAGGAGACACCTATTAGACATAATGACAGACTGGACACCAACAAAAAGGCAGTGGGGGCCTCTAGTGGCCAGAAAACAGTCCACAACCCTGACAGGAAACCAGTAGATATCAGTTTATATCTTGCTCTGTTCATGTTACAATTAGTTGCATATCTTACCTGTATATTTCAGTCTAGTTGTGTTGATATTTAACATGATCAGAAAATGACAGATGATTTTCAAAGTCTTTTCCTGTTTCATCATAAAATGGACATAATAAAGCGTCCAAGAGTCAGAATGGACAAACCCATGTGTATAAATCACACCTAAATATGGATTTGAATTAAAACACTTAAGAGAAACATTATTTCAGACATAACAGCTTGATAGACTTTTATTTGATAATTATGTGCAGTATTGAGATTAAAATTTATACTTGATTTGGATTGGTCAGAAGGTGTTCAGCATGGACCTGATAGCAGTTCAGGTTTCAAATCAAATCTCTCTATTTAAGGATGTCCTCTTTCTGATTATATATATACAGTTATACAGAACATCCGGACAAACCGGTGACACTCGGAGGAAGTCCGATAAGTGCAACCAAAGGACAAGGCTTGATCTGTTTCTTTGTCACAGTGGAAAAACATTTAAAGATTTATAGCCAAAAAAAGTTATGGATCAAAATTCTGGGACCAAATTCATAATAATTGCTGGACAAGGGAATTACTTTTAGGAAAACGTGAGATGGCAGTAAGAGGACCACACAGTAGTGCAGCTGGTCAGGCCGGGAGCAAGAACCATCTTCAATACTGACCCAAGCTGGGACCCAATCACAGAGCCGAAATGACTCTTAGAGATAAAATTTTGAACACACTGAAATAAATACAGAAATCTAGGCAAAACGTTCATCTTTACTGAGTTTAAATGACCAGCTAGAGAAATGAGGAGAGCTGACCAGAGAGCAAAATCATTCTGAGACTTTGTGAACTGTACCAGCTCTCCCAATTGTTCAGTATCAGTAACATTCATTCAGTCATAAGAGATTTCAAATAACAGGTTGTTGTTTACACATCTAGATGTAAATATCTGGAAATGAAATCTGAGAATTCTGGTCTTTAGCCTTATATACTTTTTGGTACTTAAAGCCAAATTGGCTTCAAAGTATAAAAAAACATTTGAGTATTTTCAGAGGGGACTGTACAAATAGTCTTAATAAGTGAGCGAGTGTGTATCTCTGATAGAAACTACTATATATTAACTGTACCAAGTCAGTGTGTTTTATGAGTATTGTTCATTTCCATCAATCTAACCTAACACTAGCCTACAATCTCCACAGAAGGTTGATCTGAAAAAGAGACCTCAGTCTGGGAATTCCTCCACATCTAAGAGTACATCCCCTACCCTGACTCCATCGCCATCCCCAACTCCAGGGTGAAACTGCTTCTTCTTCTTCCCAACCATGTTCTAAAAGTAGTGGTGGCTCCAGCAGTGGCAGCATCACTGATGAAGGTCAGTGCAAATAAAGATGATCAGACTTTATGGTGTGTAGGAATGTACTCTCATTCACACTATTGCAGTTATACAGTAGACATACTGATGACTAAAAATAATCAGAATGAGACGGTAATAGGAGCAAATGAAAACATTTACTAAAGTAAACTATATAAACACTATACAACTATAAGTTTATTTACAACAATATTATTTGCAGCTACTATTTATACTAATTACTATTAGCAGTTATCTATATAGACAAGGATAGAGGGATAGATTGATAAGGGACGCTCTATGAGGGATGAGGGATATTAAAACTACTCCTTGGGTGTTGGGTTCACTGTACAGACCTGTAGGGAAGAAAAGAGTATACTTTAATACTAAGTTCATCAAAAATAAGAATGAAATTAATTTCTACTTACGTGTGGAGAGCTTAAGCAATGTATAGAAAAGAAGTGAGGGAAAAGAAATGGAAGAAAAGAGGAATTTGGTAGAAGGAAGGACATTGCTCAGAGCTTCCATGTCCAAGCGTTTTGGTTTCTTATGTTCACTAATCATTAAAATATTTAATACACTTACATTTTTGTTTTAAGGTGAGTCGTTTGGGTTGTAGTCTATACACTCCCAATAGCACATTCTGAATGTCCTTAAAATGCAATTTGAGAAAGGATAGCATTCTCACAAACTTCTCCACAGGCCAGCCATGTTAGACATGACGGATAAGATAAAAAATATTACCAGATACGTTCTCAGTAGATTGTCCTCCTTTTCTCTCAGAAACAAGGGAAGGCCACAAAGTGCTGCAGATTTCCTGTGTGTCAGGATAGCAGTGGTCTAAAACACAAATAGGAAGCAGGAAAAACATGGACAAAGTAAATGGCTTTTACTACAGCTAACATTTGTAGTATGCAGTCATGTTTTTTAAAACCTCACAATTTGAAGTAAACTGATGTTGTTACCCGTTCATCAAGTCTGTCTAGGAGTATTTGAATTTCTCCTCCCAAGGCTCCACTTCTTGATCTATAGAGCTTGATCAATTGTGGTGCAAGTGAGTCCAAGTAACTAAGAAAGATATGCCTGAGATCAACTCGAGTAACTCTAGAATTCTGCATATATCTGCAAAAAATAGAAATAGTTCAAATTCACTACCCTAATGTTATGTTTGGGGATGAAAACATGCACTAAAATAAACTGCTGTAAAAATATATCAGATGATTTTTTTTTTTCAACTTTTGTTTGCATAAATCTGTTAATCCACCTCAGTTCTGATCAAAACTACTAAATGTTCAAAAACATCCAGGATTTTAACTCTTTAATTGCCATGTTCATAAATGATGTGACTGATTTGGGAAAAAAAAACAATATATAAAGTGATTGTGAACTGGATATTTTTTTACTTTTTATCACAGTCTTGGACATGTCAAAGATTAGTAACAACATTAGCTCTGATGCATTTTTAGTTTTTTTTGCAGCATCAGATTAAATTTTTTCTCCCTAATTTACTGTTGGTGGCTGTTTTTGCCCCATAGACTTCCATTATAACCACATTTTTTGTCTGCACAGCCATGACACTATATAATCATGCATTCTTGATTGTTGCTGGTTTTCCCTGTTGGGAAGAGGTAAAATTTGTGATTTTTACTGTTGATGACCAAGTGGCACCATTTACCCTTTAGATAGGCCTGAGCAAAGAAAGCTTAGTTTCTGGCTTTTCTGTGTGTGTGTGTGTGTGTGTGTGTGAGAAAGTGAGAGAGACCACCCACCCTGGTGCAGAACACCATGGTCGTGAGTTATATTCCGAAATGGGGGAGGAATGTGATCCTCATCAGCACAAGGCACCGTGAGGCAGTGGTGACAATGTTCATAAATCTGATGCAGAGTAGATTTTTTACAGAAAAAATGGAAAAGTGTATCGCTGAAGGATTTTAAGGTAGTTTCAAACTGGCTTTACCATCAAGAAGACAAGCATTTCATACACAGGCCATACATAGGTTTAGTCTGTACTTCTCACCATCCAAAGGCCACAGGTGCAGACATACACTTTGTTTTTGTGTACTCCATGTAGTTGTGAGAGCTGAGGTACATATTTTGATTTTCTCAGACACATCAAGGTTAGTGTGCAAAGGTCTCTCTCTAACTTTCACACACACACACCCACATGATAACAACTACTGCTGAACAACAAAAGCTAGATTTCAGTTCACCACCAGGTTCCCGGCCGTTATTAACTGAACGATTTGGTGAACTCCTCGCCAGTTCTGCGGACAATCCAATAAAATCACATTCCCCTACTGGGAGTCGAACCCGGGCAGCCTGGGTGAAAACCAGGAATCCTGACCCCTAGACCATATGGGAGGGCTCCCCATGCGAGTTGAGATTGGCCTTTTACTCGACCACCAAGCAGTTTGAGCTCCGGGGGGTATCATCCAGAGCTTTGCATGGGAACCTTGCATTGCAGAGCACAAAATCGGCCAGCGCTGACCGAGCATTCAGCTACTCGAGCTGTCACTCCAGCGGAAGATCAGCCGCTAGACAGAGCGTGGGCTGGTGTTCCTGGTGCAGAAAGCCAGCATACCTCCTAGTACAGAACTCTCCGCATTTCAGGGATTGTGGGAGGTGTTACTCTGCAATTACTCTGTTATTACTCTTACTCAGCAATTCGGTAGCTGGAGTCTGTGGCACACCTCTGGGCTCTTAAAAGGCAGCCGAGCCAGCCAGGAGTCGAACCTAGAATCTTAAGGGGAGCGGGGTCCTACCTGCTTATGCTTTTCAAGTGACAAACGGCCAAAAGCCATGCCTAGCATTCAACGGTGATGTGGAAAAGCCAATGCCGTAACCCGGATTCGAACCGGGGTTTCTGCAACCACAACACAGAGTACTAGCCACTATACGATCACAGCACCCCACACACCTGGGCTAGCAGGGAAAAGGAGCTGCTACATGTTGTGATATGCGTTCTGGCGCCCCTCTGGCCTGGTGCAGTGGCTTTTGATTTAGACATGATTGGAATAGTTGTAGTCTTTTTTGACACTATATCGAGAGACGATCTGATTCATACCCAAATGATACCTTCTGTGCTTTTTAAATAAAAAAACAAACAAACAAATAAATTAAAAAATCATTTTAAATGCAGTGATGTAATCTAATGTAATGTAATGTAATGTAAAGTAATGTTTAAATGCAGTGATGTAAAGAAATACTGAATCTATAGAACTACTGTAATGCTGAAGCTTTCTGTAAGGAGAATGTTTACCATATAGGGAGGGAGACTCCAATAACACTATGAAACTTTCATTTATTTCAGTCATTTTCATTCTTTCTTTCTTTTTTGCTTAATCTTTTCATTGAACTTTTATAATAATAAAAGGATAAAGATACAGGAGAATAGAAACAACATTTTTTCCCCACATTCAGTTATACAGCCAAAAAAAACCTCAATACATAATTATAAAGTGTGTCAATTATGTACAGAAGAAAGTTTGAATCAGAGTTTAGAAACTAACTAACTAACTAACTATAATCACAATCATTTATATCAGCAAACAAAACATTAATATAAATTATGTATACACAGTGCACATACTTGTACTCAATACACTTTTGATCAAGATAAAGCCACAATTATAAGGACATCCTAATGATTAGACTGACCAACTATAGAAGAAGAATTCACATAATCAGAAAAAATAATAATTAATGGATCCAGGGGGATATAGGACTACAATTAATAGGTGAAACCAGTGGCAAACTTTGGAGGCTAAAATGGCTTCGAAACTGGGAGCAAATTTGTAATAATTGGACAATCAGACAATGGAATTACTTTTAGGAAAACGTGAGACGGCAGTAAGAGGACCACACAGTAGTGCAGAGTTAGAGAGTGGAAAGGAAACAGTACTGCAAGTGGAACTGTGCACAGATTAAAAGAGAGAAAAGGTGGAAATAGGAAACTGTAAGTGATGACATCATGAATTATGATCTGTCTACCAAGAAAGTTTTAATGATGATTTAATATTTTATATAATTATTATAAGTGCCCACTTCTTTCAGATTAGGTTGTAGGGAGTTGGAGGTTCATATTCATACGGTAACTACATGGAGCATCAAATGGGCTGAGAATAAACAAGTCTTCATTCCAAACAAGTACTACATTACCAGAGATTATTGTTTACTTTATCCTCTCTGGTGCGCTCATCAATAAATCCAGACTATGAATTTTTTTGGTTTGAAAGTAAATCTACTTCCTGTTGGACATCCATACCATCCCTAAGCACAACACATAAAGAACATTATTGCCAGAAGTGAACTATGAATTTATCCTTTGAAGACTGCATGTCCTTTTTTTATCAGTTTAATTTTAAGCTATTTGTAGCGTATTAAAGATCATTTAAAAAGTATATAAAAACAAATATAAAGACAAATATGTTGACATAATCTTTGATGTGTATGTATTAAAAACTGTAGAGCTATGGTGGTATGTGACGTGAGGTGTGTGTGCTTGTGTACACGCTATGAGGTGCATCATGTTCATAGAGTCTGTTAATAATCTTCAGTTTGTTATAACGTGGTTTCTTCCTCAGCTCAGAAATTCCAGGTGTCTGCCCAGTGACAACAATTTGGCAAAGAAGCACCAGGCTGAAAAGCGATCATTAAAGAGAGAAAGAGATGATGATGGTGTTCAGCACAGAATCGGGCCTGTGTTTTGTAGAAGCTATGAAGAGCACTTCGCACAATAAGCCAGCGGAATCGAAGAAAGCAAACAACACACAACACTTTTTCTGTCTATGGTAGGTGCAAAGATTATTTCATTCCTCACAGATTTATTGGCACCAAAAAGACCGTCTGAAACACTACTAGCTGACATTTTGAAAACGCTCAGAGTTTCATCTATGAACTGATCACTTGACCAACATGCTGCAATCACCTTTGTGAATGAACTTGAACATGTACAATTAAAATCACATCTTGAGCTTCACTTGTTATCAGTTTATTTGGCATTACAACAACACCAGATCATTAGTTCTACAGATTTAACAGGTTTAGACTGTTGGCTAGAAAGTATTTGCTTGTGAGAGGAAAACAGTGGAATTACTTCTGAACACCAAAGTTCCAGCAGATGGAGAATTTCTACAGTGTAATTATATGAGAAATAAATGAGAAATGCTTATGATGTGTTTTTATTTTTTTTATGACACTGGAGACACGAGTACTGAACAAAAAAAATAATTTATTAACTATTTATAACTATTTACAAGCAATGACGAACTTTAAACTTATTACAGATATTAACGTATTTTATACCACAACAAAATGCTTGAATCTAATTGAAATGTGTGCATTATTTTAAAACATTTTAGTACGATCACTTTAGCATTATTTTAGTAGCATTTATTATACGTTAATATTAATAATAATTATTTCTAAAATGAATACGTGTATGCCAGACATAATCTGAGACGATGAATGAATTTAAAAACTGATTGTTGTTTAATAAAGTGATTCTTAAAAAGGTTGATGTGACATTTTTATGAAATGCTTACTGTATGTAACATTAATGTTTAATAAATGAAACATTGCTATCATTGGGAAATCGCTGTGGTATAAATATCTTAATAAACTCTACACTTGGTGGTGGGGGGGTTTAGGGGGTTTGGAAGGGAGGGGGGGGGATTGGGGGGGTGGGAGTACACTACATTTTTATAACTTATTGAAAAAAATCTTAAAAATGTAATATTTACATATTTACAGAAATGAATAAATCAACAACAATGCAAATTATATTAATATAATTATATTATTAACGTAAATTAGACTAATACACAGGAAATAAAACAACATTAATAATCTAAAGATCCTATACATTTAACAAAAACTAAATGTAAAAACCAGCAGACATTTTCTACAATTCTACAATCATTAAAATGTTTACATTTATAGATTATGATAGAGATGAGACTAATGCTGAAATCTAGGGGTGAAATACTTACCACACATACTTACCACAGATACATACCTTACATCATGAATACGAGGTGATGAACATGAGGTGAAGACTGAGCTTTTTAAAGTTACATCTCGTTCACAAAAATACTAACTACCCAAGTGGGGACTAGGACAGGCATCCTGATGAACTCCACCTCCCCATCAGGATCCACAGGATGCCGTCTACTCAGAGGGGCTTCTTGATTGCCATCCTCTTCGTCCTGCCTCCTCCTTATGCCCTGGCGTGGGACAGGAGTTATCATTGTGGCAGGATCATAGTACATACCAGACACAATGCTGTGGATGTCGATATTGAAATAAGGCTGGGGCAAAGGAGCTGTTGAAGGCTGTGGACTCCCTGAAGGTGGTGGCCTCCTCAAAGGGGATGGGGTCCTGAGAGGGGATGGACTCCTTAGAGGGGGTGGGACTAGGTAATTCCCCTCACTCTCACTCATACTGACTTATATAAATAAAAAAGGTCTGTCTCTAAATATCTGAGCTTTTTTTCTTATTAATTCTTATTTTTACACATACACACTGTTTGTCTACCTGTCAAAAGTTTTAGAACACCCCAATTATTCCAGTTATTTATTGCAATTCAAGTCGTTCAAGTCCATTGAATAGCTTGAAATGGTACAAAGGTAAGTGGTGAACTGCCAGAGGTTAAAAAAAAGGTAAGGTTACCCAAAACTGAAGAATAATGTACATTTCAGAATTATACAAAAAGGCCTTTTTCAGGGAACACAAAATGGGTTAACAATTTAAAGCTGTTCTGCAGCAATGGAGGTTGATCAAGCCTTGAAAGCTGGTGCTACTAATTCCTACAGGTGTTCCAGCTTTTCTAGATTACTTACAACCCCCTCTGTCTGCATAAAAGCAGTGTTGGAACACACTGTGGTACCATACCCTCGTGAGCATCAGTTGAACAGTATTGTACTGCAGAAAGTAGCGTGTTGCTACAAAAATGGCGAGAAAAAGGCAATTAACAACGGAAGAGAGACAGACCATCATAACACTTAAAAATGTAGGTCTTTCCTACAGAGAAATTGCAAAGAAAGTCAAGGTGTCAGTGAGTACAGTTTCCTTCACCATCAAAAGGCACTCAGAAACTGGGGCAAACTCTGACAGGAAGAGGTCTGGCAGACCCAAAGCCACAACTGAATCAGAGGACAAATTTCTGAGAGTTAACAGCTTGTGTGATAGGCAGCTCACAGGACAACAGCTTCAAGCACAGCTTGATAGTGGTCGTAGTAAGCAAGTCTCAGTTTCAACTGTGAAGAGAAGACTTTGAGCTGCAGGTTTGACAGGACAAGTTGCAGCAAGAAAGCCATTACTAAGACGTCAGAATAAGACAAAGAGGTTTGCCTGGGCCATGAAACACCGCCATTGGACTACTGAAGACTGGAAGAAGGTATTATGGACTGATGAATCAAAATTTGAAATCTTCAGTTCATCACGCAGGATCTTTGTACGCCGTCGAGTAGGAGAAAGGATGGTTCCACAGTGTGTGGCATCAACTGTCAAACATGGAGGAGGAAGTGTGATGGTCTGGGGCTGTTTTGCTGGATCCAGGGTCGGTGACTTGTACAGAGTGAGAGGCACCCTGAACCAAAATGGCTACCACAGCATTCTGCAGCGCCATGCAATACCCTCTGGTATGCACCTAGTTGGTCAGGGGTTCATCCTACAGCAAGATAATGACCCAAAACATAAGTCCAAGCTATGCCAGAACTACCTCAGGAAAAAAGAACAAGATGGTAAGCTTGAAAACATGGAGTGGCCAGCACAGTCTCCAGACTTAAACCCCATGGAGCTGGTTTGGGATGAACTGGACAGAAGAGTGAAAGCAAAACTACAAGTGCCACACATTTATGGAAACTTCTGCAACAGATTTGGGAAGAACTTTCTGAAGAATATTTGATTTCTATTGTAGAAAGAATGCCACGAGTGTGTTCAGCTGTTATATCTGCCAAAGGTGGCTACTTCGATAAGTCAAAAGTTTAGAACACATTTTGGTCTAGAAATTGATTCCATGATTTCTTTTTTAACTCCAATTGCTTATTTGTACTATGCTTTCATTTCAGAGTGCAATGAGACATTAAACTGAATAATTTTCAATAAAAAACTGTAAAAATTGGGGTGTTCTAAAATTGTTGACCTGTAGTGTATATATATATATATAAGGCTTATATATAAGCCATAACATTATGACCACCTGCCTAATATTGTTATTCCTCCTTTTGATGCCAAAATAGCCCTGCAGCCCTGACCCATAGAGGTGTGGTCTTCACTAGATCTCTGAATGAATAATATATATATATAAATAAAACAGTGGGTTATGGCAGCGACTGAGGGCAGGACTAGTGAGAAAACTTGAACACAATCAAAGGGGGCTGAACACAAATGCAGATAACCAGATCACAGTTCTGGAGAAATGTTTACTTATCTTTAATTAGATAATAATGCAGGTCAAATAATCCACAAAACAAATCCAACAAGTCAGCTCAAAAGACTTGACAGTAGTTCCAAAGAATAAATCCCCAAAATCCACAAGGTTAATCCAAAAGCATACAAAAGGTTCACAGGAGTCTAATCAAAAAACAAAGTCAATACTTCCAAAAAGTCATTCTAATTAGTCCACAAAATAAATCCATAAGGCATTCAAAAGAGCACTTGTCAATCAATCAAAACAAAGAACTATACCAGATGCACAAAGTCTTTTAAGGACAAGGCCATAAAACAGAGCACATGGCTGACCTAGACTTAATCAAGGTACAGGAAACACTAAGTTGGGGGGGGGGGTGTTACTTGAATCGTGTTACTATGTCGATGATTTACATAAGAACATACAGTAGGACTTTTTACACTATGTTTTTTCTTTCTTATGTTCTGTAAAGCTGCTTTGAGACAATGTTCAAAAGTTGTTGTTAAAAGCGCTATACAAATAAAAATGAATTGAATTGAATAGAATATGAATGCAGCCAGTCCATGGTTTGTACCACTCAAACGACACATTCATGAAGATTATGAAGAAGGGAAGCATCTTCCCTTCTAGCTGGTCACCAGATTTCCCTGTAAGCCAGTCGTTTGCATGCAATGTTTTGACTTTGGCTCCCAGACAGTGTGGTGTAAATATATCATGGCCTTTTTTCTTTTCAAATAAGGATGTGGAGACACACTGGTGGATCAGAGAAATATAATATCTGGATTATTTATTTATTTGATCTGATTTGAAGTACTATTATAACAAGTGATTAATTATAGAGCCATTATTTGAAAAAATTATTCATCCGTTACTTGTGAATCAAGCATGTGACTTAAATACACAAACCTAAACAAAGCACAGGAGACACCTATTAGACATAATGACAGAGACTGGACACCAACAAAAAGGCAGTGGGGGCTTTTAGTGGCCAGAAAACAGTCCCCAACCCTGACAGGAAACCAGTAGATATCAGTTTATATCTTGCTCTGTTCATGTTACAATTAGTTGCATATCTTACCTGTATATTTCAGTCTAGTTGTGTTGATATTTAACATGATCAGAAAATGACAGATGATTTTCAAAGTCTTTTCCTGTTTCATCATAAAATGGACATAATAAAGCGTCCAAGAGTCAGAATGGACAAACCCATGTGTATAAATCACACCAAAATATGGATTTGAATTAAAACACTTACATTATTTCAGACTTTTGCATAACAGCTGGATAGACTTTTATTTGATAATTATGTGCAGTATTGAGATTAAAATTTATACTTGATTTGGATTGGTCAGAAGGTGTTCAGCATGGACCTGATAGCAGTTCAGGTTTCAAATCAAATCTCTCTTTTTTAAGGATGTCCTCTTTCTGATTATATATATATACAGTTATACAGAACATCCCGACAAACCGGTGACACTCGGAGGAAGTCCGATAAGGACAAGGCTTGATCTGTTTCTTTGTCACAGTGGAAAAACATTTAAAGATTTATAGCCAAAAAAAGTTATGGATCAAAATTCTGGGACCAAATTCATAATAATTGCTGGACAAGGGAATTACTTTTAGGAAAACGTGAGACGGCAGTAAGAGGACCACACAGTAGTGCAGCTGGTCAGGCCGGGGAGCAAGAACCCTCTTCAATACTGACCCAAGCTGGGACCCAATCACAGAGCCCGAAATGACTCTTAGAGATAAAATTTTGAACACACTGAAATAAATACAGAAATCTAGGCAAAACGTTCATCTTTACTGAGTTTAAATGACCAGCTAGAGAAATGAGGAGAGCTGACCAGAGAGCAAAATCATTCTGAGACTTTGTGAACTGTACCAGCTCTCCCAATTGTTCAGTATCAGTAACATTCATTCAGTCAGCACAGGACATCTGTGCAACAGGACACACCAGTCACATGTCCAGTATTTTGATTGTGGAAAAAATAAGAGATTTCAAATAACAGGTTGTTGTTTACACATCTAGATGTAAATATCTGAAAATGAAATCTGAGAATTCTGGTCTATAGCCTTATATACTTTTTTGGAACTTAAAGCCAAATTGTCTTCAAAGTATAAAAAAAACCATTTGAGTATTTTCAGAGGGGACTGTACAAATAGTCTTAATAAGTGAGCGAGTGTGTATCTCTGATAGAAACTACTATATATTAACTGTACCAAGTCAGTGTGTTTTATGAGTATTGTTCATTTCCATCAATCTAACCTAACACTAGCCTACAATCTCCACAGAAGGTTGATCTGAAAAAGAGGCCTCAGTCTGGGAATTCCTCCACATCTAAGAGTACATCCCCTACCCTGACTCCATCACCATCCCCAAATCCTAAGCCTCTAATTGGTGAAACCCTGTCTTCTGCTTCTTCCCAACCATGTTCTAAAAGTAGTGGTGGCTCCAGCAGTGGCAGCATCACTGATGAAGGTCAGTGCAAATAAAGATGATCAGACTTTATGGTGTGTAGGAATGTACTCTCATTCACACTATTGCAGTTATACAGTAGACATACTGATGACTAAAAATAATCAGAATGAGACGGTAATAGGAGCAAATGAAAACATTTATTAAAGTAAACTATATAAACACTATACAACTATAAGTTTATTTACAACAATATTATTTGCAGCTACTATTTATACTAATTACTATTAGCAGTTAGCTATATAGACAAGGATAGAGGGATAGATTGATAAGGGACGCTCTATGAGGGATGAGGGATATTAAAACTACTCCTTGGGTGCTGGGTTCACTGTACAGACCTGTAGGGAAGAAAAGAGTATACTTTAATATTAAGTTCATCAAAAATAAGAATAAAATTAATTTCTACTTACATGTGGAGAGCTTGAGCAATGTATAGAAAAGAAGTGAGGGAAAAGAAATGGAACAGAAGGAAGAAAAGAGGAATTTGGTAGAAGGAAGGACATTGCTCAGAGCTTCCACAAAATGTCCATTAATATCCAAAATGTCCAAGTGTCCTTTTTTAGCAGGCTGTGATTGTTATAAAATTAGATTTTGATGCTTGTTATTTTAATTATTATTCCTTAATTACTCATTACCACATCTGTTTGACAACTACATCATTTTCAAGCCCAGTAACTGAAAGTATTTTGCACAAGGAAACAGTCTATCATCATTCTGAAGTCACCTGGTTGTTAACTGCTGCCAGACGCATCACAATCTTCTTCCCCATAACGAACAAGAAGTTCTGATTGTGGATGCAGGTAAGATGAATCTGAATATAAGACAGCACATAATATAAGTTAAAGCAGAGTGAACTTCCCCTGAGCAAAAACAGCAGCTAAACAAAGGTTTTACTCACAGCGAACGCCTCACAGAGAGCATGCAGCTTCAGGCCGATATCAGTTACCCCTCTCTCTGTAAGATGGTCCCTAAGAAACAAAAGATTTACATGCTTAGTGTATTAAACATACATTACACCTTTATACCATTAAACTGTGAAGAGAAGCGTACCAAGTAAAGGGCACCTCCATCTCCTCTTGGCTAAGGCTCTCCTCACTCTCCTGCAAGACACATTAGCAATAAATCATTAAAACTCACACAGTAAATGTTACAGCCTCCCATTCAGGGGAATAGCAGCATCTGTAGATACACATCAGGTCTGAAACACAGAATTACCTCAGAGTCGTACTGTTCCTCTGAATCACTGTGGGGAGAGTCGACCTGCTCCTGCTCCCAGGTGGAGGTGTTCACCTGACCATCTTTAGCCACATGCAGGAACGTGCAGGACACCTTTTTAAAGGTTTGCTGTTAAATTAAAAAAATATATAAAAACACTGCAGACCCATATGTGTACAAAATTCCAAGAGTTACTATCTACAATAAAGACTTCATGACATTGCAATAAATTTACCACATAATCCTCAAGTGGCTCCATGATGGTTTCCACCCGGTTACAGGAAAGGAGCTCTGTAACCTTCCCATATTCAGCCTTAAGAGAACAATTTGAAGTGAACACAATTAGTCACTGCAACTACAAAAGTTTTGTGACGCCACAACAGATAATCCCTCACCTGTATGGCAGTGAAATGGTCCTCGATGGTGGTCTGATAAGGGAATCCCTGCAAATGACAATTAGCTGAAACTCAAGATCTACTTCTCAAAAGTGTTCATCTAATAATCATTAATATCAATTCTCTTCATCAGAGTAACAAAGATGGTGATTACCAGCTGGTCAAAGTAGCGCGTCTTGGTGGTTTTAAACCAGCAAATCCACTCTCAGGACCCCTTATCATCCCGAGGAAGTATCCCTTAACGTCCACTGCCTAGAAATAGAGAAACTAAACATTAGAACTTGTAAAGAAGGATGTGTGTGTGTTTGTATCTCAGCTGCAGCACTGTACAATACCCCAGACTGGGAGTTGGAGGAGTCTGCAGTGTTGTACTCAACATTACAGCAGGTGCTGTTCAGCTCACCAGCACTGAGGGGCTGTGAAAAGTAGAAGATGAGGATCATCAGTGTTTTTTATCATAGCAGTTTCATGCTAACACTTTCAAACATTCTGTCACTTGGAAAATCCAGAGATCAGATTTAGTAAATAAATGACAGGTTTGGTTACCAGAACAACAGCTGAAGATGTGGAGTGAGTTTCTGTGGGTAGCTGCGGCAGGATTGGCTCAACAACCTTAAGACACACACACACACACACACACACACAGACACACAGACAGACACACACACACACACAGACAAAAGCAGCCTACACGTTTCAAATGTAGTTAAAATATTTTTACTGACACATACCTGGAGGACTGAGGGAGTATCTGACGATTCTCTCAGCAAATCCACAGCTTCTGCAATAAATTAGTTTCATGTAAGTTTAATTACAACTAATATTTTCTGTTAAATGTAAAACATTAAAATGGCCAAATTTATAAGGTAGTAGAGAGAGAGACCTTGTAAATTTTTCTCTCCTTTCTTTCTAATGCTTAAAAGTTAATAAACCTGAGTTAGTTAGCTAGTTAATTTGTGAAGAAACAGACTAATTGTAGCATTAGTAGCTTGTGTAAATTCACTGTACATGTGACTGATTAAACTCTCTAAATCCTCAAGTCCAGGCATCCTGATGAACTCCACCTCCCCATCAGGATCCACACGCTGCCGTCTACTCAGAGGGGCTTCTTGATTGCCATCCTCTTCGTCCCACCTCCTCCTTATGCCCTGGCGTGGGACAGGAGTTATCATTGTGGCAGGAGCATAGTACATACCAGCCACAATGTTGTGGATGTCGATATTGAAATAAGGCTGGGGCAAAGGAACTGTTGAAGGCTGTGGACTCCCTGAAGGTGGTGGCCTCCTCAAAGGGGATAGGGTCCTGAGAGGAGAGAGGCCTCTCACAGGTGGGGATGGGCTTCTATCAGGGGACAGGTTCCTCGTTGACACCTCATGTTCATCACCATCTCCAGCTTCATTTTGTTGAGCAGGTCGGCTGTTGTCGTCCTCGTTAGCGCTGAGCTCTCTGTTGTAGTTGAGCTCATCTTGTGGAAACACAAACGTCTCCCTCCGTCTCCCTGTGTCAAAGAAGATGAACAGACAATGAAACACATCTAATAACATCTCATAAAAGGAAGCAGAAAACCTTATTTTAATAGCACTGTGCATGTTTTGTAAAGCAGGAAAGCCTCACTATCAAAACGAAGTATTTACACAAGTTATATTACTGTAATCTTCCTATAACACTGCATTAAAAACTCAGTATTTACATTTTAGCTGCATTTATAGGTGTTATACAGGGCTCTTCCAGTATCACGGCTTCACTGTTAGTCACACTGTGCACTTATTTCAATGCTTAAAAATATCTTCCCCCAAAAAATGCAGATTAAAATACATTTCTATTACAGTCTATTACTTTAGCACTTTCTTACTCCAGTGGTTCACATCCCCTTTGAGTCCAATTGTGTCTCCTCTCAAAAATTCGCCCTTTATCGTAAATTACACTACTCCTAACTATTTTATTCACGACAGCTAGAAACAAAACCTTGCTGAACAGAATTGAAACAAACAGCTTGATATTTTTGCCTAAGCTGCACTCTACATTGCCACACTAGCTCCATTTATTTGTACCGATTGGTTTTGTTCAGCTAGCTGCCTTTCCTCACAGCCCCTTTCTCTCTCCGCTTTAACAACGCGACAAACACGGACAATGAAAAATCCTTAAAATAATAAGTTACTTCATGTTATTGTAAGTATTTTAACTTATTCTATTCACTCCATCAAAAAAAACTATAAACACTGAAAAACAATTACTTAGCTACATGCTAACTAGCCGTCTAGCTAATCTTTGCTAATACTCCTCGGCTTGACTTAGTAAACTTTAACAAACGTTAAGTAAACATTGGGACTTTTATGAAAAGCTGATGTTAACATATCTGAAAACATCAACACTGTTTTCTTCTTCCCTGCTCGTTTCACTGGAGTCTGCCATTTTGTCCGCTAGCTTTAGCATACTGATCGTGTACGTAAAGCGATTAGCCGAATAAAGATTAGCCGAACAGAATTTCTCAAAACCATCTAATCATATAAAACGATATTCCTGATTGCGGTTTTTTGTAATAACGCGGTGTTTAAAAGACTTTATACTTAAGTGAAAAAGAGGAAACTCAGTAACTCACCGTTCCAGGGGTCGTACAGTCCGCTCCATCCGGGCTCGGGATCCACATCCGGGTGCTGAGGCTCGGCTCCTCCCCCGAAGTTCATCATCGCTGCGCTGTAGAGTCGGTGTAGGAGTCAAATCCAGTAGTGGAGTACAGAGAAATCCGAAACAGGGGTGTAGCAAAAATGCCAAAAGATAATCCAAATCTTGCGACCTTCAGAATCAGTATAAACCAACACTAACTAGTATAAAACAGCACTAACTAGTATAAACCAATATAAACCAGCACTAACTAGTATAAACCAATATAAACCAGCACTAACTAGTATAAACCAGCACTAACTAGTATAAACCAGCACTAACTAGTATAAACCAGCACTAACTAGTAACAAGAGTCAATAATGAATAAATAATAATAATAATCATAATAATAAGCTGAAATGTCCGGGAAGCCCAGGGAGTGAAGCATAGCTGAAGTTTAAGGCAGCATGTAGCTGTACAGTTAGAATTCAAGCTGTAGGACCAGTTTAAAGACGATACGACCTTAAAAAAAAAAAAAAAAAACTCCTGTTTACGGCATCTACCGAAAACCTCCGAGAAAAACCGAACTGTACGGAAACCAGGAAGTGAAGTCCGTAAAAAATGCATTTACAAATTATATATTTTACATTTTATAATTTGCTCCTGCTGAACACACTCAGTGTCCTCAAGGTAGGATGATCTTTATCCTTTAATGCCACACTGTTTCTACAATAAATCATGTTAAAGTGACAGTGTTACAGTCTAATGTTATGTAGCACACAAGACACCTCATCTTGCCGTGAATTAGCCTAATGCTAGTTACCGTGCTAGCGAACCTGGCTACTGGT
The DNA here is from genome assembly GCF_019097595.1 of Hemibagrus wyckioides. Lineage (NCBI taxonomy): Eukaryota > Metazoa > Chordata > Actinopteri > Siluriformes > Bagridae > Hemibagrus > Hemibagrus wyckioides. The sequence goes on along the minus strand of NW_026690783.1, from coordinate 203,891 downwards.
TTAAACTACACAATAAAATCATTAAGCTCGGTTTAAGAATTTATTTTATTTCCACAATGAAATATTTACCCAATTAGAAGTTCATTCTTAACAACCCCTTCTCCTGGTTTTAATAAAATAAATCGTGCTTAGCTTTGTGATTCAGCAGCTAGCGCGCTAACGGACTTTAGCCGATTTTTAGCGATTTCAATGACAGTGTAATATTTGGACTAATCATATCTACCGAGAGAACTTGTATATTTGTTGTAATTATTTAACACTTTATTGGTTATATTAATGTGAATATGATATTTCTCCTAATAATAGTTCACCTGCTAGTGAACATGCTGCTGCTTTAAATTACACACTAAAATCCTGAACCGAGTTGATGAGCTCGGGTAACGAGAATTTAGTTTATTTCCATAATATAATATTTACCCATTTAAAAGGTGACTTTTCACACCCCTGAGTACTGGTTTTACACTAAATCATGACTAGACTAGTGATTTAGTCAGGTCTAAAGGACTTAGTTACAGATGTATGTTATCTACCTAGAGAACTTCGCTAATCATTTCATTTACACAGTTAGCATCATGCTAGTTATCGTGCTAGCGAACTCGGCTACTGGTTTAAATGACACAATAAAATCCTTAAGCTTGGTCAAGAATTTATTTTATTTCCACAATGAAATATTGACCCTGTTAGTAGGTCACTTTTAACAACCCTGACTACTGGTTTTACACTAAATCATGATTAGCCTTGTGATCCGCTAGCTAGCGCGCTAGCGGACTTTAGCCGATTTTTACCGATTTAAATTACACTGTAATAGTTGGACTAATTATATCTACATGGCTATTTGTTGTAATTTGTACACATTTTATCGGTAAATATAATATAAATATAATGTTTAGCCTAATGTTAGTTAAGCTGCTAGTGAACTTGGCTGTTGTTTTACATTACACACTAAAATCCTGAACGAGTTGATGAGCTTGACCAACGAGAATTTCATTTATTTCCACAATATAATACTCATCCCCATTAAAAAGTGACTTTTAACAACCCTGACTACTGGTTTTATACTAAATCATACTTAGACTACTGATTAATCAGCTCTCGCGCTAAAGGGCATGGTTACAGATGTACACCGATCAGCCATAACATTATGACCACCGACAGGTGCCGTGAATAAGACTGATGATCTCCTCATCATGGCACCTGTTAGTGTGTGGGATATATTAGGCAGCAGGTGAACATTTTGTCCTTATAGTTGATGTGTTAAAAGCAGGAAAAATGGGAAAGTGTAAGGATTTGAGCGAGTTTGACAAATGGTGATGGCTGCACGACTGGATCAGAGCATCTCCAAAACTGCAGCTCTTGTGGGATGTTCCCGGTCTGCAGTGGTCAGTATCTATCAAACGTGGTCCAAAGCAGGAACGGTGGTGAACCAGTGACAGGGTCATGGGCGGCCAAGGCTCACTGATACACGTGGAGAGTGTCGTAGAAAAATAACAAACCCAGCTTTGACTTATATACCTAGCTTTTAAAGGTAGCTTAAAAAATAATGTACTTAATGCTCAAAGTTCTGACTTAGCAATTTTCTGCCTAAAAGTAGTGTATATCTATCAAGAGTTATTTAGCCATTGATTAAGTAGTTGGCCTTGATTAATACAAGTAATATATAATCAAGTCAATGAGGAAGTGGCGCTTATAAGTAAGCACTATTTTTTTCTAAAAATTGTTGACTTAGCCTAAAAATAAGGGGAACTGGAGAGGAGGAAAATTGACGTCATCGAGGGGAGGATAGTATTAAATTAGGGGCGTTATCGGGACAAATAAGAAAATAATGGGAAATGGTAAAACGTATGTAAATTAAGGAAGGAGGGATTAAAGTAGCCATACACTGAATATAATGGGAAATTGCTGGAAATATTTAAATTAGAGAAAAGGAGGTGCCATGGGGCACCTGGGGTATAAGTAGAGGGGAACTTTTCGGGGTTTTGAGACCAGCTGCTCTCTTCAGTAATGCATGTTATTGACTGCATGGCTGAATAAAGAAACCTGCTTCTTCTCATCTGCTGACTGAGATCTCCTTTATTTTGGCTGTTTTTATGGTTTGTTGAGTTAATTAGGTAAGATTATGGAAAGCTAAGAGAAATTGACACAATCTAAAAATTCCACCCTGTGATATGTCCACTCAGAGCGGGCTCTGAGTTCCGACAACACACTGCTTGACTCGCGAGGTAATCACAGTCTTTATTACTCTGATGAAGAGAATGGACATTTTTCAACTGACATGATTTTTAGAAGAGCACTTTTGTGAAATGTGGTTGTAGATCTTGAGTTTCATATAATTGTCTTTTACAGGGATTCCCTTATTATACCAGTGATAAGGAGAGTTTCACTGGCATTCAGGTAAGGGATTATTCATTGTGGCATCACAAAATGTTATGAACTGCAGTGACTAATTGTGTTTGTGTGTTTTAAGTTTGTTGAGCCGAACATCCAGCTGCTGCCCACAGAACAACCTCAAGACCCTTCACCTGTTTTTCTGGTAACCAAAGCTTTCATTTATTTCCTAAAGCTGATCACTGGATTTTACAAGGTTGTTTTTACTGTAAGTGACAGAATATTAGTATGAAACTGCTGTGATCAGAAGCACTCATGATCTTCCTGCTCTACTTTTCACAGCCGCTCGATGCTGGTGAGCTGATCAGCGCTTGGTGTAATATTCAGTTCCTCTCTGCACAGGCCTCCATCTCCCAGTTCAAGGTATTCTACAGTGCAGCAGCTGAGATACAAACACCCGTCTTTACAAGTTCTAATGTTTAGTTTTGACTGGCAATTTGGGTGATCAGTAAAGTGCTGTAATATCTTCATGTTGCATAAAATGACACATAACCCAGCACACTTGCTCATTTGACTGATGTAGGATACAACTAAGCTGAAAGATAAGGGTCTTACTCAACCAATGCTGCTTGGAAGTGTGCTGGAATTTGAACACAACCTTCTGATCAAGCCTTCTGTCACTGAGCCATTACAACCATGCCAGAGCAACACCATAACTAGTTTGCATTGATTCAGCTATTTCTCCCACTGAATTAATGGCACTTAAAGATTCCAGTGAAGCAGTGCAAGCTAGCTGTAGTGATGGCTTTGAGTCTCTGATAAGAAGGTTGTGTGTTCAAGTCCCAGCACAAAACATAACTTCCTTGATTGTACCCTTGAGCAAGACACTTCTTCTTTTTCTTATTTTTGTCCTGTATTGATTTTGACCCATAGTTTGTTGTCTCTGTAGGACACAGTCAAGAAGGAAACCTGCACTAAGGGACTCGAAGTAGATATCCTCAGTTTTGTTGAAGATGTGGCAATAACCAACCCAAACACAAGAAGTATAGCTGTGGTGCTGGAAGAGAAAATTGTGCTTGATGATGTTGATGACCTGCCAAATGCATTTGCTTTACTTTTTGGTATCATTTATGCACTTAACATTGAGCACCTGAAGAAGTATACCTTCGAGGTGACCCAGACATTATTTCTGCACCTTGGCTCTCAGTGTACTGCAAGAGTGCAGTCATTGAAGAATAAGCTTCTGAAGCTGGATGTTTAATCTTGGCTGCTGTTTATAAAAAAGTTAACAGTTATCTATGCACTTTCATAGTTTTGTTATTGGAGCTGAGTTTGTTGGACTTGTTTGTTGAACTGTTCAAGCTGCAGCTGTGAAGCCATAGCAAAGTCATTTTTGGTCTTTTTCCATTGTTTTACCCAAATCTGATTTCTTAGAAATATACAGAATACTTGCTGACTCAAAAGGTTCACACTGTAGTTTCATGGCCATAGCAGTGAATCCAGAAAAAGTCGTCGTTGTATATTTCTCAATATTTCATCTAGTTGTGTTTTGTATTCAGTGATTATTTGTTCTTTTTATTTGTTTTGGTCTCAAAATCTCTAATACTGCTTTTTTCACTCCTTGGACTCAGATTGTTTATGTACCATTGTTTAATTCAGGCTTACTCTTTTATAATTGGTGCAAAATTTTACATGGATTTTTTATTCCTATTTGCAAACTGTCTTTCATGTTTGTATCGATTTATTGCATTATAATTGATATTTTATTGAAGATAAATGATATTAATATTGAAAAGAGAGCTTTTTGTAAAATGTATATTCAGTGCCATGAATAACGTCTGGATTTTTGGTTGTGGTCATTTGTTTCTGTTTACTGGAGAGTTATTGAGGCTCAATGCCTTGGTTTTATTAAATGTTATTCAATAAATAATAGCATTTATTCAAGTAGGATTGACTCATATTCTGTCTTGGAAAAGTCTCTAAATATCTGTTCACTCTTAAACTCTTCCAGTAATCAGTTCTGCTGTTTGTAACACCTCAGCTTATGGACAGACTGAGATGCAGACAGATACCATAAGCACAGACACAGCTCTTATTTTATATGCCACCATTTGCTCTTTAAAGACTTGTCTCATTTGTTTTAAAATGGATTTGAATGGGCTTGAACACGCGTATGAAAACAAACAAAACGTTACACGTCTCATTACTTCTTTGGAACATTTATTAATAAACTTGAACAAGCATCGGCTCTGTACATCCGACATTAACACTATAAACGTTTTACATAGAGTGCATTGTATAACGTAATGACATCACACCCAAATGAACCGTAATACATTCAATAAAACAAGAGTAGTTCGGCTGATGCCGTAATCTAACGAGTAAGAGTGCAATACTTAACACCCACACTTGCTCTTAGCTTATTAAGTTACCTGAAAACAAAATAACAAATAAGGCTTCTCTTTCACATAAACGATGTAAACATAAACCTTTTACTCTTTTAAGTACCAAACATGTCTCGAGCAAACCTCTTTAACTTTAGCTTAGTGGCTGGCTTTGTCATAATGTCAGCAACCATTTGCTCTGTAGGTATTCCAAGATTACCTTGCCATCATTCACAGTTTCCTTTATAAAGTGCTACTTGATGTCAATGTGCTTGCACCTTTGCCTGTAAACTGGGTTTCTGGCTATTGCTATTGTACCTTGGTTGTCTTCATACACTTTTGTTTGTGCGTATTGGTATGTATCCATACCTTTGAGTAGCTGCTCTAAGTAGATACATTCCTGAATGGCTGATGATAAGGACATGTATTCTGCTTCGCAAGTAGATAATGCTACTGTTGGCTGTTTTCTGGATTTCCATGAGATCAGAGTAGTAGAGTAGTAGAGGTCACAGTATTTATTTCCACAATGAAATATTGAAATTTGGAGATTTTAGAGACTCAATGGTGAGGGACAAAATAGTCTGTGGGATTCCTGATAATGGTCTCAGGGAAAGACTGTTATGTGAACCAGCTCTGACACTGGAGAAATCAGTCAATATGTGTAGACCTGCTGAAATAACTTGTGCACAAGCCAAGGAACTACATAGAGAAGATGCTGCAGTGCAGGCCATTAAAAAAGAGGAGCAAAACACATTTTGCAAAGCAAAAGCTGCAAAGAATGAAAACCCCAAAAAGTAAATGCTGAAGATGTGGAGGCAAAATCTGCAACAATAATGTCTCTCCTGCGATGTCTTGCAGACCAAGATGACCTGTTAGACCTCCTGAAAGGCTTATTGAAATTTGTTAAATATTTCAAGGACTGGGGCTATATTCATGTGTTTTACCTCTTTTCTCTCTCTTATGTTAGTCAGCATGACTATGGTGGCAGATTTGTGCTCCCAAACCATTCTCCAGAAATCAGCCACTGTCTCCGGTTTCGGACCTGCAAACAGACCTTTTTAAAGCTTTCCAGCAGAAAGTCATGACATTCAGTAAATTCATTCTGACATTCACTCTTCTGATCTGTATGCTGTGTAACGTGTGGGTGACTGCTTCTGTGTTAGAATCTTGAAAACTGATGAAACCCTCAGATGAAAGGTCACTGACACTAACTACTAGCTGTAGTTAACTTTAGGTCTACACATATTGACTGCTTTCTCCAGTGTCAGAGCTGCTTCACATAACAGTCTTTCCCTGAGACCATTATCAGGAATCCCACAGACTATTTTGTCCCTCACCATTGAGTCTCTAAAATCTCCAAATTCACAAGTCTTACTTAGTGTGTGCAGTTCCGCAAGGTACTGGTCAAAACTCACTCCTTGTGTCTGGTCAGCAGAGAAAAACTTCTCAAAAGTGACATTCTTACTTGGCACGAAGTATTATGGAACATGTGCCACACACAAGACCTGAAATAATTGTTTGGTCTAAAAACCACACACCTGGCAACACACAAACATCATCTGACATTCACTGAATTGAACTAGATGACTGTTCCTGAGAAAATTCAGCAACTTATTATTTCAATCAATTTACGCACTAGGCTTTCTCACAACAAATCAATCTCACTGTTGGATATGTAATCTAATGATGATGAGGTAGTTCTAGGTTTCGCCTTGTTTTATATAAGCTGTATCCGATACTGCCATCCTGTGGTGAGATTGAGAATTGACCTAATACAGGAGACTTACTATCAGGTACCACAGAGTATAGAAGTAATGCATTAAGTCTCTTTATATACTTTCACAAGAAGACCAGCCTGTAACCACTTAATGAAATAAAAATAATAAATGAATTAAATGACTTGAATGAAATTTTATTTTTATACTTGTACAGAAGGCCATCATACAGAGGTGGCAGCAGGAATAACACAGGCTACTGACTTAACACCTTACTACACACTGTGTCACTTTAAATTTCATTCATCTCAGGTTACTTTTAGAAGCATTACTGCACTTTAAAGTTTTGGACCCTGTGTTTTCTATAATGTATAATTTTCATTTTGAATGTACTTTTTTGTGATTTCAGTATTTATACCCTATACTCTTATACTTACACTCTACCCATGTGTGTACTTACCCCCACTGTTACCCATAGCCCCTCCCTGCATGCTTAGTCTCGTCAGCACTGTGAATGTCATACATGTGTCTTAGACCTTGAGTCCAAGAGAATTATTATTTCATCTCATCACACTGTATGTGGCTGTGATTATCTTGAAATACCGCATAGTTAAAGCTCTGTGAAGAGATTCTGGCACTTAGGTTTAAAACACTTAAATCCTCATTATTCCCATCCTACAGTTCTGTTATTTATTTTAAAGTAAATTGTTCTTCATAAGTATACCAGTAATTGTTAAGAAGTTTCTGTCAGTTCACATTTCACAATACAAATCAAATCCAGCTCCAAGAAGAGATTCAGGGTCTAAGGTGATCTGTTATAAAGAAGGTATCAGCTTTCATATAAGCATTTCTTTAATGTTAACTAATGCAGTAAATAAAATAAGTTAACAGAGCCTTAATGTAAAGTGTTATCACAGTATGTTTATATGGTTTATTACTCACATAAATAATTGTAATGTGATAAATGTATTGATTATGTCCACTGAAAAAAAGTCCAAAATTCTGTGACCACATTAATAATCCGGGATTTTTCTTCAACTGCATTTTTTCCTATTTAAAATATAGAAAGTAAACAATAGTTCATTTAAGATTCTGTACTCTTTCTAGGTGTCTATTTAAAGGTCAGATTTTCCTCATGTCTGATCTTTTTTACTGAAGCATGTGTTCAAGTGACACACTGATGCATTTGATCTAAAATGGCTTGTAAGGTTTTACATAAACTTGTGGTGTCCATGCAGCTCAAATGCACACACTCATTTAAAACAAAAAAGGCAACATGCTAAATGCTAGAAGCTCAGAAAGGCATCTTGCATAAATTTCAAAGATTTGCAGAAAGAAAGTTGTTGTCAAATAATATAATTTGTAAAACAAATTGATGTATTAAATTAGAAAAAAATGCCAAAAAGAAGCATTTTTACTAGTGGTCTCAGACATTTGGACCCCACTATATATTTTATTATGGCCTTAGCAAGGCTATAAAGTGTCCAGCTTTTATATATTTCTTTTCTGTTTTGTACATTCCTTATTTTGAAGGCTAGTGTATTAATTTAAGTGTGTTCATTTATGACAGAAATGGCCTCAATGTGTCTTAAAATGTCCTTGTTTTGTCTGTGCAGGCAACATTTATAACTGATTCCAGGTGTTTTGAGGAAATGCATCTCAAGCTCTGACATACTGCTGTGGCTGAAATTGATTTTTAAGACACTAATGTACATGGAAGTTGCTGGACAAAGCTCAGTCTGATGGTGTGCTTTTAGATCATTTGTGGCATATCTTGCTTCTTGTCATAGATAAATGTGATCTGTCTGAAAATGGAAAAATGGTGTTGGCAGTAGGACTAAAAGGGAACTGGAAGCAAACATTTTGATCAGTGGAGTTAATAAAGCTTATCTAACAGTTAGAACAGCTGTCCTGTGTGACTGAACAAAAGTGAAGCAAACAGATTTCTTCAGCAGGGGGTATCTGTCTCGTAAGCTGTTTAGTGAAGAGGAATTCTGCAGTATGATTAATGCTGTCACACCTGACTAATGGTGTCTGAACTCAAGCCACCCTACACTTGGAATAAATGAGGGACGCTGTGTCCACCTGTGTCCAGGGGGTGATGTTTCACACCGAGGGTCTGAATTCATCTATCTAATAATCCCACTCCTAATCAAACCCAGCCTTAGATATGATTTAAATTATGGTAGAATAACTATGTTACTCATATGGGAAATGTCTCAATCAATAATGCTTTACATTATGGTCCCCTTAAATGATATTATTTAACATTAGTTTACATAAACAAACCATGTATGTCAGTATTAATATACCCCGCCTACTGCTGAACAACAAAAGCTAGATTTCAGTTCACCACCAGGTAAAACAATTAGTTTGACTGAACTCAATAAATTGGTTGCTGCATTTATTGTTGAGGAGATGCAGCCACTCTTCACTGTGAAGGCGCCGACATTTTGTAATGTCATCAGCAAAATCAGGGAAATGGACAGGGGCCGTGCTCTCCGATCGCAAAACCTTTACAAGCTTTTTGGACAAGGCATATATAGAAATGGAGGCAGACCTGAAGAAAACATTTGCAGATTGATCTAATTTTAGAATGACTTTAGGAAAACTATATTGCACTCTTTAATGTCTTTATTAACTTGGACTGTGAGTTTACTTTGTAATGTAACACATATAGGTTTCTATGTGTATAAAATGAAAAGAGAACGAGTCTACTGGTCAAATTTAAGAAAAAGTATCGCAAAAGTAACGTAACGCATTACTTTTTATAAGAAATAACTAAGTAATGCAATTTGTTACTTTTTTAGGGAGTAACACAATATTGTAACGCATTACTTTTAAAAGTAACTTCCCCCAACACTGAATATAATATAATAACAAATATATAATATATTTGTTATTTTTCACATTTTAGTAAACCATTTAAAGGTTGTGAAATTCTGTAAAAATGATCTGTATATGAGTGAAAAATTCAGTTTGTGTTGCGTTTAAAGGAAACTTTTATACATATACTGATGGCTAAAAATAATCAGAATGAGACCGCAATAGGAACAAATATAAACATTTATTTAAGCAAAGTCTATAAGAAGTATACAAATAAGTTTATTTCTAAACAATTCTATACATGTATTTACAATCTACAGGCTATAGATGGGAATAGGGGGAGTGGGATAGGAACAGAGGGATAGATTAATAAGGGATGATTATTAAGGGATGAGGGATCTTAAATGCTAAGGTTAAGCCCTTCTTCAGGTCCAAACCTGTAGGAAAGAAAAGAGATTTTTTAAATATTAAGTTGATCAAAAATAGAAATAAAATGATTTCATACTTACGTGTGGAGCCTGAGCAATGTAGGAAAAAGAAGTGAGAGAAAAGAAGATGAAATGAAACAGAGGAAGAAAAGATGAAGTGGGTAAGGGGAAAGACATTGCTCAGAGCTCCTCCAAAATGTCCATCATCAGCTGGACGTGCAGCTTGAGGAGTCGCTGAACTGTGGTGGCTAAGGCTGCTGGGTCACTGTAGAGCTCCAGAGGCTGAGTGAAGAGTACTTCAGCAAGCTCTGTAAGGTAATCCTATTGACAAATTCCACACACATCCAACATAGTGTCACTGAGTTTAAGATACAATCCTGAGAATTTGTGGATCGTGGCATCAGAAGATATTCAACACGTACAATAAGCACTGTGAAGTACAGCTCTGCTGCAGGCTCCCACACGTCCACGTCCCACATGCTGAAGAGCGCAAGCAGGCGCTCCAAGAAACCTCCCTTAAACTTTTGGAAAGAAAGACAAGCTTCATTAATGCCATGTCTTATCAGGTTTAAAAAATATGGAAAAAGAAAACCAGATCAAATAGACCATGTTCTGAAACTCAAACATTACTTAGAAATCTCCTGATAAGACACTTACTGGCTGAGGTTTTGAGCCATTTATAAAGTAGCTGAAGAAAATCAGCTCAAAAAAACATCCAGGAAGTTGTAGTGGTGGTCCTGCACAGAGTAGAAAAGATACAAAAATAAATTAGCTTTACATATTGGAGTCCTGGTTTCTATATTAGCAAAATCTTTTATCTTTAAACATCTGTCATTTCACACAGGCGTTTATTAGCTTACACAGGAGCTGAGCTCTGCTTTAATCGATTCCTGATTGGAAGGCGTCCTCAGGAATCGAATCAGGGCCTCGTAGGCCAACTGCACACCAACTGCATCCTGTTAAAGCAAACGAAAAAATCTCTGTAACTCACTTTGGCTATGGCTGAGAAACTGAAATTATTTCCATCACAAAAATGATACAGTCTTTCATCATTCTGAAGTCACCTGGTTGTTAGCTGCTGCCAGTCGCATGACCATCTTCTTTCCAGCCATGAACAAGAAGTTCTGGTTGTGGATGCTGGCAAGCAGAGTCTGAATATAAGACAGCACACAATATAAAAGTTAAAGCAGAGTGGACTTTACCTGCGCAGTAACAGCAGCTGAATAAAGGTTTTACTCACAGCAAACGCCTCACGAAGCGCGGGCACCTTCAGGCCGATTTCAGTCACCCCTCTGTCTGAAAGATGGCAGCTAAGAAACAAGAGATGTAAATGTTTAGTGTATATTAAACATACAATACACTGTTACATCATTAAAGAGTGAAGAGGATCGTACCAAATAAAGGGCACCTCCAACTCCTCTGGGTTAAGGCGCTCCTCACTCTCCTGCAAGCCAAATCATTAAATCATTAAAACTCACACAGTAAATTTTACAGTATCCGAATCAGGGGAATAGCAGCATATGTAGATACACATCAGGTCTGAAAGTCTGAATTACCTCATATTACCTCATTACCTAATATGCTGTTGGTCCCCTTTTTGCTGCCAAAACAGCCCTGACCTGTCGAGGCATGGACTCCACTAGATCCCTGAAGGTGTGCTGTGGTATCTGGCACCAAGATGTTAGCAGCAGATCCTTTAAGTCCTGGAAGTTGCGAGGTGGGGCCTCCATGGATTGGACTTGTTTGTCCAGCACATCCCACAGATGCTCGACTGGATTGAGATCTGGGGAATTTGGAAGCCAAGTCAACACCTCATTCTCATTGTTGTGGTCATCAAACCATTCCTGATCCATTTTTGCTTTGGGGCACGGTGCATTATCCTGCTGAAAGAGGCCACAGACATCATGAAATACCGTTACCATGAAAGGGTGTAGATGGCCTGCAACAATGCTTAGGTAGGTGGTTCATGTCAAAGCAACATCCATATGGATGGCAGGACCAAAAGGTTTCCCAGCAAAACATTGCCCATAGCATGACACTGCCTCCGCCAGCTTGCCCTCTTCCCATAGTGCATCCTGGTGCCATGTGCACACACACCCGTCCATCCACGCCATGTTAAAGAAAACTTGATTTATCAGACCAGGTCACCTTCTTCCATTGCTTCGTGGTCCAGTTCTGATGCTCAAATGCCCATTGTTGGTGCTTTCAGTGGTGCACAGGGGTCAACATGGGCGCCCTGACTATGCAGTCCCATAAGTAACAAACCGTGATTTACTGTGTATTCGGACACCTTTCTATCAGAACCAGCATTAAATTCTTCAGCAATTTGGGCAACAGTAGCTCGTCTTGTGGATCGGACCACATGGGCCAGCCTTCACTCTCCACGTGCATCAGTGAGCCTTGGCCGCCCATGACCCTGTCACCGGTTCACCACCGTTCCTGCTTTGGACCACGTTTGATAGATACTGACCACTGCAGACCGGGAACATCCCACAAGAGCTGCAGTTTTGGAGATACTCTGATCCAGTCGTGCAGCCATCACCATTTGTCAAACTCGCTCAAATCCTTACACTTTCCCATTTTTCCTGCTTTTAACACATCAACTATGAGGACAAAATGTTCACCTGCTGTCTAATATATCCCACACACTAACAGGTGCCATGATGAGGAGATCATCAGTCTTATTCACTTCACCTGTCGGTGGTCATAATGTTATGGCTGATCGGTGTACATCTGTAACCATGCCCTTTAGCGCGAGAGATGATTAATCAGTAGTCTAAGTATGATTTAGTATAAAACCAGTAGTCAGGGTTGTTAAAAGTCACTTTTTAATGGGGATGAGTATTATATTGTGGAAATAAATGAAATTCTCGTTGGTCAAGCTCATCAACTCGTTCAGGATTTTAGTGTGTAATGTAAAACAACAGCCAAGTTCACTAGCAGCTTAACTAACATTAGGCTAAACATTATATTTATATTATATTTACCGATAAAATGTGTACAAATTACAACAAATAGACATGTAGATATAATTAGCCCAACTATTACAGTGTAATTTAAATCGGTAAAAATCGGCTAAAGTCCGCTAGCGCGCTAGCTAGCGGATCACAAGGCTAATCATGATTTAGTGTAAAACCAGTAGTCAGGGTTGTTAAAAGTGACCTACTAACAGGGTAAATATTTCATTGTGGAAATAAAATAAATTCTTGACCAAGCTTAAGGATTTTATTGTGTCATTTAAACCAGTAGCCGAGTTCGCTAGCACTATAACTAGCATGATGCTAACTGTGTAAATGAAATGATTAGCGAAGTTCTCTAGGTAGATAACATACATCTGTAACTAAGTCCTTTAGACCTGACTAAATCACTAGTCTAGTCATGATTTAGTGTAAAACCAGTACTCAGGGGTGTGAAAAGTCACCTTTTAAATGGGTAAATATTATATTATGGAAATACACTAAATTCTCGTTACCCGAGCTCATCAACTCGGTTCAGGATTTTAGTGTGTAATTTAAAGCAGCAGCATGTTCACTAACAGGTGAACTATTATTAGGAGAAATATCATATTCACATTAATATAACCAATAAAGTGTTAAATAATTACAACAAATATACAAGTTCTCTCGGTAGATATGATTAGTCCAAATATTACACTGTCATTGAAATCGCTAAAAATCGGCTAAAGTCCGTTAGCGCGCTAGCTGCTGAATCACAAAGCTAAGCACGATTTATTTTATTAAAACCAGGAGAAGGGGTTGTTAAGAATGGACTTCTAATGGGGTAAATATTTCATTGTGGAAATAAAATAAATTCTTAAACCGAGCTTAATGATTTTATTGTGTAGTTTAAACCAGTAGCCAGGTTCGCTAGCACGGTAACTAGCATTAGGCTAATTCACGGCAAGATGAGGTGTCTTGTGTGCTACATAACATTAGACTGTAACACTGTCACTTTAACATGATTTATTGTAGAAACAGTGTGGCATTAAAGGATAAAGATCATCCTACCTTGAGGACACTGAGTGTGTTCAGCAGGAGCAAATTATAAAATGTAAAATATATAATTTGTAAATGCATTTTTTACGGACTTCACTTCCTGGTTTCCGTACAGTTCGGTTTTTCTCGGAGGTTTTCGGTAGATGCCGTAAACAGGAGTTATTTTTTTTTTTTTAAGGTCGTATCGTCTTTAAACTGGTCCTACAGCTTGAATTCTAACTGTACAGCTACATGCTGCCTTAAACTTCAGCTATGCTTCACTCCCTGGGCTTCCCGGACATTTCAGCTCATTATTATGATTATTATTATTTATTCATTATTGACTCTTGTTACTAGTTAGTGCTGGTTTATACTAGTTAGTGCTGGTTTATACTAGTTAGTGCTGGTTTATATTGGTTTATACTAGTTAGTGCTGTTTTATACTAGTTAGTGTTGGTTTATACTAGTTAGTGTTGGTTTATACTGGTTCTGAAGGTCGCAAGATTTGGATTATCTTTTGGCATTTTTGCTACACCCCTGTTTCGGATTTCTCTGTACTCCACTACTGGATTTGACTCCTACACCGACTCTACAGCGCAGCGATGATGAACTTCGGGGGAGGAGCCGAGCCTCAGCACCCGGATGTGGATCCCGAGCCCGGATAGAGCGGACTGTACGACCCCTGGAACGGTGAGTTACTGAGTTTCCTCTTTTTCACTTAAGTATAAAGTCTTTTAAACACCGCGTTATTACAAAAAACCACAATCAGGAATATCGTTTTATATGATTAGATGGTTTTGAGAAATTCTGTTCGGCTAATCTTTATTCGGCTAATCGCTTTACGTACACAATCAGTATGCTAAAGCTAGCGGACAAAATGGCAGACTCCAGTGAAACGAGCAGGGAAGAAGAAAACAGTGTTGATGTTTTCAGATATGTTAACATCAGCTTTTCATAAAAGTCCCAATGTTTACTTAACGTTTGCTAAAGTTTACTAAGTCAAGCCGAGGAGTATTAGCAAAGATTAGCTAGACGGCTAGTTAGCATGTAGCTAAGTAATTGTTTTTCAGTGTTTATAGTTTTTTTTTTGATGGAGTGAATAGAATGAGTTAAAATACTTACAATAACATGAAGTAACTTATTATTTTAAGGATTTTTCATTGTCCGTGTTTGTCGAGTTGTTAAAGCGGAGAGAGAAAGGGGCTGTGAGGAAAGGCAGCTAGCTGAACAAAACCAATCGGTACAAATAAATGGAGCTAGTGTGGCAATGTAGAGTGCAGCTTAGGCAAAAATATCAAGCTGTTTGTTTCAATTCTGTTCAGCAAGGTTTTGTTTCTAGCTGTCGTGAATAAAATAGTTAGGAGTAGTGTAATTTACGATAAAGGGCGAATTTTTGAGAGGAGACACAATTGGACTCAAAGGGGATGTGAACCACTGGAGTAAGAAAGTGCTAAAGTAATAGACTGTAATAGAAATGTATTTTAATCTGCATTTTTTGGGGGAAGATATTTTTAAGCATTGAAATAAGTGCACAGTGTGACTAACAGTGAAGCCGTGATACTGGAAGAGCCCTGTATAACACCTATAAATGCAGCTAAAATGTAAATACTGTAAATGTAAATAAAATAGTTTTTAATGCAGTGTTATAGGAAGATTACAGTAATATAACTTGTGTAAATACTTCTTGTTTTGATAGTGAGGCTTTCCTGCTGTATAAAACATACACAGTGCTATTAAAATAAAACCCCATCCCCTTTGAGGAGGCCACCACCTTCAGGGGGTCCACAGCCTTCAACAGTTCCTTTGCCCCAGCCTTATTTCAATATCGACATCCACAACATTGTGGCTGGTATGTACTATGCTCCTGCCACAGTGATAACTCCTGTCCCACGCCAGGGCATAAGGAGGAGGCGGGACGAAGAGGATGGCAATCAAGAAGCCCCTCTGAGTAGACGGCAGCGTGTGGATCCTGATGGGGAGGTGGAGTTCATCAGGACGCCTGGACTTGAGGATTTAGAGAGTTTAATCAGTCACATGTACAGTGAATTTACACAAGCTACTAATGCTACAATTAGTCTGTTTCTTCACAAATTAACTAGCTAACTAACTCACAGGTTTATTAACTTTTAAGCATTAGAAAGAAAGGAGAGAAAAATTTACAAGGTCTCTCTCTCTACTACCTTATAAATTTGGCCATTTTAATGTTTTACATTTAACAGAAAATATTAGTTGTAATTAAACTTACATGAAACTAATTTATTGCAGAAGCTGTGGATTTGCTGAGAGAATCGTCAGATACTCCCTCAGTCCTCCAGGTATGTGTCAGTAAAATATTTTAACTACATTTGAAACGTGTAGGCTGCTTTTGTCTAAGTGTGTGTGTGTGTCTGTGTGTGTGTGTGTCTGTGTGTGTGTCTGTGTGTGTCTGTGTGTGTGTCTTAAGGTTGTTGAGCCAATCCTGCCGCAGCTACCCACAGAAACTCACTCCACATCTTCAGCTGTTGTTCTGGTAACCAAACCTGTCATTTATTTACTAAATCTGATCTCTGGATTTTACAAGTGACAGAATGTTTGAAAGTGTTAGTGTGAAACTGCTATGATAAAAAACACTGATGATCCTCATCTTCTACTTTTCACAGCCCCTCAGTGCTGGTGAGCTGAACAGCACCTGCTGTAATGTTGAGTACAACACTGCAGACTCCTCCAACTCCCAGTCTGGGGTATTGTACAGTGCTGCAGCTGAGATACAAACACACACACATCCTTCTTCACAAGTTCTAATGTTTAGTTTCTCTATTTCTAGGCAGTGGACGTTAAGGGATACTTCCTCGGGATGATAAGGGGTCCTGAGAGTGGATTTTGCTGGTTTAAAACGACCAAGACGCGCTACTTCGACCAGCTGGTAATCACCATCTTTGTTACTCTGATGAAGAGAATTGATATTAATGATTATTAGATGAACACTTTTGAGAAGTAGATCTTGAGTTTCAGCTAATTGTCATTTGCAGGGATTCCCTTATCAGACCACCATCGAGGACCATTTCACTGCCATACAGGTGAGGGATTATCTGTTGTGGCATCACAAAACTTTTGTTAGTTGCAGTGACTAATTGTGTTCACTTCAAATTGTTCTCTTAAGGCTGAATATGGGAAGGTTACAGAGCTCCTTTCCTGTAACCGGGTGGAAACCATCATGGAGCCACTTGAGGATTATGTGGTAAATTTATTGCAATGTCATGAAGTCTTTATTGTAGATAGTAACTCTTGGAATTTTGTACACATATGGGTCTGCAGTGTTTTTATATATTTTTTTAATTTAACAGCAAACCTTTAAAAAGGTGTCCTGCACGTTCCTGCATGTGGCTAAAGATGGTCAGGTGAACACCTCCACCTGGGAGCAGGAGCAGGTTGACTCTCCCCACAGTGATTCAGAGGAACAGTACGACTCTGAGGTAATTCTGTGTTTCAGACCTGATGTGTATCTACAGATGCTGCTATTCCCCTGAATGGGAGGCTGTAACATTTACTGTGTGAGTTTTAATGATTTATTGCTAATGTGTCTTGCAGGAGAGTGAGGAGAGCCTTAGCCAAGAGGAGATGGAGGTGCCCTTTACTTGGTACGCTTCTCTTCACAGTTTAATGGTATAAAGGAGTAATGTATGTTTAATACACTAAGCATGTAAATCTTTTGTTTCTTAGGGACCATCTTACAGAGAGAGGGGTAACTGATATCGGCCTGAAGCTGCATGCTCTCCGTGAGGCGTTCGCTGTGAGTAAAACCTTTGTTTAGCTGCTGTTTTTGCTCAGGGGAAGTTCACTCTGCTTTAACTTATATTATGTGCTGTCTTATATTCAGATTCATCTTACCTGCATCCACAATCAGAACTTCTTGTTCGTTATGGGGAAGAAGATTGTGATGCGTCTGGCAGCAGTTAACAACCAGGTGACTTCAGAATGATGATAGACTGTTTCCTTGTGCAAAATACTTTCAGTTACTGGGCTTGAAAATGATGTAGTTGTCAAACAAATGTGGTAATGAGTAATTAAGGAATAATAATTAAAATAACAAGCATCAAAAGCTAATTTTATAACAATCATAGCCTGCTAAAAAAGGACACTTGGACATTTTGGATATTAATGGACATTTTGTGGAAGCTCTGAGCAATGTCCTTCCTTCTACCAAATTCCTCTTTTCTTCCTTCTGTTCCATTTCTTTTCCCTCACTTCTTTTCTATACATTGCTCAAGCTCTCCACACGTAAGTAGAAATTAATTTTATTCTTATTTTTGATGAACTTAATATTAAAGTATACTCTTTTCTTCCCTACAGGTCTGTAGAGTGAACCCAGCACCCAAGGAGTAGTTTTAATATCCCTCATCCCTCATAGAGCATCCCTTATCAATCTATCCCTCTATCCTTGTCTATATAGATAACTGCTAATAGTAATTAGTATAAATAGTAGCTGCAAATAGTATTGTTGTAAATAAACTTATAGTTGTATAGTGTTTATATAGTTTACTTTAATAAATGTTTTCATTTGCTCCTATTACCGTCTCATTCTGATTATTTTTAGTCATCAGTATGTCTACTGTATAACTGCAATAGTGTGAATGAGAGTACATTCCTACACACCATAAAGTCTGATTTTTGTATTTTGAAGACAATTTGGCTTTAAGTTCCAAAAAAGTATATAAGGCTATAGACCAGAATTCTCACATTTCATTTCCAGATATTTACATCTAGATGTGTAAACAACAACCTGTTATTTGAAATCTCTTATCTCACTGCCTTTTTGTTGGTGTCCAGTCTCTGTCATTATGTCTAATAGGTGTCTCCTGTGCTTTGTTTAGGTTTGTGTATTTAAGTCACCCTTTTCCTCCACAAATACTTTGCTTAGTGTTTCCTGTACCTTGATTAAGTCTAGGTCAGCCGTGTGCTCTGTTTTATGGCCTTGTCCTTAAAAGACTTTGTGCATCTGGTATAGTTCTTTGTTTTGATTGATTGACAAGTGCTCTTTTGAATGCCTTATGGATTTATTTTGTGGACTAATTAGAATGACTTTTTGGAAGTATTGACTTTGTTTTTTGATTAGACTCCTGTGAACCTTTTGTATGCTTTTGGATTAACCTTGTGGATTTTGGGGATTTATTCTTTGGAACTACTGTCAAGTCTTTTGAGCTGACTTGTTGGATTTTTTTTGTGGATTATTTGACCTGCATTATTATCTAATTAAAGATAAGTAAACATTTCTCCAGAACTGTGATCTGGTTATCTGCATTTGTGTTCAGCCCCCTTTGATTGTGTTCAAGTTTTCTCACTAGTCCTGCCCTCAGTCGCTGCCATAACCCACTGTTTTATTTATATATATATATTATTCATTCAGAGATCTAGTGAAGACCACACCTCTATGGGTCAGGGCTGCAGGGCTATTTTGGCAGCAAAAGGAGGACTAACAATATTAGGCAGGTGGTCATAATGTAATGGCTTAAAAGTTTATGCATATATATACACTACCGGTCAAAAGTTTTAGAACACCCCAATTTTTCCAGTTTTTATTGAAAATTATTCAGTTTAATGTCTCATTGCACTCTGAAATGAAAGCATAGTACAAATAAGCAATTGGAGTTAAAAAAGAAATCATTGAATCAATTTATAGACCAAAATGTATTCTAAACTTTTGACTCATCGAAGTAGCCACCTTTGGCAGATCTAACAGCTGAACACACTCGTGGCATTCTTTCTACAATAGAAATCAAATATTCTTCAGAAAGTTCTTCCCAAATCTGTTGCAGAAGTTTCCATAAATGTGTGGCACTTGTAGGTTGTTTTGCTTTCACTCTTCTGTCCAGTTCATCCCAAACCAGCTCCATGGGGTTTAAGTCTGGAGACTGTGCTGGCCACTCCATGTTTTCAAGCTTACCATCTTGTTCTTTTTTCCTGAGGTAGTTCTGGAATAGCTTGAACTTATGTTTTGGGTCATTATCTTGCTGTAGGATGAACCCCTGACCAACTAGGTGCATACCAGAGGGTATTGCATGGCGCTGCAGAATGCTGTGGTAGCCGTTTTGGTTCAGGGTGCCTCTCACTCTGTACAAGTCACCGACCCTGGATCCAGCAAAACAGCCCCAGACCATCACACTTCTTCCTCCATGTTTGACAGTTGATGCCACACACTGTGGAACCATCCTTTCTCCTACTCGACGGCATACAAAGATCCTGTGAGATGAACTGAAGATTTCAATTTTTGATTCATCAGTCCATAATACCTTCTTCCAGTCTTCAGTAGTCCAATGGCGGTGTTTCATGGCCCAGGCAAGCCTCTTTGTCGTATTCTGACGTCTTAGTAATGGCTTTCTTGCTGCAACTCGTCCTGTCAAACCTGCAGCTCAAAGTCTTTTATGTGTAAAAATAAGAATTAATAAGAAAAAAAGCTCATATATTTAGAGACAGACCTTTTTTATTTATATATCTATTATATAAGTCAGTATGAATGAGAGTGAGGGGAATCACCTAGTCCCACCCCCTGTGAGGAGTCCATCCCCTCTCAGGACCCCACCCCCTGTGAGGAGTCCATCCCCTCTCAGGACCCCACCCCCTGTGAGGAGTCCATCCCCTCTTAGGACCCCACCCCCTGTGAGGAGTCCATCCCCTCTCAGGACCCCACCCCCTGTGAGGAGTCCATCCCCTCTCAGGACCCCACCCCCTGTGAGGAGTCCATCTCCTCTCCGGACCCCATCCCCTTTGAGGAGGCCGCCACTTTCAGGGAGTCCACAGCCTTCAACAGCTCCTTTGCCCCAGCCTTATTTCAATATCGACATCCACAGCATTGTGTCTGGTATGTACTATGCTCCTGCCACAATGATAACTCCTGTCCCACGCCAGGGCATAAGGAGGAGGCAAGACGAAGAGGATGGCAATCAAGAAGCCCCTCTGAGTAGACGGCATCCTGTGGATCCTGATGGGGAGGTGGAGTTCATCAGGACGCCTGTCCTAGTCCCCACTTGGGTAGTTAGTATTTTTGTGAACGAGATGTAACTTTAAAAAGCTCAGTCTTCACCTCATGTTCATCACCTCGTATTCATGATGTAAGGTATGTATCTGTGGTAAGTATGTGTGGTAAGTATTTCACCCCTAGATTTCAGCATTAGTCTCATCTCTATCATAATCTATAAATGTAAACCATTTTAATGATTGTAGAATTGTAGAAAATGTCTGCTGGTTTTTACATTTAGTTTTTGTTAACTGTATAGGATCTTTAGATTATTAATGTTTTTTTATTTCCTGTGTATTAGTCTAATTTACATTAATAATATAATTATATTAATATAATTTGCATTGTTGTTGATTCATGCATTTCTGTAAATATGTAAATATTACATTTTTAAGATTAATATTTTTTTTCAATAAGTTATAAAAATGTAGTGTACTCCCACCCCCCGAATCCCCCCCATTCCCTTCTAAACCCCCTAAACACCCCCACCCCCAAGTTTAGAGTTTATTAAGATATTTATACCACAGCGATTTCCCAATGATAGCAATGTTTCATTTATTAAACATTAATGTTACATACAGTAAGCATTTCATAAAAATGTCACATCAACCTTTTTAAGAATCACTTTATTAAACAACAATCAGTTTTTAAATTCATTCATCGTCTCAGATTATGTCTGGCATACACATATTTATTTTAGAAATAATTATTATTAATATTAACGTATAATAAATGCTACTAAAATAACGCTAAAGTGATCATACTAAAATGTTTTAAAATAATGCACACATTTCAATTAGATTCAAGCATTTTGTTGTGGTATAAAATACATTAATATCTGTAATAAGTTTAAAGTTCATCATTGCTTGTAAATAGTTATAAATAGTTAATAAATTATTTTTTTTGTTCAATACTCCTGTGTCTCCAGTGTCTTTTTTTTATAACACATCATAAGCATTTCTCATTTATTTCTCATATAATTACACTGTAGAAATTCTCCATCTGCTGGAACTTTGGTGTTCAGAAGTAATTCCACTGTTTTCCTCTCACAAGCAAATACTTTCTAGCCAACAGTCTAAACCTGTTAAATCTGTAGAACTAATGATCTGGTGTTGTTGTAATGCCAAATAAACTGATAACAAGTGAAGCTCAAGATGTGATTTTAATTGTACATGTTCAAGTTAATTCACAAAGGTGATTGCAGCATGTTGGTCAAGTGATCAGTTCATAGATGAGACTTAGGAACTAACGCACCATGAGGAAGAAACTTCAGAGTTCAAAGCAGCATCAGCTCTAAATATGGAGGAAAAGCTGTCAGAGAGATGTTGTGGTCAGATAGACACCAGGGTTTGGATAACAAGTTTGGATTTCCTTTCTGCAACATTTAATAATTAACCACAACACTTATTTTTTCTTTCACACAGATTTTGTTTTAGATTATGTGTTATTTTTATTTTAGATTATACATTATTAAAAACAAACTGGTCCATCTGTGGTGAAAAACACTGGCAGCTGTGGTTACTAGAACTTTCCAAAAATGATTGTTACTGTTTATATATATATACAGTATATCACTCATGGGATCAATAAAGTCTATCTATCTATCTATCTATCTATCTATCTATCTATCTATCTATCTATCTATCTATCTATCTATCTATCTATCTATCTATCTATCTGATCAATCGTCAATGTGTGAATATACTTTCTCCAAAAAAAGGGAAAAGCATTATGATTCAGAAATATATTTTGTTCACTACTTGTGAAATGGTGTGGATTAAAAGACAAATAATACAAAATGAAAAAGAATAAAATAAATCAACAAGAAAGAATTACAAACCAGCAAGTTCCAGTGATTGTTGTTAACAAGCACAAAAGACAGAACTGCATCATAGTTGTCAAAATGGAACTACAGTAGTGTTGTGGCTGGGTGGACATCTGGAATTTCTGAGCTGAGGAAGAAACCACATTATAACATGAACTGAAGTTTATTAACAGACTTGACATGAACACCATGTACCTCATAGTGCATACACAAGCACACCCTTCACATCACATGGCACCATGGCTCTACTTTCTTTTTGTACATACACGTCCTAGACTATATCAACACATTTGTCTTTAAAAACAGACAATAACAATTTACTACTTTTCCAACTCATCCCAAAACATTTTTTTTTTTTACTTTTTTTGTATTATATTTAATACACTACACTCACTGTACCACTTTCCCAAATAACACAACAGCCAACCAAAATAAATAAATGAATAAATAAATAAACCCTTAACAAAAAATCCACAGCATCTTTATCCAGATTCATTGGGGTTTTACAGATTTAACCTCTGACATACTCTTCAGACACAGAAAGGCTTAATGTTAACAGACCTTTGAGATATTTCTGATACTACTGTTGAATTTTCACTTGCTCTTAACCCTGTTCCTGAAGTGTCACAGACGTTTTGTCTGACAGCTCTTCCACATCCTGCTCAGTATTCATTCATTTTGTTGCTTTTAACTGATCTACATGCTTTTTGTAGGACTTGCCCTTTCCCCAGACCAGGTAAGTAACTGGACCTAATGGCCTTCCACTTCTCTTCCCTTCCCCTGAACTGCTTCACATGTACCTTCTGCTGTGGATAAAATACTCTCACATGAACTGAACTTCTTATTTGCGTTTGCTGCTTTTTCTGCATTTGAGAAGAGAACTGTGGCTGTATCTGTGATAGCCGCCTTCTAATTTTTCTTTTACAATTCAATTGGGACTGAAGTATTTCTGTAACAGAGAAAAAATCTGTCAATGCAATGTGGAAGTGTGATGACTAATTGTTTTTGCTTGTCCAATGACTGCTTAAAGGTTTACAAATTGAGGTCCATTAGCCGAAATAATTAGCTTAGGTAATCTATAGCTGATCTATAATCTATATCTATAGCTCTAATCTGAGTTGAGGAAGAAACCACGTTATAACAAACTGAAGTTTATTACTAATCATCGTGGGAGCTCTGTGGATGTGGTATGTACAGAGTTAGATCATTTACAGGATCAGTGACACATTGCATTTGCTTAAAATGCTTTCAATTTTCTCAGGAGGAGAAAGTCCAAATCAGGGCAAAGTCACAGCTCCACTGAAGACCCGGATCTCCAGAGTGGACAGGTATGTGTCACACATCAGGATGATGTTCACTACTCCAGCATTCTCTTCTCCTCCCGCACTCAGGGCTCGTCTCTGACCACTGGTGGCACAAAGGAATACGAGCGTGTCCAGTACGCTGAGGTGAAATACAAAAGACCCGCTGCTGCCACCTAGTGAGAATACTGAGTAAATGCAAGCTGTTAGTAAATAAACAGCAGAGATCGAGCATCGTTGCAGATTGTACAGAGTGTGTGCAGTCTACCCAATCAAACAGCTCATAGAATATAGGATCAAGGGACTATTTACTTTGTATAATTAAATTTGTATAATCAGGACTGAATAAACGGGGGAATAAAATATGTAGATGTTTAGAAATAGTAATTGAATAATATATATTTTTGGATAGTGGCTTTAATAAATGTATTTGTGTGTGTGCACCACAAACTGTATTTATATGCAGTAAAAAGACATTATATATATTTATTCTTGCAGGAATGTCTAATGTCTTTGCTTTAATGTATCTAATTGTTTCTGTGCTATATTATCTCTCTCTCTCTCTCTCTCTCTCTCTCTCTCTCTTTTACTAAAAGTGCATTTTATTTAACTGAAATATAGCATGAAAGGTTTTTTTTGGTAAGAAATATTATGTTATCAATGCTTTGTACTGTTTTCTGTCTGTAATGTACAGTTTGCTTTCTAGACCTGTAATAAATGCTATAATTGCTTTTGAAAGAAAAGAAAATGTTTAATTAAAGTGTTTAATAAAATTACAGTGAAGTTATAATAATAATAATAATAAAAATAGTCTAGTTTCAATCTCCTTAATGTTCATCAGTGTGACACCAGAAGAAAATTGTTCGGTTTTAATCACAACTCGGACATTTTGAAGACAAAAAACTTTCACAGTCGGCAAACTGCAACAGAGGCCATTTTCTAAATCTCTGTAGCGCCACCAACAGGCCAAACTTGTACATTGTTGCTTATAACCTTTGAATTGTTTGTCCTAGAGTTGTGATCTGAATCTTTGTGTCACAGTGATACCAATGCACCCACTGGGCTTAAAGTGAGCTATATTGAATTTACCGCCATTTTGAATTTTCCGCCATTTTGAATTATCTGAAAAACACGCTTTTGTGAACTAGACTGATCTTATCACCACCAAATGTAGTATTGTTTCATCTACAGAGGGTTTTGACCAAAAATAATAATTTTTCCCCAATAAATTTCCATGGCAATTTCATTTTTTATGACAGACTATAGAAACCCTAGGTGGATGTTGGTGGAATCCAATACAATTCTATGGTAAAGACCTAAACAGGAAGTGAGTCATATCTCAATAGAGCTTTGTTAACCCTTATATTGTGTTAGGGTCAAATTCGACCCGTTTTCAAGTTAAGATATGTAAAAAACACTATTTACCTTTTCTGTTTGGAACAAGGCTGCATGATGTCCTCAAAGACAGCTGTTTTAACACAACAGAAGAAACTGTCACCATTTTAGTAAATTCTAAAGGTCTTTAAAAAAGTGACCTCTGTGGTGCTACGGGGGAAATATGACCCGCTGAGAATATTGACTGTTATATGCATACATGCATCATATAAAAGTTATGGGTTGATCTGTGAATCAAATTTGGCTCAATTACCCAGCACACAGACACAGCTTACCCCTTCCCCCACCCACCCTGTCTTCCATGGGGACACCTGACCGCGAGGGAACACAACTTTTCTCACAGAATATTTTATATCATTTTTGGGGATGGGGTGTGAACAATATGCACAGAATTCTCTGAACATTTCTATCTATAAATAAGGCTCATGTGTGTTATCAGTTTCATTTTGCAGCAGCATCAGTCTGTTTCAACATGAGCAAGAGATTCAGTGTCTATTAGGTTACTGACCATATCTTTGTGAATAAAAGTGATACTGAGACCGAGAGCAAAGTGACATTGTCATAGTGGTAATGGTCAAGAAAAATAAACCTGAACTTCCTCTTGCACTTCTTGGAATAAAAGACAGGGCTCGTCTTTCCTCTAAGTTTGCATTTACAGAGTCAACTACAATTGTGTCATACCGTCCCAGAAAAAATAAAAATGTTTTTGTGATGTCCGCTCCTGACAAGAATGCTGCTGCGAGCAGTAGGGAGGACAAAAAGCCAGACAGGATTATGAGTTACAACAAAAACAAAGGAGAAATTGATAATCTAGACAAGGTCATTGCCATCTTCACATGCAAACGGAAGACCAAAAGATGGCCAATGGCTGTCTTTTACAATATACTGGAAGTCTCAGCATACAATGCATGTGTAAATATTTCCTGGCAGGAACATGGGAAAACCCTACAAGAGGAGGCTTTTTTGGAGGAGCTGGTGAGGACCCTGGTGAATCCCCACATTGAAAAATGACAGTGGTTGCCCCAAAATCAAGCCTCTGTCAACTTAGTGAGAGAGCTCCATGCTACATGCAGACCAGAAAGCTGCACAAGGAACTAACCAGAGGATGCCAGGGGGATCAAGAGAAGGAAGAGCCAGACCTGCCCCATTAGCAAGGATAGAAAACCAGTACCACTTGCCACCAGAGGTGGACAGTAAAGAAGTACATTTACTTGAGTACTGTACTTAAGTACACTTTTTGAGTATCTGTACTTTACTTTTGTGTTATTTTTTCTGGATACTTCTTACTTTAACTTCACTCCATTTGAAAGACAAATATTCTACTTTTTACTCCACTACATTTCTGTCCAGGTCATCGAGTAGAAAGTAGTTACGTTATTCAGAGGATGATTTTTTTCACTCTTGTAGCATCACCTGTCGTAAAGTTCAGTGGTTTACCGTAATTTTTTGAACTCAATTGATCAATTGCTGGCAAAATGGACGAAGATATGCTTTGTATATTATACACCACCAACACATTGGTAATGATGTTAGTTAACACACAAAAACGTATTCTGCGTCCAAATTCTCATACTATGAAATTGTAAAAAATAGTCCTAAATAGTATTCAAAATTAGAATTAGTATGCTCTAAATCGTAGTATACTGAAAAGAGTATTCCAAAAATTCCTGGATGGTCTACTACTTCCAGTAGAAATTCAAAGTGCAGAACAATGCACACTCTAATGGATAATATTGCCCACAATGCATTGCACACAGGAGGGAGGAGCCTTGAGAATGGTGTAAATGCATATTAAAACGATGTAAATGAAATGTGGAAATATATATAACTCTTTGTTAAAGCAGTGTTGCTGTAGACTGAGAGACCATTTAAAAGCTCAGGAAACCTTTGCAGGTGTTTTGGGGTAATTAGCTGATTAGGGTGTGACACCATGACTTTCCAATATTGAACTTTTTCACAATATTCTAATTTTCTGAGACACAGAATTTTGGGTTTTCCTTATCTGTAAGCCATAATCATCACAATTTCAAGAAATAAAGGCTTGAAATATTTCACTCTATGTGTAATGAATCTATAGAATATATGGGTTTCACTTTCTGAACTGAGTGACAAAAAATATTGACCTTTTTCATGATATTCTAATTTTTTGAGATGTACCTGTACTTTTTTGTTGGGGGTGGTAGGAGTGTTAAACAAAAATGAAAATGATTATACCCGTCTTTTTTGTCAATTCAGTTGTTTATTTTCTATAGGTTTTGTAACATTCTAAAAGCTTTTAATTCAACAGATACTACAAACTGGTCAGTATATTCACAAGGTTGCTACAAAAGGTACTCTAAGTATTGCATACAACAGTGCAACAAAAAACAATGCGATGACATTTACTTTTTACTTTCGATACTTAAGTACTTTTAAAAACTAGTACTTCTGTACTTTTACTTAAGTAAAAACCTGTCTTTACAACTTTTACTTGTAATGGAGTAATGTTTGACCAGTAGTATCTGTCCTTTTACTCAAGTAAGGAAGTTGTGTACTTTGTCCACCTCTGGTTATGACATAGGTCTTTAATTTTTATTTATTTATTTATTTATTTATTTATTTATTTATTTATGTGCCCCATTGCTGATGTTGCCTGTGTGTACTCTTATATGTTATAGTTGTTAAGCTCCCTGCTGTTCTGTGTTTGTATTTACCCCGACACCCCCCCTCCCCCCTCCAAAAAAAGAAAAATAGCAATACGTATCGAACATTTTTACGTAGCAGAATCAGCCGTGACGCTATAAAGCGCTGCCATAGTAACAGTTACTGGACCGTGTTTCAGAGCTGGTATCGCGTTAGGAGGATTTGGACAACAACCACATTACAAACTACTACAAACACAAACCTAAACTTCTTTTTCACCCGATAGGTGAGTGAATATTAAAAACATAGATCCGATTTTAAATGATAAATAACATTAATAAACGACTGCGGTTGTCACGAAATACAAAAACAAATGGTTTGAAACAGTCGAGCACATCACACCGACTCTTTGTAGACGGCTAATGAGGGTAATTTACTAGCCGATGAATCCTGACTGTGTAAAAACTGATTAATATCTCGGTCATAATGACCTCCAGTGGTGAAAGCCGGTATTGTTCATCTTTTCTGTTTTCTGAACTGTTTTGGTTTTGTTTGAGAACTGTGAAAATGAGCCAGAATGTCCACATATATTGCTAACTGTTCATTTTCCACAGTTTTACAGAACATTTTTGAAAATGGTGGATGTATTGAACCACAACTTCAAAGAGAAAGCAGATGTCCGTGCTTTAAATGGATTCTTTGCAGGTACGACAAACACACACACACACACACACACACACACACACACACACACACACAAAAGTAATCATTTAACTTAAGTCTCTCTCGAAATATGTAGTTTTGGAGACAGTTAATACAAGAACTGTACAAAATACTGTAAAATGAATAACATTCATGTAGTCATGTAGCCCTAACTGAGCTTTTAACTCCAGATACGCCCAGCTTCGTGCCTGCACCTGATGATGGCGTCTGGGAAGATTCTATGGATGCAGCTTTTCCTGGCCCACTTATGAGGTGAAACCTTCTTTCTGTTCTCATTGTACACTCACAGGTTATAAGCAGGAATATTTTAAATCATATCGAAAGGCATTTCAGATGTGTGCTGGGTAATCCTCATGCAGTAATCCCACTGTTCCAACATGTGTTGCAGCAATGTGATGGACAAAAAGGATCTGATTCAGTACATCCAGTGCCAGGCAAACAAGTGTCTCCAGCATGCTGACCAAGTTGACAACAAGGAGGCTTACTTATATTGGCAGATGATGGACTTGTTCTGCCACAACAGTGGAGTAAGTGTGATAGTTATAGTTATTGTACGTGTGGTATTTGATTTTGTAAGCAAATATTTTTTCATGAAAGATCAATATGTGGAACATCATGATATTTCTTTTGCAGAAAGTGATAATGGCTCAGATCGCTACAACTCTCTTCAAGAGCTACAGCTTACTGAGGAAGAAGACATCAAATGTCAGTATATCGCACAACAGGATCAGCATCTGTCTGTACATGATTGTGCATTGTTTTTGCAAACATTCTGACTAACTCGAAAATTTCTGCTGCAGCTTCATGAATTCAAGACCCTGAGCAAATGGTGTCTTCCTCTGGCACAGCTCTTGTGCTCCTCTGCCCAAGACGATGATCACAGAGAAGCTGTTATTAAGATGGGAGATGATCTCGGTATTGATAAACACCACAGTAACCTCATATTTCTGAAAATGCTGTAATCATTTCTTTAACTGTTTTCTCATATGCATGTTTGATCTTTCGCCTGCAGCCAGCAGGGAACTGACATACGCTGCGCACATCTGCTACGTGGCGGCAAAAGTGGAGCTGGGGACACGGAGTCAGTTTGACCTAATCGGATGCAACAGGTATTTGCTTGTATATGTGTGTGTGTGTGTGTGTGTGTGTGAGAGAGAGAGAGAGAGAGAGAGAGAGAGTAAGAGAGAGAGAGAGAGAGAGAAAGAGAGTGGTGAGAGGTGTTTTGTGTTTTTCCTGACTTGCTACTGACACATTTTTCTATTTGCACCAGTCTGCCATTTGGTATGACAGTCCTGACAGCAGCCATTGAGAGAACAGAGGTTTACGAATATGTGCTGTCGCTGACCTCAGGCCTGGCACAGCCAAACTTCCAGGTTGGAATTCCTCTTCTTTTCAGTTTCATGGGTACTGACCGGTCAAATTTAAACACTGAATACTGAGGATGAATGACTCTGTCTTCCTTAGATGTTCAAGTTGTGTCATGCCAACCGTTTAGTCTTCGCTGACTTTCCTGATGAAGCTCTTCAATACTATGAGGTCATCGCCAGGGCAGTCATCACCTTCCCCAACAGCTTCAAAAAGAGCTTCACTGGACGGCTCATTTCGGTAAATAAGATTATTAATGATTGTTAAATGGTTTCCAGGTTTGAAATGCAAAATAATGTAAAGTCTTCATGACTAATGTAACTTTCCTCATTTGTCTTGTAGCGGTTTATCAATTTGCAAGGACATGGAGAAGTACCTGAGTGGATGCAAGAGGTTATGCAGCTGCACAGACTCAAAGTCGGGGATGCAAACGCTAATCCTGCGCCAGAGCAGCATGCGACATCTACCACCTCTGAATTTCAGAACTCAGAAAATGCAAAGAGTGACGGAAGTAACTCGAGTGACTCGAGTGAAGGAAGTAACTCGAGTGACTCGAGTGAAGGAAGTTACTCTGTTAAGGACAAGATGCCTGCTTTCGCGGATACTGATCTGGACCTAGAAGGTATGTTAGAATCCTCCATAGGGAGGAAACAGATTTTAGGAGATAAAGACTTGTTATACTTTTATTAGATGCTCATATTGGCAATACTTTACTGTTCTCAGAAATATAATATAATACAGTTTAATAGCTGTTAACAACACAAGTCTCATTCTTTACTCTCAGGAGAGGTCACTGAGCATGACACGCTTCCTTTCTTAATTCAGTTTCAGTTAAAAAAAATTATTGTCTGTTTAACAGCTGCCCTTGCTTCTCGGTACACCATGGGAAAGTTGCTCGGGAAGGGAGGCTTCGGGTCTGTCTACGCGGCCACTCGGAACGAAGATGGGAAAGAAGTAAGTGTTCTCCCTCCCCCTCATAAAACAAACTGCACTCTATAGAAGCTGCTGGTTAGAACTAAACATGGTTAGTTTCTGTTGTGCAGCTTCCTGAGAGTTAATTCCTCTTCCAAATGTTGATAAGATTGGGGTTTATTTGAATCTGTCTGTGTTTATATGTAATGCAAATGGCTGTGGAAAGAAATGTTGATAACTAATTATGTTTTGTATGCATGAACAGGTTGCCATCAAATTTACGAAGAAGGATCACTTCATCCAGCCCATGAACATTGTAAGTGAACTTTCTAGTATTTTGTGCTCACGATGCAACTGAATGCAGACCAATATAATGTGACTGTTTACTTATTCCTACTAACATAAAGGAAATCAATCCATCTGTTTATCATAGTTTAGATGCATTCACACCAAACCCATGCTGGCCATGTCTGTTTTAATTTTAGCCTGGAGTGAAGGGCAAGGTGCATGCGGAGGTGGCACTGATGAAGCTTGTGTCCGAATCACCTCAGTGTAGCAATATTATTGAGCTCCTGGAGTGGTTTGAAATGCCAGATCACATCGCCTTGGTACTGGAGAGACCCAGCCCCTGTGTAGACATCCATGAATTCGCTAAAAGTCAGGGAGGTTGTCTGACTGAAGATCAGACAAGAGACATCATGCGGCAGGTGATTCGAGCGGTTCAGCATTGCTGTGACCGTAGAGTGCTACACCGTGACATCAAATCCCAGAATCTGCTCATCAACACCGACACTCTGGAAGTCAAACTGATTGACTTTGGCTGTGGAGAATTGCTGTTGGATGTCCCATACAGAAAGTTTGCAGGTAATTTGGAAATAGAGATGCAATAGAATCGAAGGGAATGCAGCAGAGGACGTAGTTTAAATTTTTTTTTTCGTGTTTAACAATGCTAACTTTGCTTTTTCTTTTCACACTCAGGCACGCCTGCATTCTCTCCTCCAGAGTGGGTGATTTCCAACACGTATATGGGCATTCCTGCTACCATCTGGGGTCTGGGAATTCTGTTGTTCAACCTGGTCTGCGGAGACTATCCCTTTGAGTCCGAGAGCGACATTGAAGATGGACACCTGGAATTCTCTCCTTATGTGTCTCGAGGTGAGTCCATCACATTTATACCTTTATGATGCAGCTGTAAATCTCACAAAAAAAACAAAATGGCTGAACTTCTGTCTCGTCACTGCACACACAGATTTCGTTGATCTGGTGCTGTGGTGCCTGGAGCTCGAACCTGATTTGAGGCCATCTATCGAGGACATCATCAACCACGAGTGGTTCACGGAGAGAGTTTAAGACAATCTCCAGGTTAGACGGCGAGGATACACTAAACATATGAAATACGAGCTATGGCATGCTGTAACAGTCTAGATTATGTGATTGTATTGAATCAGTATTGAGTTCTGTAGCACAGTTTAACATGATTATGGAATTATACTAAGAAAAGATAATTGCATAAAAACGTGTGAAATAAGAATACACTGTTTTCTATCAGTCTGTTTTAATCTGTTTGTTTTATTTTGCAGATTCCTGCTGGAACCAAAGACCTCAACAGACAAATATATAAAAATAAAAATGTAAATAGTTTTAACAGAAAAATGTTTATAACATCTTATACAGCCTCAATTTATAAAGGATGTATTTAAAACCATTCAACCATTAAAAACATCAAATAAATCAGGACATTGTCTCAAAGCAGCTTTAAAGAAATATAAAAAAATTTGAACAGAAATTACAAAGTTTAAAATTCAATTTATTTATTTATTTATTTATCTCTGATGAGCAAACCTGAGGTAATGGTGTCAAGGTAGATCCCCCTGAGAAGAAACTTTGAGAGTCACGCTGGAGAGTGTGATTATAAATACTGTTCTTTCTACAGGTTCATATAGTCAGGTACCTAACCAGGAGCTTTGAACAGCTTATAAATCACCGTAGTTCATTACAGATTTAACACTAATTCCTTCCTACTGAAGTCATCAAATGTTCAATGATTCACATCTGAGTGCAAAACCAACCACCGCAACAGCAGTTCAAAGCTGGCACCATAGCATTCAAGTGGTTCTATGCACAGCAGTCACATGAGTCTCCAAGCTGTCCATGCAAAGCTATTCCCAGTAGCAGTGAGCACCTTTAAGCAACAAGATTCCAGCCAGAAGTAGGGTATCAGTATGAATCAGGCAGGTCCGAAGAGAAAAAGCCATCACACTGGGTACTCGGAACACTGGGAGCTCTGGAGTAGTCAGTTTAGCTCAACAGAGGAGAGAAAGAGAGAGAATATTAGGTATGCTTGTGATCATCTAATGCAGGGGTGTCCAAGTTTTTTCACTGAAGGCCACAAGCAGAAAAATATACAAAGATCTGGGCCACTCACTAGAGGTGAGGTATATCGCCTCATCTCTAGTGTATTAAAGATTGCAAAATAAATCAGATATATAAACATTTGTGTCTATAATTCCAAAATGTATATAATATTTGATAATTAACTATGCTTAAAGGAATCACAGCTTCCATTAATGGGTTTTCATTTATTTTATTAGAAAAAGGGTTAGTGGCACATTCTCAAAACAGCAGCCTCTGCTTGCTTCCTAGTCAGCTTGTTGATCCCACTTCCCAGACCTGTATCATATGGGGGTTGTAAGAGGGTATGGGTATATTTCAAACTTGTTATACTGATAGGTTATTCGGCTTGTTAGACCGCGGTGAAGTTAGCTTGATATTCAGACATTAGACAGACATTCGGAAGCGGTAGTTTAGGGACCGTCGACAAATTTCTGTACGACTGAAAAAAAACAACACTATTTCTTCAATAGCTTCTAGGTCATGTGACCCTGTGACCCCAAAGTAGTACCAAAATAATCTACTTGGACACCTCCACAGGGTACACCTCTTTGTATCCCAAAAAATCTCTTCTTTTATTTTTAATTTAATTTTTATTAAAAAAAAACACTATTTCTTCAATAGCTTCTAGGTCATGTGACCCTGTGACCCCAAACTAGTACCAAAATAATCTACTTGGACACCTCCACAGGGTACACCTCTTTGTATCCCAAAAAATCTCTTCTTTTATTTTTAATTTAATTTTTATTTCACACTAACAGGTGCCATGATGAGGAGATCATCAGTCTTATTCACTGCACCTGTCGGTGGTCATAATGTTATGGCTGATCGGTGTACATCTGTAACCATGCCCTTTAGCGCGAGAGCTGATTAATCAGTAGTCTAAGTATGATTTAGTATAAAACCAGTAGTCAGGGTTGTTAAAAGTGACTTTTTAATGGGGATGAGTATTATATTGTGGAAATAAATGAAATTCTCGTTGGTCAAGCTCATCAACTCGTTCAGGATTTTAGTGTGTAATGTAAAACAACAGCATGTTCACTAGCAGGTGAACTATTATTAGGAGAAATATCATATTCACATTAATATAACCAATAAAGTGTTAAATAATTACAACAAATATACAAGTTCTCTCGGTAGATATGATTAGTCCAAATATTACACTGTCATTGAAATCGCTAAAAATCGGCTAAAGTCCGTTAGCGCGCTAGCTGCTGAATCACAAAGCTAAGCACGATTTATTTTATTAAAACCAGGAGAAGGGGTTGTTAAGAATGGACTTCTAATGGGGTAAATATTTCATTGTGGAAATAAAATAAATTCTTAAACCGAGCTTAATGATTTTATTGTGTAGTTTAAACCAGTAGCCAGGTTCGCTAGCACGGTAACTAGCATTAGGCTAATTCACGGCAAGATGAGGTGTCTTGTGTGCTACATAACATTAGACTGTAACACTGTCACTTTAACATGATTTATTGTAGAAACAGTGTGGCATTAAAGGATAAAGATCATCCTACCTTGAGGACACTGAGTGTGTTCAGCAGGAGCAAATTATGAAATGTAAAATATATAATTTGTAAATGCATTTTTTACGGACTTCACTTCCTGGTTTCCGTACAGTTCGGTTTTTCTCGGAGGTTTTCGGTAGATGCCGTAAACAGGAGTTTTTTTTTTTTTTTAAGGTCGTATCGTCTTTAAACTGGTCCTACAGCTTGAATTCTAACTGTACAGCTACATGCTGCCTTAAACTTCAGCTATGCTTCACTCCCTGGGCTTCCCGGACATTTCAGCTTATTATTATGATTATTATTATTATTTATTCATTATTGACTCTTGTTACTAGTTAGTGCTGGTTTATACTAGTTAGTGCTGGTTTATACTGGTTTATACTAGTTAGTGCTGGTTTATACTAGTTAGTGCTGGTTTATATTGGTTTATACTAGTTAGTGCTGGTTTATATTGGTTTATACTAGTTAGTGCTGGTTTATATTGGTTTATACTAGTTAGTGTTGGTTTATACTAGTTAGTGCTGTTTTATACTAGTTAGTGCTTGTTTATACTGGTTCTGAAGGTCGCAAGATTTGGATTATCTTTTGGCATTTTTGCTACACCCCTGTTTCGGATTTCTCTGTACTCCACTACTGGATTTGACTCCTACACCGACTCTACAGCGCAGCGATGATGAACTTCGGGGGAGGAGCCGAGCCTCAGCACCCGGATGTGGATCCCGAGCCCGGATGGAGCGGACTGTACGACCCCTGGAACGGTGAGTTACTGAGTTTCCTCTTTTTCACTTAAGTATAAAGTCTTTTAAACACCGCGTTATTACAAAAAACCACAATCAGGAATATCGTTTTATATGATTAGATGGTTTTGAGAAATTCTGTTCGGCTAATCTTTATTCGGCTAATCGCTTTACGTACCCGATCAGTATGCTAAAGCTAGCGGACAAAATGGCAGACTCCAGTGAAACGAGCAGGGAAGAAGAAAACAGTGTTCATGTTTTCAGATATGTTAACATCAGCTTTTCATAAAAGTCCCAATGTTTACTTAACGTTTGCTAAAGTTTACTAAGTCAAGCCGAGGAGTATTAGCAAAGATTAGCTAGACGGCTAGTTAGCATGTAGCTAAGTAATTGTTTTTCAGTGTTTATAGTTTTTTTTTGATGGAGTGAATAGAATAAGTTAAAATACTTACAATAACATGAAGTAACTTATTATTTTAAGGATTTTTCATTGTCCGTGTTTGTCGAGTTGTTAAAGCGGAGAGAGAAAGGGGCTGTGAGGAAAGGCAGCTAGCTGAACAAAACCAATCGGTACAAATAAATGGAGCTAGTGTGGCAATGTAGAGTGCAGCTTAGGCAAAAATATCAAGCTGTTTGTTTCAATTCTGTTCAGCAAGGTTTTGTTTCTAGCTGTCGTGAATAAAATAGTTAGGAGTAGTGTAATTTACGATAAAGGGCGAATTTTTGAGAGGAGACACAATTGGACTCAAAGGGGATGTGAACCACTGGAGTAAGAAAGTGCTAAAGTAATAGACTGTAATAGAAATGTATTTTAATCTGCATTTTTTGGGGGAAGATATTTTTAAGCATTGAAATAAGTGCACAGTGTGACTAACAGTGAAGCCGTGATACTGGAAGAGCCCTGTATAACACCTATAAATGCAGCTAAAATGTAAATACTGAGTTTTTAATGCACTGTTATAGGAAGATTACAGTAATATAACTTGTGTAAATACTTCTTGTTTTGATAGTGAGGCTTTCCTGCTGTATAAAACATACACAGTGCTATTAAAATAAAACCCCATCCCCTTTGAGGAGGCCACCACCTTCAGGGAGTCCACAGCCTTCAACAGTTCCTTTGCCCCAGCCTTATTTCAATATCGACATCCACAGCATTGTGGCTGGTATGTACTATGCTCCTGCCACAATGATAACTCCTGTCCCACGCCAGGGCATAAGGAGGAGGCGGGACGAAGAGGATGGCAATCAAGAAGCCCCTCTGAGTAGACGGCAGCGTGTGGATCCTGATGGGGAGGTGGAGTTCATCAGGATGCCTGGACTTGAGTATTTAGAGAGTTTAATCAGTCACATGTACAGTGAATTTACACAAGCTACTAATGCTACAATTAGTCTGTTTCTTCACAAATTAACTAGCAAACTAACTCACAGGTTTATTAACTTTTAAGCATTAGAAAGAAAGGAGAGAAAATTTTACAAGGTCTCTCTCTCTCTCTCTTTCTCTACTACCTTATAAATTTGGCCATTTTAATGTTTTACATTTAACAGAAAATATTAGTTGTAATTAAACTTACATGAAACTAATTTATTGCAGAAGCTGTGGATTTGCTGGGAGAATCGTCAGATACTCCCTCAGTCCTCCAGGTATGTGTCAGTAAAATATTTTAACTACATTTGAAACGTGTAGGCTGCTTTTGTCTAAGTGTGTGTGTGTGTGTGTGTGTGTCTTAAGGTTGTTGAGCCAATCCTGCCGCAGCTACCCACAGAAACTCACTCCACATCTTCAGCTGTTGTTCTGGTAACCAAACCTTTCCTTTATTTACTAAATCTGATCACTGTATTTCACAGGGTTGTTTTGACTGTAAAGAAAGTGAGAGAATGTTACTTGTGTTATTATAAAATCGCTGTGATAGGAAGCCGTTATGTTCATCATGCTCTTCATTTCACAGACGCTCGATGCTGGTGAGCTGATCAGCGCCTGCCGAAATATCCAGTTCCTCTCTGCACGCACCTTTACCTTCCTGTCTGGGGTATTGTACAGTGCTGCAGCTGAGATACAAACACACACACATCCTTCTTTACAAGTTCTAATGTTTAGTTTGGTTTCTCTATTTCTAGGCAGTGGACATTAAGGGATACTTCCTCGGGATGATAAGGGGTCCTGAGAGTGGATTTTGCTGGTTTAAAACCACCAAGACGCGCTACTTTGACCAGCTGGTAATCACCATCTTTGTTACTCTGATGAAGAGAATTGATATTAATGATTATTAGATGAACACTTTTGAGAAGTAGATCTTGAGTTTCAGCTAATTGTCATTTGCAGGGATTCCCTTATCAGACCACCATCGAGGACCATTTCACTGTCATACAGGTGAGGGATTATCTGTTGTAGCGTCACAAAACTTTTGTTAGTTGCAGTGACTAATTGTGTTCGCTTCAAATTGTTCTCTTAAGGCTGAATATGGGAAGGTTACAGAGCTCCTTTCCTGTAACCGGGTGGAAACCATCATGGAGCCACTTGAGGATTATGTGGTAAATTTATTGCAATGTCATGAAGTCTTTATTGTAGATAGTAACTCTTGGAATTTTGTACACATATGGGTCTGCAGTGTTTTTATATATTTTTTTAATTTAACAGCAAACCTTTAAAAAGGTGTCCTGCACGTTCCTGCATGTGGCTAAAGATGGTCAGGTGAACACCTCCACCTGGGAGCAGGAGCAGGTTGACTCTCCCCACAGTGATTCAGAGGAACAGTACGACTCTGAGGTAATTCTGTGTTTCAGACCTGATGTGTATCTACAGATGCTGCTATTCCCCTGAATGGGAGGCTGTAACATTTACTGTGTGAGTTTTAATGATTTATTGCTAATGTGTCTTGCAGGAGAGTGAGGAGAGCCTTAGCCAAGAGGAGATGGAGGTGCCCTTTACTTGGTACGCTTCTCTTCACAGTTTAATGGTATAAAGGAGTAATGTATGTTTAATACACTGAGCATGTAAATCTTTTGTTTCTTAGGGACCATCTTACAGAGAGAGGGGTAACTGATATCGGCCTGAAGCTGCATGCTCTCCGTGAGGCGTTCGCTGTGAGTAAAACCTTTGTTTAGCTGCTGTTTTTGCTCAGGGGAAGTTCACTTTGCTTTAGCTTATATTATGTGCTGTCTTATATTCAGATTCATGAGTAATATGAGTAATTAAGGAATAATAATTAAAATAACAAGCATCAAAAGCTAATTTTATAACAATCACAGCCTGCTAAAAAAAGGACATTCTTAGGATAAATATTAAAATAAAATGTACATAATGAAGAGGGCTCTGGGATATGCAGTAGTTGGACATTTGGCCCATGTCATACATCATCTGTGTATCTTTAGTAAAGTACTGGACATGCTGAGGCTTACATACTGCTTCATTTTAGGGTTTAAAATGAGTTTCCACGTTAAAAAAACTGAAGCCAAAGTGATTATTATGTTTGTTTGCTTTAACAGGATGCAGGTCGTGTACAGCTGGACTACGAGGCTCTGATTCGTTTCCTGAAGACTCCTTCTTATCAGGACTGGATTGCAGCAGAGCTCTCCGGGTCCTATGTAAGCTTATAAATGCTTGTGTAACATGACAAATGTTTAAATCTACAAGATTTTGATGTGATAGAAAACAGGACTCCATTATGTAAAGCTAATTTCTTCTTGTAACTTTTCTCTTCTGTGCAGGTCTACCACTACAACTTCCTGGACATCTTTTTCGAGCTGCTTCTATTCGGCTATTTTACAAACAGCTCAATACCTGAGACAGTAAGAGTCTTATCAGGAGATTTAAAAGCCATGCTTGAATGTAGTTTCAGAACATGGTTTATTTTATCTCATTTTATTTTTCCATGTTGTTAACCCTGATATGACATGATATTAATGGAGCTTGTCGTCTTTCTTTCCTAAAGCTTAAGGGAGGATTCTTGGAGCGCCTGTTTGCGCTCATCAGCATGTGGGAGGTAGACGTGTGGAAGCCTGCAGCAAGGACCTCCTTTAAAGTGCTTATTGTAAGTGTCTAATATCTTCTGATGCTGTGATCCACAAATTCTCAGTATTGTATCCTAAACTCAGTGACACTATGTTGGATTGTGACAGTGATGATGTAATTTGTCTATAGGATCAGCTTACAGATCTCGCTGAAGTGCTGTTTACTCAGCCCCCGGAGTTCTACCAAGACCCAGCAGCCTTAGCCAGCAAACTGAGACCTTTTCTCAGACAGCGTGTCCAGAAGATGATGGACATTTTGTGGAAGCTCTGAGCAATGTCCTTCCTTCTACCAAATTCCTCTTTTCTTCCTTCTGTTCCATTTCTTTTCCCTCACTTCTTTTCTATACATTGCTCAAGCTCTCCACACGTAAGTAGAATTTAATTTAATTCTTATTTTTGATGAACTTAATATTAAAGTATACTCTTTTCTTCCCTACAGGTCTGTAGAGTGAACCCAGCACCCAAGGAGTAGTTTTAATATCCCTCATCCCTCATAGAGCGTCCCTTATCAATCTATCCCTCTATCCTTGTCTATATAGATAACTGGTAATAGTAATTAGTATAAATAGTAGCTGCAAATAATATTGTTGTAAATAAACTTATAGTTGTATAGTGTTTATATAGTTTACTTTAATAAATGTTTTCATTTGCTCCTATTACCGTCTCATTCTGATTATTTTTAGTCATCAGTATGTCTATATAATTTTCCTTTAAAAAGCAACACAACACTAAATGAACTTTTCACTCATATACAAATCCTTTTTAAAGAACTTCAGAAACTTTGGTTTACTAAAATGTGAAAAATGACAAATAACATCCAACAAAATTCAGATATTTATA
This sequence comes from Hemibagrus wyckioides, assembly GCF_019097595.1. Taxonomy (NCBI): domain Eukaryota; kingdom Metazoa; phylum Chordata; class Actinopteri; order Siluriformes; family Bagridae; genus Hemibagrus; species Hemibagrus wyckioides. Next base: position 163,621 of record NW_026690783.1, on the reverse strand, counting down.
GTCTTTTAAAGTTTGTTTCCAAAATGTAGAAAATTCTGTAACATTTGGGGAATTGCACATTTACATTTAAGCATCCAGAGCACAGTTGTGTATAAAAAGTCTGAAATCTTGAGGTAAAAATCTGAAAATCTAAATTGTAGAGGACTAAAAATGTGGATTTACAGTTTACACCAAATCACACCACTGTAGCACATCATTTATAATGCAGTTACTCTGAACTCTCAAGGTTACTCTTTAAGAAGAAATAGTTTATAATATCAGTAGTCTTTAAGGTGTTTTCCAAAATAAATAAATAAATAAAAATCCTGTTCATGAAAATGAAGGTTGGTTAGATGTTTAAAATGGAAAGGAATGCTTATTGTCTTTCAGTCATTCCAAAACACTGTTAGTGAAACACTAGAGTGATTTAATTTGTATGTTTTTAGTACTTTCTAGTTTCTTAACAAAAGTACATTAAAGTACAGTAAATAAAAAATAAATAAATAAAATTGAACTCTGTTTCTTTCTCCAGTTTGGGCTTCAAGCAGTTTTATTATTTAGAAGGGGATGCTCATGATTTACAGCCATGTCCACAATTTTCTCCATATCATGCATTTATTGCTAGTCCCCCTTTTTTTCTTAAGGTTTCAGATCAAGTGACTGACTTTTTCTCACAAGAATTTCCCAGTTTTTAGTTTTGAAGTTTTTAGTTTGGAGGCATTTTTCCTGAACTTTAGTTGATGTTTCTATACTCCTCAGAATTCATTTTGCTTCTGCAATCAGCAGTTCCATCATCAGGCTCATGTTTTACAGATATGATAGCATGCTTAGATCTTGCGCAGTTTCTTTCCGCCTCCACATTTTGATCCTGTTTTTGTGGGTAACTATTATTTTACATTTTGCAGTATTTTACATTTTGCATCTGAGAATGTGGACTTAAACTTTTTGTTTGTGTAGAAATGTAAAACTGTGGAATACAGAGGCAATTAAAGCACACATTATAGAGTTCACTGTGCCTTAACCCATAAGAACCCAGACCCCTTTCTCCTTCAGGGAAAATGATGGGGGACATAACAGACTAAATAGATGCCAAATAACACATTTCTCAACTTTTTTTTTTTTCAAAATACCACCCCCTACTGTCAGGGATCTGTAATGTTACATATATGTCACAATGGGCGTTAAGCAGCCGGACCCATTTCTCATGAAACCCCATGAAATTTGTTTATGTGGCAATAACCTAGGCCAAATGGAAACATTTGAAGCAATTTCTTTCCTCAGTGAAACTAAGACGCACATCACATTTCTCACAGAGGGTGGTGGTTGCATTGATTTTGCAGAATTTGCAACGACCACACTTCACAGGCCAGTGTGCAACCTGGTCCACATGAACATCATCTGGAACTCCAACATGAACTTTCTTGGGAGGTGGTGGTGGAGTTGGTGTTGAGTGATAGGCGGCCCCTTTGGGAATGCAGGAGAATAAGGCTAGTTGCAACCTCAGCCTGGAAGCTCCTTTGTTTCAGTGGCTTGTGGACACCAAGTAGTTTACAGTCACGGCGGGAGATCAGCCATGCATTGACATAGGCAAGCATTATGGTTTGCCAGAATAGGTAGAGGAACCACCTCCGTGACCTCATGTGGTACTTGTACCTTGTGACGCATGCATCTTGGAGGTCACCCCCCCCCCATGAATGTGTTGTACTCCTTCACAATGCCTGTTAACAAATTATTATTATGAATGTGTTAATAAATTATTATAATAAATAATAATGACAAATAATAATAAATTGATAATAAATGTAACAATAATGTAAAAATATTAACTAAATATCACTGAATCAGCTAAATTAAATGAGCAGTTTATAATCTTAAAAGTTAAAAAAAAAAGCCAACTAATGTGTCATATATGTCACATCAGTTTTTCTGTGACAATTTTAATGTTAAAGGGCCGTTTTGACATATATGAATTTGTATAATATACTGATTTGTTTTATATGAAATTGTTCAAGAAATGTGTTCACATCAGGTTAAGTGTAATAAAGGACATGTTATGTAAGCATTAGAATTCTTAAATGGTCAAATCTTACCTTTTAGCTAGAAGAAAGAACCTTTTTAAAATGAGCTAGTACCATCACATTTGCCTGGCATGCAGACATCTGGGAAATGTTGTTGTGGGAACACAAAATCACATGACCTATCACATGACCCACCAGGATGTTCAGTAGGTGTCACTTTAGGACTTCATGAGTTAAAATCAAGGATAAAGCTATAAAAGGAACTTCCCAGGACATTTAAAGGGCTTGTGACACCTTTGTCACCGTGGGTTGTAAAGGGGAACATTCTGGATTATGGCATGAGATATACCAGACTGACCACTTTAAAAAACAGAAATGGCACAGGATGGTTTTGTTGGTGTAATTAGTGCCAGATATAAAGAGTTAAACAGCATTAAAACAAGATGCAATGGTACATGAACCTGAATGACCTTATAAATCAGCTTTCATCCTCTGGAAAAAAATCATATCAATCTCTACATATCTGTTCACTCTTAAACTCTTCCAGTAATCAGTTCTGCTGTTTGTAACACCTCAGATTATGGACAGACTGAGATGGACAGACAGATACCATAAGCACAGACACAGCTCACACAGCTTATTTTATATGTCATCATTTGCTCTTGAAAGACTTGTCTCATTTGTTTTAAACTGGATTTGAGTGGGCTTGCTGTTTTTATTTTTTTGCCATAAATATGAAATGACATGATTAGAAATATTACCTTTGTGTGCTATTTAAATAAAACTGCAATTTAAACAATTTAATCCAAGCTGCTGCTGCTGGACCCTTGTGCAAAGCCCTTTACCCCTTAACTGCTCAGCTGTGGAAATGTGAGTTGCTCTGGATAAGAGAGTCTGATAAATCTTGTAAATGTAGATTGTAAAACTGTTTGTTTGTACGCTGATAAAAATATCCAGCCTGATCTAATTTAAACAATGAAGGTAACTTTTTGCATCAGATTATTATGTAGATTAAGACTAGTCTTTGTATTTATTACTTAATTTTCTCTATGCAAGAAATACTTTTTGCTAGTAAAGTCTACTTAATTTAAACATTTCCTTAGTCATTGTTTTGTGTTTCTCTACTAAACTTTGAGAGTTTCAGAAGTGTATTTTTAATTGAAATATACACACCTGATCCTGGTAGTCAGCAGCAGGTAGGGCAATGATAGTTGGAAATTAACATTATAAACCAAAATACAGCACAACCTGAGAAAGTGCAGTATAAAACCAACAACTGTCAAGAGCTAGCTCATTATAATCGTCTACCATCAATGGCATCTGTATAGCTTTTAGACATGCAAGATCACCTTGAGATCACATTTCTTGGAGGACATTTTTGGTCCATTTCCTCATGCTGGCAGTTGGACCTTACTTCTCATTGCACAACAAAATATTGCAAATACCAACATTACACATAAAAACATCTTGAACCACGTCTAACGTCCATGTTTCTAGCAAATTCGAGAAAGGAAAGCAGGTCAGAAAGGTCAGTCGGGACTAATCATAACATCTGAACTTTTATAACTTTTACAACTTAGAGAACAAAATTTTCAGTTTTACTCAAATTAGGGTGATGCAAAAATGAGCACACCCCACTGAAAGTCTCTGGAGCAAAGCTAAATTTTAGACTACAAATGTCTAATATTTTTTGTTATATTTTTGTATATTTTTTGTTATATTTTTGTACCCTTAAATTCGGGTATTTTAGTATTTTTTGTTATATTCCTTCTTATTTTATTTATTACCTGTGCTTGTAGATACTGCTGGTGCCAGATTCCACAGCATACTTCAAAGCTCTTGTAGACTCCAAGCTTTGAAAGGTCTGAGCTGTTTTTGTATCGATAGGGCCTTACACAGTATTAGGCAAGTGGTTTTAATGTTATGGCTGATCAGTGTACATCATATCATCTGAGACAGTTATTTGTCATCATGCCCAAACTTAGCAATACATTAAACACCACAAATTGGATGGCAAAATAGACACATCCAATATGCGACCCTATGTCAATGCTTGTATGCGTTATTCTAAGATGCGGTCCCTTATGCAGAATAACGTGTGAGGTCCTTTGTGACTTCTCATTTGCTTTGGGTACGATCAGTCTTGAAGTGAGTTGGCACCATTCTCCAGTCCCTCATCTGGCCAAAAGTGTTACCTTTTGTTAAGGGAATGCAGCTGATGTCTTGCCCAAACTGGAGTATAAAAAAATAAATATAAAGTATAAAGTATATTAGAGCTTCCAGTGAAATGGCAATAAGTACACAAAGATTCTGCAAAAAATGTGAAAATTTACAATCTATATAATGTTTAATTTATATCTTATATCTATTATATCTTGTGTTTAATACTCAAAATGTGAATAACCTGCAGGATGCTGCGCTACTCCCAAAAGATGACTGGAAACTGTGGATAGTAAAATAATAAAATTCATATGATATAACAGAACTGTCTATAAACATGGGACCAGATTAGACAACGCTGACTAGCAGTTTTTAAAAAACACACCTTTCCAGCATTACTTTCAGAAATGGCTGCCAGAATCTGTTGTCTGGGCCCGTCTGTTTTAATCCCCAGCTCCTGCAGATCTCCATCAGTCAGAGTCAAAAAGGCCTCCATGTCTACCTGTAAATAAAACAATACAGGTAATTTACAGAGAGGAAAAATGCAAGCATGCAATTGTAGTGTTTGGAAATAGGAATTTGGTTGAAGAGAAAATCAAACTATTAACTATTGTGTTAAATCCATTATTTAAATAACATGTAAGTACAAGAAAAAGTTGCAGACTTTAGAGATGGCCATGTCTATACCTCCTGTTCTTCAAAGATGGGCTGGTACTTCTCCAGGGAAAGTTTTCTTTGTATACCTGACAGCTCATCTGTGAAAAAGGAATAAAAGTAAAGATCATTGACACTGTAGGTTTGGAAACAATTTAATCCACTTCTCACTTATGATTTATGCACAATTTACTGAGTACAGCTCTAAGTCTCCTTTGACAAGACTCTACAGGCTACAGGTGTAACTGCCATCTTCATGTTGCTTCACTGAAGTCCTATGTGGTCTGGGATTTGGTTGGGCCATTTAAGGACATTTAGAAAGTTGTTCCAAAGCCACTCCAGGGTTGTCTTGGATATATTCATGTTGTCGTTCTGAAAGGTTAAACCTTGTCTTAAAATCTGAGGCTGTGTCCACTGTGGAGCAAGTTTTCTTTAAGAACCTCTCTGTATTTCGGCTGCTTTCATCCTTCCCTTAATTCTGACCCGTCTTTCCCCTCCTGCCACTGAGAAGTACTCCTGCCAACACCATGCTTCACAATAACAGTGGTATTGCCCAAATATTGAGCAGTGCTTATATTCAGCAGCAGTTTTCATTTAGCTATTCCAACATAAAGCTCTTACTGATGGAGAACTTCTGAGATGGCTGTACTTCCAGCAAGTTCTCCCTTTTCTGCAGAGGACTTCTAAAGCTATGGTTTATACCTTTACCCTGCTCTATGTCTTGACACAATTTGCTCAGGGTGGTCTATGTATTTTGTAGATAGATGTGTTCATTTCTGAATACCGTGTCTACGTTCATGGTCCACAACCATGTTGACTTTTGTATGTTAGAGACTGGTAAACTGCAATAGTGTGAATGAGAGTACATTCCTACACACCATAAAGTCTGATCATCTTTATTTGCACTGACCTTCATCAGTGATGCTGCCACTGCTGGAGCCACCACTACTTTTAGAACATGGTTGGGAAGAAGCAGAAGACAGGGTTTCACCAATTAGAGGCTTAGGAGTTGGGGATGGCAATGGAGTCAGGGTAGGGGATGTACTCTTAGATGTGGAGGAATTCCCAGACTGAGGCCTCTTTTTCAGATCAACCTTCTGTGGAGATTGTAGGCTAGTGTTAGGTTAGATTGATGGAAATGAACAATACTCATAAAACACACTGACTTGGTACAGTTAATATATAGTAGTTTCTAACAGAGATACACACTCGCTCACTTATTAAGACTATTTGTACAGTCCCCTCTGAAAATACTCAAATGTTTTTTATACTTTGAAGACAATTTGGCTTTAAGTTCCAAAAAAGTATAAAAGGCTATAGACCAGAATTCTCACATTTCATTTCCAGATATTTACATCTAGATGTGTAAACAACAACCGTTAAAGTAAAGATAAATAAAAACCTACTAAAATAAAGGTTAAACAAAGTTATTAAAATAAAAAGGTAAATCCCACACTGAAAAAACATAGTCTCTTACCTGACGCAGTAATTCGTTTGTAATCCGCTACTGTGCCACACTGTAATTATGCGAATACATTTGACTTGAATGACACGTCATTAGCGCGCACGATCCATCGATTGTTGTGGGCGGGCCCCATTGTCTGTCCATCTTTTCAGCACAGGGATTGGGGAATAAAGATGTAACGGGCCGATGTGATTGGGCGAGAAAGATTTCCCAGGTGAGCTGTGATTGGCCGGCTGACCCAGACTATCGTTCTTCAAGTAGCACCACTGGCCCATGGGAGCCTACAAATAAATAAGTGATGACAAATCAGTTATGTAACGTTTTGCGCTGTGAATCGAAATGAACACAACACCAACATGCTGCTGGCTGCAATCAGTAATCGTTTTTGGTTTCCGTTGAGGAAGCGTTCCCAGCCGTTATTAACTGAGTGATTTGGTGAACTACTTGCCAGCTCTGCAAGCAATCCAATAAAGTCATGTTCCCATACCGGGAGTCGAACCCGGGCCACCTGGGTGAAAACCAGGAATCCTGACCGCTAGACCATATGGGAGGTCTCCCCAGGAGCGTTGAGATCGGTGTTTTACTCGACCACCAAGCAGTTTGATTTCCAGCGAGGTATCATCCAGAGCTTTGCATGGGGACCTTGCATTGCAGAGCACAAAATTGGCCAGCGCTGACCGAACATCCAGCTACTCGAGCTGTCACTCCAGTGGAAGATCAGCCGCTAGACAGAGCGTGGGCTGGTGTTCCGGGTGCAGAAAGCCAGCGTAGCTCCCAGTACAGGACTCTCCGCATTTCAGGGATTGTGGGAGGTGTTACTCTGCCAGCAATTCGGCAGCTGGAGTTTGTGGCACACCTCTGGGCTCTTAAAAGGCAGCCGAGCCAGCCAGGAGTCGAACCTAGAATCTTCTGATCCGTAGTCAGACGCGTTATCCATTGCGCCACTGGCCCATGAGAGTTTTAAGGGGAGCAGGGTCCTACCTGTTTATGCTTTTCAAGTGACAAACGGCCAGAGGTCAAAAGCCATGCCTAGCGTTCAGCGGTGATGTGGAAAAGCTAATACCGTAACACGGCTTCGAACCGGGGTTGCTGCAGCCACAACACAGAGTACTAACCACTATATGATCACGGCATCCCACACACCTGGGCCGGCAGAAAAAAGGAGCTGCTACATGTTGTGATATGGGTTCTGGCGCCCCTCTGGCCTGGTGCAGTGGCTTTTGATTTAGACATGATTGGAATAGTTGTAGTCTTTTTTGACACTATATCGAGAGACGAACAGATTCATACGCAAATGATACCTTCTGTGCTTTTTAAATAAAAAAAAACAAACAAATAAATGAAAAAATCCTGCAACCCGGATACACTACATGATTAGTTCTATTGACACTGGGACTGACACTCACAGACACCGAGAGAGAAAATAAGCCAAAAGAGAGTTCTCCTCAGTTCATCAAGAAGCTTAAGAACGATTTAAGTTGAAGAGTTCAGTGGTATTGTAGCTTTGGTTATATACCGTTTTTGCGCAATGAATCGAAATGAACGTAACACCAACACACCGCTGGCTGCAATCAGTGATTGTTTTGGGATTCCGAAAACGCAGCCGCTATACGTAGCGCTATGCTTTCTGGCGGCCCTCTGGCTTTCGATTTAGACATGATCGGAATGGCTGTAGTCTTTGTTAGCGCTATATCCCGAGACGATCTGATTCATGCCCAAATTATGATCACAGCACTCACAGCTGAAACCAGTGTTCTGCATTCTCAGTCACACACTGAGAGCTATAGCAAGGAGATAGAGTAAGCGTTAGACAAATCAAGTTAATCCAGAAATAAAATATCCAAACACTACTCCAATATCGCCTACAAATAAATAAGTGATGACAAATCAGTTAGTGTTTTTCTAACAGTTACCATGGTGTGCTCATGTCAGGCCTTTACACACTCTGGAGTCTCCTGCTGGGCTGGCCACAAGACATGTACTTTAAGAACCAATCAACACATAGAATGTACTCAAAACACTATAGTTGTTAATGTACTGTAGTACATTTAGTAAAGTAGTTAGAATTGTCACATAGGACTGGAAGTAGGTAAAACTGTAGCATTTAGGCTTAGCAACGCTGAGAGAATTCACCTCGGTTCATCAAGAAGATTAAGTACAATTTAAGTTGAAGAGGTCAATGGTACTGTGGCTTTGGTTATGTAACATTTTGCGCAGTGAATCGAAATGAACGCAACACCAACATGCTGCTGGCTGCAATCAGTGATCGTGTTCGGATTCCGTTGAGGAAGCGTTCCCGGCCGTTATTAACTGAGCGATTTGGTGAACTCCTCGCCAGTTCTGCGGGTAATCCAATAAAGTCACGTTTAACGGTAACATTATTAGCTAGATGGCATATTCTTCTGCTATGGAAACAAATTCTCCCTCCATCTTTTGATGACTGGCAGTAAGATGTTATGAGCTTCATTCATTTGGATAAAATTAGGTACACAATAAAGGGCAATACTGGCATATTTTCTGAAACTTGGGGCCATTAATTTTTATTTTTTCTGATTATGTGAATTCTTCTTCTATAGTTGGTCAGTCTAATCATTAGGATGTCCTTATAATTGTGGCTTGATCAAGTATGTGCACTGTGTATACATAATTTATATTAATGTTTTGTTTGCTGATGTAAACGATTGTGATTATATTTAGTTAGTTAGTTAGTTAGTTAGTTAGTCTCTAAACTCAAATTCAGTTTCTTCTGTACATATTTGACATACACTATTTTTTGGTTTGTATAACTGTATATATAATCAGAAAAAGGACATTCTTTAAAAAAGAGAGATTTGATTTGAAACCTGAACTGCTATCAGGTCCATGCTGAACACCTTCTGACCAATCCAAATCAAGTATAAATTTTAATCTCAATACTGCACATAATTATCAAATAAAAGTCTATCCAGCTGTTATCCAAAAGTCTGAAATAATGTTTCTCTTAAGTGTTTTAATTCAAATCCATATTTTGGTGTGATTTATACACATGGGTTTGTCCATTCTGACTTTTGGACGCTTTATGATGTCCATTTTATGATGAAACAGGAAAAGACTTTGAAAATCATCTGTCATTTTCTGATCATGTTAAATATCAACACAACTAGACTGAAATATACAGGTAAGATATGCAACTAATTGTAACATGAACAGAGCAAGATATAAACTGATATCTACTGGTTTCCTGTCAGGGTTGTGGACTGTTTTCTGGTCACTAGAGGCCCCCACTGCCTTTTTGTTGGTGTCCAGTCTCTGTCATTATGTCTAATAGGTGTCTCCTGTGCTTTGTTTAGGTTTGTGTATTTAAGTCACCCTTTTCCTCCACAAATACTTTGCTTAGTGTTTCCTGTACCTTGATTAAGTCTAGGTCAGCCATGTGCTCTGGTTTATGGCCTTGTCCTTAAAAGACTTTGTGCATCTGGTATAGTTCTTTGTTTTGATTGATTGACAAGTGCTCTTTTGAATGCCTTATGGATTTATTTTGTGGACTAATTAGAATGACTTTTTGGAAGTATTGACTTTGTTTTTTGATTAGACTCCTGTGAACCTTTTGTATGCTTTTGGATTAACCTTGTGGATTTGGGGGATTTATTCTTTGGAACTACTGTCAAGTCTTTTGAGCTGACTTGTTGGATTTGTTTTGTTTTGTTTTGATTATTTGACCTGCATTATCTAATTAAAAATAAGTAAACATTTCTCCAGAACTGTGATCTGGTTATCTGCATTTGTGTTCAGCCCCCTTTGATTGTGTTCAGGTTTTCTCACTAGTCTTGCCCTCACTCACTGCCATAAACTACTGTTCCTTCATTGGACCACCTTTGATAGATACTGACTACTGCAGACCGGGAACACGCCACAAGAGCTGCAGTTTTGGAGATGCTCTGATCTAGTCGTATAGCCATCATAATTTGCCTCTTCTCCATACGTTCGCCCATTTTTTCTGCGTCTAACACATCAGCTTTGAGGACAAAATTGTTCACTTGCTGTCTAATATATCCCACCCCCTAACAGGTGCCATGATGGTGTACATTGTAATTAATATAAATTATGTATACACAGTGCACATACTTGTACTCAATACACTTTTGATCAAGATAAAGCCATAATCATAAGGACATCCTAATGATTAGACTGACCAACTATAGAAGAAGAATTCACATAATCAGAAAAAATAATAATTAATGGATCCAGGGGGATATAGGACTACAATTAATAGGTGAAACCAGTGGCAAACGTTGGAGGCTAAAATGGTTTCGAAACTGGGAGCAAATTTGTAATAATTGGACAATCAGACAATGGAATTACTTTTAGGAAAACGTGAGACGGCAGTAAGAGGACCACACAGTAGTGCAGAGTTAGAGAGTGGAAAGGAAACAGTACTGCAAGTGGAACTGTGCACAGATTAAAAGAGAGAAAAGGTGGAAATAGGAAACTGTAAGTGATGACATCATGAATTATGATCTGTCTACCAAGAAAGTTTTAATGATGATTTAATATTTTATATAATTATTATAAGTGCCCACTTCTTTCAGATTAGGTTGTAGGGAGTTGGAGGTTCATATTCATACAGTAACTACATGGAGCATCAAATGGGCTGAGAATAAACAAGTCTTCATTCCAAACAAGTACTACATTCCAGAGATTATTGTTTACTTTATCCTCTCTGGTGCGCTCATCAATAAATCCAGACTATGAATTTTTTTGGTTTGAAAGTAAATCTACTTCCTGTTGGACATCCATACCATCCCTAAGCACAACTCATAAAGAACATTATTGCCAGAAGTGAACTATGAATTTTATCCTTTGAAGACTGCATGTCCTTTTTTTATCAGTTTAATTTTAAGCTATTTGTAGCGTATTAAAGATCATTTAAAAAGTATATAAAAACAAATATAAAGACAAATATCTTGACAATCTTTGATGTGTATGTATTAAAAACTGTAGAGCTATGGTGGTATGTGACGTGAGGTGTGTGTGCTTGTGTACACGCTATGAGGTGCATCATGTTCATAGAGTCTGTTAATAATCTTCAGTTTGTTATAACGTGGTTTCTTCCTCAGCTCAGAAATTCCAGGTGTCCGCCCAGTGACAACAATTTGGCAACGAAGCACCAGGCTGAAAAGCGATCGTTAAAGAGAGAGAGAGATGATGGCGGTGTTCAGCACAGAATCGGGCCTGTGTTTTGTAGAGGCTATGAAGAGCACTTCGCACAATAAGCCAGCGGAATCGAAGAAAGCAAACAACACACAACACTTTTTCTGTCTATGGTAGGTGCAAAGACTATTTCATTCCTCACAGATTTATTGGCACCAAAAAGACCGTCTGAAACACTACTAGCTGACATTTTGAAAACGCTCAGAGATCTTTATTTTATGTGCCAAAGAAATCACACTAATGACTACTACTACTGCTAAAGCAACAGTTGAGGTGATGTGTAGTATGTTTGCCAGCTATAGATTACTGAAGGTAATTGATTCGGCTAATGGGCCTCAATTTGTAAACCTTTAAGCAGTCATTGGACAAGCAAAAACAATTAGGCATCACACTTCCACATTGCATTGACAGATTTCTTTTTCTGTTACAGAAATACTTCAGTCCCAATTGAATTGTTTCTGAAAAGAAAAATTAGAAGAAGGCTATCACAGATACAGCCACAGTTCTCTTCTCAAATGCAGGAAAAGCAGCAAACGCAAATAAGAAGTTCAGTTCATGTGAGAGTATTTTATCCACAGCAGAAGGTACATGTGAAGCAGTTCAGGGGAAGGGAAGAGAAGTGGAAGGCCATTAGGTCCAGTTACTTACCTGGTCTGGGGAAAGGGCAAGTCCTACATAAAGCATGTAGATCAGTTAAAAGCAACAAAATGAATGAATACTGAGCAGGATGTGGAAGCGCTGTCAGACAAAACGTCTGTGACACTTCAGGAACAGGGTTAAGAGCAAGTGAAAATTCAACAGTAGTATCAGAAATATCTCAAAGGTCTGTTAACATTAAGCCTTTCTGTGTCTGAAGAGTATGCCAGAGGTTAAATCTGTAAAACCCCAATGAATCTGGATAAAGATGCTGTGGATTTTTTGTTAAGGGTTTATTTATTTATTCATTTATTTATTTTGGTTGGCTGTTGTGTTATTTGGGAAAGTGGTACAGTGAGTGTAGTGTATTAAATATAATACAAAAAAAATAAAAAAAATGTTTTGAGATGAGTTGGAAAAGTAGTAAATTGTTATTGTCTGTTTTTAAAGACAAATGTGTTGATATAGTCTAGGACGTGTATGTACAAAAAGAAAGTAGAGCCATGGTGCCATGTGATGTGAAGGGTGTGCTTGTGTATGCACTATGATGTACATGGTGTTCATGTCAAGTCTGTTAATAAACTTCAGTTCATGTTATAATGTGGTATAACACACAAGTAGTGAACAAAATATATTTCTGACTCATAATGCTTTTCCCTTTTTTTGGGGCAAAGTATATTCACACATTGACAATGGATTGATTGATCGATCGATCGATCGATCGATAGATAGACTTTACTGATCCCATGAGTGATATACTGTATATATATAAACAGTAACAATCATTTTTGGAAAGTTCTAGCAACCACAGCTGCCAGTGTTTTTCACCACAGATGGACCAGTTTGTTTTTAATAATGTATAAACCCTGGTGTCTATCTGACCACAACATCTCTCTGACAGCTTTTCCTCCATATTTAGAGCTGATGCTGCTTTGAACTCTGAAGTTTCTTCCTCATGGTGCGTTAGTTCCTAAGTCTCATCTATGAACTGATCACTTGACCAACTTGCTGCAATCACCTTTGTGAATTAACTTGAACATGTACAATTAAAATCACATCTTGAGCTTCACTTGTTATCAGTTTATTTGGCATTACAACAACACCAGATCATTAGTTCTACAGATTTAACAGGTTTAGACTGTTGGCTAGAAAGTATTTGCTTGTGAGAGGAAAACAGTGGAATTACTTCTGAACACCAAAGTTCCAGCAGATGGAGAATTTCTACAGTGTAATTATATGAGAAATAAATGAGAAATGTTTATGATGTGTTTTTATTTTTTTTATGACACTGGAGACACGAGTACTGAACAAAAAAAATAATTTATTAACTATTTATAACTATTTACAAGCAATGACGAACTTTAAACTTATTACAGATATTAACGTATTTTATACCACAACAAAATGCTTGAATCTAATTGAAGTGTGCATTATTTTAAAACATTTTAGTACGATCACTTTAGCATTATTTTAGTAGCATTTATTATACGTTAATATTAATAATAATTATTTCTAAAATAAATACGTGTATGCCAGACATAATCTGAGACAATGAATGAATTTAAAAACTGATTGTTGTTTAATAAAGTGATTCTTAAAAAGGTTGATGTGACATTTTTATGAAATGCTTACTGTATGTAACATTAATGTTTAATAAATGAAACATTGCTATCATTGGGAAATCGCTGTGGTATAAATATCTTAATAAACTCTAAACTTGGGGGTGGGGGTGTTTAGGGGGTTTAGAAGGGAATGGGGGGGATTCGGGGGGTGGGAGTACACTACATTTTTATAACTTATTGAAAAAAATCTTAAAAATGTAATATTTACATATTTACAGAAATGCATAAATCAACAACAATGCAAATTATATTAATATAATTATATTATTAATGTAAATTAGACTAATACACAGGAAATAAAACAACATTAATAATCTAAAGATCCTATACATTTAACAAAAACTAAATGTAAAAACCAGCAGACATTTTCTACAATTCTACAATCATTAAAATGTTTACATTTATAGATTATGATAGAGATGAGACTAATGCTGAAATCTAGGGGTGAAATACTTACCACACATACTTACCACAGATACATACCTTACATCATGAATACGAGGTGATGAACATGAGGTGAAGACTGAGCTTTTTAAAGTTACATCTCGTTCACAAAAATACTAACTACCCAAGTGGGGACTAGGACAGGCGTCCTGATGAACTCCACCTCCCCATCAGGATCCACAGGATGCCGTCTACTCAGAGGGGCTTCTTGATTGCCATCCTCTTCGTCCTGCCTCCTCCTTATGCCCTGGCGTGGGACAGGAGTTATTGTGGCAGGAGCATAGTACATACCAGCCACAATGCTGTGGATGTCGATATTGAAATAAGGCTGGGGCAAAGGAACTGTTGAAGGCTGTGGACTCCCTGAAGGTGGTGGCCTCCTCAAAGGGGATGGGGTCCTGAGAGGGGATGGACTCCTCACAGGGGGTGGGACTAGGTGATTCCCCTCACTCTCACTCATACTGACTTCTATAATAGATATATAAATAAAAAAGGTCTGTCTCTAAATATCTGAGCTTTTCTTTCTTATTAATTCTTATTTTTACACATACACACTGTTTGCACAGTAAAGTGTGTATATACACACACATACACTACCGGTCAAAAGTTTTAGAACACCCCAATTTTTCCAGTTATTTATTGCAATTCAAGTCGTTCAAGTCCAATGAATAGCTTGAAATGGTACAAAGGTAAGTGGTGAACTGCCAGAGGTTAAAAAAAAAGGTAAGGTTACCCAAAACTGAAAAATAATGTACATTTCAGAATTATACAAAAAGGCCTTTTTCAGGGAACACAAAATGAGTTAATTTAAAGCTGTTCTGCAGCAATGGAGGTTGATCAAGCCTTGAAAGCTGGTGCTACTAATTCCTACAGGTGTTCCAGCTTTTCTGGATTACTTACAACCCCCTCTGTCTGCATAAAAGCAGTGTTGGAACACACTGTGGTACCATACCCTCGTGAGCATCAGTTGAACAGTATTGTACTGCAGAAAGTAGCGTGTTGCTACAAAAATGGCGAGAAAAAGGCAATTAACAACGGAAGAGAGACAGACCATCATAACACTTAAAAATGTAGGTCTTTCCTACAGAGAAATTGCAAAGAAAGTCAAGGTGTCAGTGAGTACAGTTTCCTTCACCATCAAAAGGCACTCAGAAACTGGGGCAAACTCTGACAGGAAGAGGTCTGGCAGACCCAAAGCCACAACTGAATCAGAGGACAAATTTCTGAGAGTTAACAGCTTGTGTGATAGGCAGCTCACAGGACAACAGCTTCAAGCACAGCTTGATAGTGGTCGTAGTAAGCAAGTCTCAGTTTCAACTGTGAAGAGAAGACTTTGAGCTGCAGGTTTGACAGGACGAGTTGCAGCAAGAAAGCCATTACTAAGACGTCAGAATAAGACAAAGAGGCTTGCCTGGGCCATGAAACACCGCCATTGGACTACTGAAGACTGGAAGAAGGTATTATGGACTGATGAATCAAAAATTGAAATCTTCAGTTCATCACGCAGGATCTTTGTTTGCCGTCGAGTAGGCGAAAGGATGGTTCCACAGTGTGTGGCATCAACTGTCAAACATGGAGGAGGAAGTGTGATGGTCTGGGGCTGTTTTGCTGGATCCAGGGTCGGTGACTTGTACAGAGTGAGAGGGACCCTGAACCAAAACGGCTACCACAGCATTCTGCAGCGCCATGCAATACCCTCTGGTATGCACCTAGCTGGTCAGGGGTTCATCCTATAATGACCCAAAATACAAGTCCAAGAACTACCTCAGGAAAAAAGAACAAGATGGTAAGCTTGAAAACATGGA
Organism: Hemibagrus wyckioides; assembly: GCF_019097595.1. Classification (NCBI taxonomy): domain Eukaryota; kingdom Metazoa; phylum Chordata; class Actinopteri; order Siluriformes; family Bagridae; genus Hemibagrus; species Hemibagrus wyckioides. The sequence continues at coordinate 147,648 of NW_026690783.1, read as the reverse complement.
GTGGCCAGCACAGTCTCCAGACTTAAACCCCATGGAGCTGGTTTGGGATGAACTGGACAGAAGAGTGAAAGCAAAACTACAAGTGCCACACATTTATGGAAACTTCTGCAACAGATTTGGGAAGAACTTTCTGAAGAATATTTGATTTCTATTGTAGAAAGAATGCCACGAGTGTGTTCAGCTGTTAGATCTGCCAAAGGTGGCTACTTCGATGAGTCAAAGGTTTAGAATACCTTTTGGTCTAGAAATTGATTCCATGATTTCTTTTTTAACTCCAATTGCTTATTTGTACTATGCTTTCATTTCAGAGTGCAATGAGACATTAAACTGAATAATTTTCAATAAAAAACTGGAAAAATTGGGGTGTTCTAAAACTTTTGAACAGTAGTGTATATACATGCATAAACTTTTAAGCCATTACATTATGACCACCTGCCTAATATTGTTAGTCCTCCTTTTGCTGCCAAAATAGCCCTGCAGCCCTGACCCATAGAGGTGTGGTCTTCACCAGATCTCTGAATGAATATATCTATATAAAAAAGTGGGTTATGGCGGTGAGGGAGGGCAGGACTAGTGAGAAAACTTGAACACAATCAAAGGGGGCTGAACACAAATGCAGATAACCAGATCACAGTTCTGGAGAAATGTTTACTTATCTTTAATTAGATAATAATGCAGGTCAAATAATCCACAAAACAAATCCAACAAGTCAGCTCAAAAGACTTGACGTAGTTCCAAAGAATAAATCCCCAAAATCCACAAGGTTAATCCAAAAGCATACAAAAGGTTCACAGGAGTCTAATCAAAAAACAAAGTCAATAATTCCAAAAAGTCATTCTAATTAGTCCACAAAATAAATCCATAAGGCATTCAAAAGAGCACTTGTCAATCAATCAAAACAAAGAACTATACCAGATGCACAAAGTCTTTTAAGGACAAGGCCATAAAACAGAGCACACGGCTGACCTAGACTTAATCAAGGTACAGGAAACACTAAGCAAAGTATTTGTGGAGGAAAAGGGGGACTTAAATACACAAACCTAAACAAAGCACAGGAGACACCTATTAGACATAATGACAGAGACTGGACACCAACAAAAAGGCAGTGGGGGCCTCTAGTGGGCAGAAAACAGTCCACAACCCTGACAGGAAACCAGTAGATATCAGTTTATATCTTGCTCTGTTCATGTTACAATTAGTTGCATATCTTACCTGTATATTTCAGTCTAGTTGTGTTGATATTTAACATGATCAGAAAATGACAGATGATTTTCAAAGTCTTTTTGCTTTTTCAAAGCGTCCAAAAGTCAGAATGGACAAACCCATGTGTATAAATCACACCAAAATATGGATTTGAATTAAAACACTTAAGAGAAACATTATTTCAGACTTTTGGATAACAGCTTGATAGACTTTTATTTGATAATTACAGTCGTATGCAAAAGTTTAGGCACCCCTTGATAAATAACAGATTTTGGTGATTTTTTAATTGAAAAGATGTTAACACAGTCTCTCTTGGAAATGGAAAAAATGCACAATATTTTCAGCAAACATTGATGCATAGTTACTTCTTATGCCATAAATTGAACAAAGATAAAAAATAAAAACATTATTGTGGCACTGTGCAAAAGTTTGGGCACCCTACATAATCAGTACTTAGTAACACCTCCTCTGGGAGATATCACCACTGCAAACACTTTTTATAGCCAGCTAAAAGTCTTTCAATTCTTGTACTTGGGATTTTCTCCCATTCTTCCTTGCAAAAGGCTTCTAGTTCTGTAATATTCTTTGGTCGTCTTGCATACACAGCTCTTTTAAGATCTACCCACAAATTTTCAATGATGTTTAAATCAGGGGACTGTGATGGCCATTCCAAAACCTTCAGCTTGCGTCTCTTTAGGTACTCCATAGTGGATTTCGAGGTATGTTTAGGATCATTGTCCTGTTGTAGAAGCCATCCTCTTTTCAGCTTCAGCTTTTGTACAGATGGTGTGATGTTTGCTTCCAGAATTTGCTGGTATTTAGTGGAATCCATTCTTCCCTCCACCCGTGCAGTGTTTCCTGTGCCACTGGCTGCAACACAACCCCAAAGCATGATAGATCCACCCCCATGCTTAATAGTTGGCAAGGTGTTCTTTTCATGAAATTCTGCTCCTTTTTTTCTCCAAACATGCCTTTGCTGATTGTGGCCAAAGAGTTCTATTTTAACTTCATCAGTCCACAGCACTTGTTTCCAAAATGCATCAGGCTTCTGTAGATGTTGTGTTGCATACTTCTGACGTTGGATTTTATGATGGGGACGCAGGTAAGGTTTTCTTCTGCTGACTCTTCCATGAAGGTCTTATCTGTGCAAGCATCGCTCCACCACTGCACCACCACTCCTGAGTCTGCTAAATATTCCTGCAGGTTTTTTGCAGTCAAATGGGGGTTTTGATTTGTCTTTCTGACCAGCATATGAGCAGTTCTCTCCGAGAGTTTTCTTGGTCTTCCAGATCTCATCTTGACCTCCACAGTTCCCCTGAACTGTCATCTCTTAATTACATTTCTCACTGTGGAAACTGCAAGCTGACAACGCTTTGCTATCTTCTTGTAGCCTTCTCCTGCATTGTGGGCATCAATAACTTTCATTTTCAGAGTCTTACACAGCTGTTTGGAGGAACCCATGGTTGTTGCATGTCCGCAAGTGTTTGAAGGTTTGAAGAGTCAAAGTATTTGTAAAGCTTTGAAATTGGCATTTACTAATGACAGCTGTTGCCATGCATCAGATCTAACGAGCTGATTAAGGTCTGAAACTTTGTAAAAAGAATCTGAGACTCTGGAACTCTTGGAGTGCCCAAACTTTTGCACAGTGCCATAATAATGTTTTTATTTTTTATTTTTGTTCAATTTATGGCATAAGAAGTAACTATGCATCAATGTTTGCTGAAAATATTGTGCATTTTTTCCATTTCCAAGAGAGACGGTGTTAACATCTTTTCAATTAAAAAATCACCAAAATCTGTTATTTATCAAGGGGTGCCTAAATTTTTGCATAAGACTGTATGTGCAGTATTGAGATTAAAATTTATACTTGATTTGGATTGGTCAGAAGGTGTTCAGCATGGACCTGATAGCAGTTCAGGTTTCAAATCAAATCTCTCTTTTTTAAAGAATGTCCTCTTTCTGATTATATATATACAGTTATACAAACCAAAAAATAGTCTATGTCAAATATGTACAGAAGAAACTGAATTTGAGTTTAGAGACTAACTAACTAACTAACTAACTAAATATAATCACAATCGTTTAAATAAGCAAACAAAACATTAATATAAATTATGTATACACAGTGCACATACTTGTACTCAATACACTTTTGATCAAGATCAAGCCACAATTATAAGGATATCCTAATGATTAGACTGACCAACTATAGAAGAAGAATTCACATAATCAGAAAAAATAATAAATATAGCTGCAAGCAGCAATGACGGGCCCTCGCACTATGGGCCCAATATTGTATTGTGTTACTAAATTTATTGCTATACGTTATAGATTGATATATATGATGATATTATGATAATATTATTAATATTATACTAATATAATTTACATCATACTATTTTTCTTCTCCTGAAGTGTATATACATTTTTGGTTGACTCTGTATATATGAATTGTGAAAATGAAACCATATTGTAAAGAAATTAAAATAAATGTGAAAGAGCCTCTAGTGGACATAGTCTAGTACTGCAGGAGTCAGGCCAAAACCATGTCCAGTCAATGGACTGATAAATGTAAAAATTTGTTGTGAGCCGTTTGAGCATCACAAAATCATGAAACTAAGCAGAATTACTCACAACCAGTTGTTCTTTCTATGTAAATTTTTTTTTAATCTAGGCAAAACATTCATCTTTACTGAGTTTAAATGACCAGCTAGAGAAATGAGGAGAGCTGACCAGAGAACAAAATCATTCTGAGACTTTGTGAACTGTACCAGCTCTCCCAATTGTTCAGTATCAGTAACATTCATTCAGTCAGCACAGGACATCTGTGCAACAGGACACACCAGTCACATGTCCAGTATTTTGACTGTGGAAAAAATAAGAGATTTCAAATAACAGGTTGTTGTTTACACATCTAGATGTAAATATCTGGAAATGAAATGTGAGAATTCTGGTCTATAGCCTTATATACTTTTTTGGAACTTAAAGCCAAATTGTCTTCAAAGTATAAAAAAACATTTGAGTATTTTCAGAGGGGACTGTACAAATAGTCTTAATAAGTGAGCGAGTGTGTATCTCTGATAGAAACTACTATATATTAACTGTACCAAGTCAGTGTGTTTTATGAGTATTGTTCATTTCCATCAATCTAACCTAACACTAGCCTACAATCTCCACAGAAGGTTGATCTGAAAGAGACCTCAGTCTGGGAATTCCTCCACATCTAAGAGTACATCCCCTACCCTGACTCCATCGCCATCCCCAACTCCTAAGCCTCTAATTGGTGAAACCCTGTCTTCTGCTTCTTCCCAACCATGTTCTAAAAGTAGTGGTGGCTCCAGCAGTGGCAGCATCACTGATGAAGGTCAGTGCAAATAAAGATGATCAGACTTTATGGTGTGTAGGAATGTACTCTCATTCACACTATTGCAGTTATACAGTAAAATGTCCATCATCTTCTGGACACGCTGTCTGAGGAAAGGTCTCAGTTTGCTGGCTAAGGCTGCTGGGTCTTGGTAGAACTCCGGGGGCTGAGTAAACAGCACTTCAGCGAGATCTGTAAGCTGATCCTATAGACAAATTATATCATCACTGTCACAATCCAACAAAAAGATGTCCACGAAGTTGTAGTGGTAGACCTGCACAGAAGAGAAAAGTTACAAGAAGAAATTAGCTTTACATAATGGAGTCCTGTTTTCTATCACATCAAAATCTTTTAGATTTAAACATTTGTCATGTTACACAAGCATTTATAAACTTACATAGGACATGCCAGAGGCATCACAATCTTCTTCCCCATAACGAACAAGAAGTTCTGATTGTGGATGCAGGTAAGATGAATCTGAATATAAGACAGCACATAATATAAGTTAAAGCAGAGTGAACTTCCCCTGAGCAAAAACAGCAGCTAAACAAAGGTTTTACTCACAGCGAACGCCTCACGGAGAGCATGCAGCTTCAGGCCGATATCAGTTACCCCTCTCTCTGTAAGATGGTCCCTAAGAAACAAAAGATTTACATGCTTAGTGTATTAAACATACATTACACCTTTATACCATTAAACTGTGAAGAGAAGCGTACCAAGTAAAGGGCACCTCCATCTCCTCTTGGCTAAGGCTCTCCTCACTCTCCTGCAAGACACATTAGCAATAAATCATTAAAACTCACACAGTAAATGTTACAGCCTCCCATTCAGGGGAATAGCAGCATCTGTAGATACACATCAGGTCTGAAACACAGAATTACCTCAGAGTCGTACTGTTCCTCTGAATCACTGTGGGGAGAGTCAACCTGCTCCTGCTCCCAGGTGGAGGTGTTCACCTGACCATCTTTAGCCACATGCAGGAACGTGCAGGACACCTTTTTAAAGGTTTGCTGTTAAATTAAAAAATATATAAAAATGAACACTGCAGACCCATATGTGTACAAAATTCCAAGAGTTACTATCTACAATAAAGACTTCATGACATTGCAATAAATTTACCACATAATCCTCAAGTGGCTCCATGATGGTTTCCACCCGGTTACAGGAAAGGAGCTCTGTAACCTTCCCATATTCAGCCTTAAGAGAACAATTTGAAGTGAACACAATTAGTCACTGCAACTAACAAAAGTTTTGTGACGCCACAACAGATAATCCCTCACCTGTATGACAGTGAAATGGTCCTCGATGGTGGTCTGATAAGGGAATCCCTGCAAATGACAATTAGCTGAAACTCAAGATCTACTTCTCAAAAGTGTTCATCTAATAATCATTAATATCAATTCTCTTCATCAGAGTAACAAAGATGGTGATTACCAGCTGGTCGAAGTAGCGCGTCTTGGTGGTTTTAAACCAGCAAAAACCACTCTCAGGACCCCTTATCATCCCGAGGAAGTATCCCTTAACGTCCACTGCCTAGAAATAGAGAAACTAAACATTAGAACTTGTAAAGAAGGATGTGTGTGTGTTTGTATCTCAGCTGCAGCACTGTACAATACCCCAGACTGGGAGTTGGAGGAGTCTGCAGTGTTGTACTCAACATTACAGCAGGTGCTGTTCAGCTCACCAGCACTGAGGGGCTGTGAAAAGTAGAAGATGAGGATCATCAGTGTTTTTTATCATAGCAGTTTCACACTAACACTTTCAAACATTCTGTCACTTGTAAAATCCAGAGATCAGATTTAGTAAATAAATGACAGGTTTGGTTACCAGAACAACAGCTGAAGATGTGGAGTGAGTTTCTGTGGGTAGCTGCGGCAGGATTGGCTCAACAACCTTAAGACACACACACAGAGACACACACACACACACAGACACACACACACAGACACACACACACACAAACACACACACACACACACACACACACTTAGACAAAAGCAGCCTACACGTTTCAAATGTAGTTAAAATATTTTACTGACACATACCTGGAGGACTGAGGGAGTATCTGACGATTCTCCCAGCAAATCCACAGCTTCTGCAATAAATTAGTTTCATGTAAGTTTAATTACAACTAATATTTTCTGTTAAATGTAAAACATTAAAATGGCCAAATTTATAAGGTAGTAGAGAGAGAGAGAGAGACCTTGTAAATTTTTCTCTCCTTTCTTTCTAATGCTTAAAAGTTAATAAACCTGTGAGTTAGTTAGCTAGTTAATTTGTGAAGAAACAGACTAATTGTAGCATTAGTAGCTTGTGTAAATTCACTGTACATGTGACTGATTAAACTCTCTAAATCCTCAAGTCCAGGCATCCTGATGAACTCCACCTCCCCATCAGGATCCACACGCTGCCGTCTACTCAGAGGGGCTTCTTGATTGCCATCCTCTTCGTCCCGCCTCCTCCTTATGCCCTGGCGTGGGACAGGAGTTATCATTGTGGCAGGAGCATAGTACATACCAGCCACAATGTTGTGGATGTCGATATTGAAATAAGGCTGGGGCAAAGGAATTGTTGAAGGCTGTGGACTCCCTGAAGGTGGTGGCCTCCTCAAAGGGGATGGGGTCCTGAGAGGAGAGAGGCCTCTCACAGATGGGGATGGGCTTCTATCTGGGGACAGGTTCCTCGTTGACACCTCATGTTCACCACATGTTCATCATCTTGTGGAAACACAAACGTCTCCCTCCGTCTCCCTGTGTAAAAGAAGATGAACAGACAATGAAACACATCTAATAACATCTCATAAAAGGAAGCAGAAAACCTTATTTTAATAGCACTGTGTATGTTTTATACAGCAGGAAAGCCTCACTATCAAAACAAGAAGTATTTACACAAGTTATATTACTGTAATCTTCCTATAACACTGCATTAAAAACTCAGTATTTACATTTTAGCTGCATTTATAGGTGTTATACAGGGCTCTTCCAGTATCACGGCTTCACTGTTAGTCACACTGTGCACTTATTTCAATGCTTAAAAATATCTTCCCCCAAAAAATGCAGATTAAAATACATTTCTATTACAGTCTATTACTTTAGCACTTTCTTACTCCAGTGGTTCACATCCCCTTTGAGTCCAATTGTGTCTCCTCTCAAAAATTCGCCCTTTATCGTAAATTACACTACTCCTAACTATTTTATTCACGACAGCTAGAAACAAAACCTTGCTGAACAGAATTGAAACAAACAGCTTGATATTTTTGCCTAAGCTGCACTCTACATTGCCACACTAGCTCCATTTATTTGTACCGATTGGTTTTGTTCAGCTAGCTGCCTTTCCTCACAGCCCCTTTCTCTCTCCGCTTTAACAACTCGACAAACACGGACAATGAAAAATCCTTAAAATAATAAGTTACTTCATGTTATTGTAAGTATTTTAACTTATTCTATTCACTCCATCAAAAAAAACTATAAACACTGAAAAACAATTATTTAGCTACATGCTAACTAGCCGTCTAGCTAATCTTTGCTAATACTCCTCGGCTTGATTTAGTAAACTTTAGCAAACGTTAAGTAAACATTGGGACTTTTATGAAAAGCTGATGTTAACATATCTGAAAACATGAACACTGTTTTCTTCTTCCCTGCTCGTTTCACTGGAGTCTGCCATTTTGTCCGCTAGCTTTAGCATACTGATCGTGTACGTAAAGCGATTAGCCGAATAAAGATTAGCCGAACAGAATTTCTCAAAACCATCTAATCATATAAAACGATATTCCTGATTGCGGTTTTTTGTAATAACGCGGTGTTTAAAAGACTTTATACTTAAGTGAAAAAGAGGAAACTCAGTAACTCACCGTTCCAGGGGTCGTACAGTCCGCTCCATCCGGGCTCGGGATCCACATCCGGGTGCTGAGGCTCGGCTCCTCCCCCGAAGTTCATCATCGCTGCGCTGTAGAGTCGGTGTAGGAGTCAAATCCGGTAGTGGAGTACAGAGAAATCCGAAACAGGGGTGTAGCAAAAATGCCAAAAGATAATCCAAATCTTGCGACCTTCAGAACAAGTATGAACCAACACTAACTAGTATAAAACAGCACTAACTAGTATAAACCAACACTAACTAGTATAAAACAGCACTAACTAGTATAAACCAATATAAACCAGCACTAACTAGTATAAACCAGCACTAACTAGTAACAAGAGTCAATAATGAATAAATAATAATAATAATCATAATAATAAGCTGAAATGTCCGAGAAGCCCAGGGAGTGAAGCATAGCTGAAGTTTAAGGCAGCATGTAGCTGTACAGTTAGAATTCAAGCTGTAGGACCAGTTTAAAGACGATACGACCTTAAAAAAAAAAAAAACTCCTGTTTACGGCATCTACCGAAAACCTCCGAGAAAAACCGAACTGTACGGAAACCAGGAAGTGAAGTCCGTAAAAAATGCATTTACAAATTATATATTTTACATTTTATAATTTGCTCCTGCTGAACACACTCAGTGTCCTCAAGGTAGGATGATCTTTATCCTTTAATGCCACACTGTTTCGACAATAAATCATGTTAAAGTGACAGTGTTACAGTCTAATGTTATGTAGCACACAAGACACCTCATCTTGCCGTGAATTAGCCTAATGCTAGTTACCGTGCTAGCCAACTCGGCTACTGGTTTAAATGACACAGTAAAATCCTTAAGCTTGGTCAAGAATTTATTTTATTTCCACAATGAAATATTGACCCTGTTAGTAGGTCACTTTTAACAACCCTGACTACTGGTTTTACACTAAATCATGATTAGCCTTGTGATCCGCTAGCTAGCGCGCTAGCGGACGTTAGCCGATTTTTACCGATTTAAATTACACTGTAATAGTTGGACTAATTATATATACATGTCTATTTGTTGTAATTTGTACACATTTTATCGGTAAATATAATATAAATATAATGTTTAGCCTAATGTTAGTTAAGCTGCTAGTGAACTTGGCTGTTGTTTTACATTACACACTAAAATCCTGAACGAGTTGATGAGCTTGACCAACGAGAATTTCATTTATTTCCACAATATAATACTCATCCCCATTAAAAAGTCACTTTTAACAACCCTGACTACTGGTTTTATACTAAATCATACTTAGACTACTGATTAATCAGCTCTCGCGCTAAAGGGCATGGTTACAGATGTACACCGATCAGCCATAACATTATGACCACCGACAGGTGCCGTGAATAAGACTGATGATCTCCTCATCATGGCACCTGTTAGTGTGTTGGATATATTAGACAGCAGGTGAACATTTTGTCCTCATAGTCGATGTGTTAAAAGCAGGAAAAATGGGAAAGTGTAAGGATTTGAGCGAGTTTGACAAATGGTGATGGCTGCACGACTGGATCAGAGCATCTCCAAAACTGCAGCTCTTGTGGGATGTTCCCGGTCTGCAGTGGTCAGTATCTATCAAACGTGGTCCAAAGAAGGAACGGTGGTGAACCAGTGACAGGGTCATGGGCGGCCAAGGCTCACTGATGGACGTGGAGAGTGAAGGCTGGCCCATGTGGTCCGATCCACAAGACGAGCTACTGTTGCCCAAATTGCTGAAGAAGTTAATGCTGGTTCTGATAGAAAGGTGTCCGAATACACAGTAAATCACGGTTTGTTACTTATGGGACTGCATAGTCAGGGCACCCATGTTGACCCCTGTGCACCACTGAAAGCACCAACAATGGGCACGTGAGCATCAGAACTGGACCACGAAGCAATGGAAGGTGACCTGGTCTGATAAATCAAGTTTTCTTTAACATGGCGTGGATGGACGGGTGTGTGTGCACATGGCACCAGGATGCACTATGGGAAGAGGGCAAGCTGGCGGAATCAGTGTCATGCTTTGGGCAATGTTCTGCTGGGAAACCTTTTGGTTCTGCCATCCATATGGATGATGCTTTGACATGAACCACCTACCTAAGCATTGTTGCAGGCCATCTACACCCTTTCATGGTAACGGTATTTCCTGATGTCTGTGGCCTCTTTCAGCAGGATGATGCACCGTGCCCCAAAGCAAAAATGGATCAGGAATGGTTTGATGACCACAACAATGAGAATGAGGTGTTGACTTGGCTTCCAAATTCCCCAGATCTCAATCCAATCGAGCATCTGTGGGATGTGCTGGACAAACAAGTCCAATCCATGGAGGCCCCACCTCGCAACTTACAGGACTTAAAGGATCTGCTGCTAACATCTTGGTGCCAGATACCACAGCACACCTTCAGGGATCTAGTGGAGTCCATGCCTCGACAGTCAGGGATGTTTTGGCAGCAAAAAGGGGACCAACAGCATATTAGGCAGGTGGTCATAATGTTATGGCTGAGCATTGTATGGTATCTACCTAGAGAACTTCACTAATGGTTTCATTTCCACAATATCATAGTGAGTATAAAGGTTTTAATAATTATACAGTATAATATTTTTTATAGATTTGGGTGGTGGACAGGGGCAGGAGGTTTTAGAGAGTTTAATCAGGTCACATGTACAGTGAATTTACACAATCTGACTGCTACAATTTTTCTGTTTCTTCACAAGTTAACTAATTATCAAACTCACTGCTTTATTAACTTTTATGCATTAATAGGAAAGTTTGATATTGTGTAATTGAAGAGTCATAATTCTGAGTCACAGAAAAATAATCTATTGCAGAGCCTGTGGATGTGCTGGAGGAATCAGCAGATACTCCCTCTGTCCTCCAGGTATGTGTCAGTTAAATAGTAATATTTTAACTTCATTTAAAACCTACAGGCCACTTTTTTCTAAGTGTGTGTGTGTTTGTGTGTGTTTGTGTGTGTGTTAAGGTCATTGAGCCAATCCTGCAGCTGCTGCCCACCGAACCACACGAAGAACCTTCAGCTGTCGTTCTGGTAAGAAAATCCTTCATTTATTTCCTAAAGCCAATCAATGGATTTTACAAGGTTGTTTTTACTGTAAAGAATGTTAGTATAAATCTGATATGATAAGAAGCACTTATGATCTTCATGCTCTACATTTCACAGCCGCTCGATGCTGATGAGCCGGACAGTGCCTGCCGTGATGTTCAGTGTGTGTCTGTAGTCTCCTCCCTCTCCCAGGTATTCTACACTGCTGTAACTGAGATACAAACACACAAACATCCTTCTTTACAAGATCTAATGTTAAGTTTTGTTTCTCTATTTCTGGCCAGTGGACATAAGCAGAGACATGATTGGAATGATGAGGGGTCCAGAGAGTCGGCTCTGCTGGTTTGAAAGCGCAGAGACACACTGCTTGACTCGCGAGGTAATCACAGTCTTTATTACTCTGATGAAGAGAATGGACATTTTTCAACTGACATGATTTTTAGAAGAGCACTTTTGTGAAATGTGGTTGTAGATCTTGAGTTTCATCTAATTGTCTTTTACAGGGATTCCCTTATTATACCAGTGATAAGGAGAGTTTCACTGGCATTCAGGTAAGGGATTATTCATTGTGGCATCACAAAATGTTATGAACTGCAGTGACTAATTGTGTTTGTGTGTTTTAAGTTTGTTGAGCCGAACATCCAGCTGCTGCCCACAGAACAACCTCAAGACCCTTCACCTGTTTTTCTGGTAACCAAAGCTTTCATTTATTTCCTAAAGCTGATCACTGGATTTTACAAGGTTGTTTTTACTGTAAGTGACAGAATATTAGTATGAAACTGCTGTGATCAGAAGCACTCATGATCTTCCTGCTCTACTTTTCACAGCCGCTCGATGCTGGTGAGCTGATCAGCGCTTGGTGTAATATTCAGTTCCTCTCTGCACAGGCCTCCATCTCCCAGTTCAAGGTATTCTACAGTGCAGCAGCTGAGATACAAACACACAAACACCCGTCTTTACAAGTTCTAATGTTTAGTTTTGACTGGCAATTTGGGTGATCAGTAAAGTGCTGTAATATCTTCATGTTGCATAAAATGACACATAACCCAGCACACTTGCTCATTTGACTGATGTAGGATACCACTAAGCTGAAAGATAAGGGTCTTACTCAACCAATGCTGCTTGGAAGTGTGCTGGAATTTGAACACAACCTTCTGATCAAGCCTTCTGTCACTGAGCCATTACAACCATGCCAGAGCAACACCATAACTAGTTTGCATTGATTCAGCTATTTCTCCCACTGAATTAATGGCACTTAAAGATTCCAGTGAAGCAGTGCAAGCTAGCTGTAGTGATGGCTTTGAGTCTCTGATAAGAAGGTTGTGTGTTCAAGTCCCAGCACAAAACATAACTTCCTTGATTGTACCCTTGAGCAAGACATTTCTTCTTTTTTTATTTTTGTCCTGTATTGATTTTGACCGATAGTTTGTTGTCTCTGTAGGACACAGTCAAGAAGGAAACCTGCACTAAGGGACTCAAAGTAGATATCCTCAGTTTTGTTGAAGATGTGGCAATAACCAACCCAAACACAAGAAGTATAGCTGTGGTGCTGGAAGAGAAAATTGTGCTTGATGATGTTGATGACCTGCCAAATGCATTTGCTTTACTTTTTGGTATCATTTATGCACTTAACATTGAGCACCTGAAGAAGTATACCTTCGAGGTGACCCAGACATTATTTCTGCACCTTGGCTCTCAGTGTACTGCAAGAGTGCAGTCATTGAAGAATAAGCTTCTGAAGCTGGATGTTTAATCTTGGCTGCTGTTTATAAAAAAGTTAACAGTTATCTATGCACTTTCATAGTTTTGTTATTGGAGCTGAGTTTGTTGGACTTGTTTGTTGAACTGTTCAAGCTGCAGCTGTGAAGCCATAGCAAAGTCATTTTTGGTCTTTTTCCATTGTTTTACCCAAATCTGATTTCTTAGAAATATACAGAATACTTGCTGACTCAAAAGGTTCACACTGTAGTTTCATGGCCATAGCAGTGAATCCAGAAAAAGTCGTCGTTGTATATTTCTCAATATTTCATCTAGTTGTGTTTTTGTATTCAGTGATTATTTGTTCTTTTTATTTGTTTTGGTCTCAAAATCTCTAACACTGCTTTTTTCACTCCTTGGACTCAGATTGTTTATGTACCATTGTTTAATTCAGGCTTACTCTTTTATAATTGGTGCAAAATTTTATATGGATTTTTTATTCCTATTTGCAAACTGTCTTTCATGTTTGTATCGATTTATTGCATTATAATTGATATTTTATTGAAGATAAATGATATTAATATTGAAAAGAGAGCTTTTTGTAAAATGTATATTCAGTGCCATGAATAACGTCTGGATTTTTGGTTGTGGTCATTTGTTTCTGTTTACTGGAGAGTTATTGAGACTCAATGCCTTGGTTTTATTAAATGTCATTCAATAAATAATAGCATTTATTCAAGTTGGATTGATTCATATTCTGTCTTGGAAAAGTCTCTAAATATCTGTTCACTCTTAAACTCTTCCAGTAATCAGTTCTGCTGTTTGTAACACCTCAGCTTATGGACAGACTGAGATGCAGACAGATACCATAAGCACAGACACAGCTCTTATTTTATATGCCACCATTTGCTCTTTAAAGACTTGTCTCATTTGTTTTAAAATGGATTTGAATGGGCTTGAACACACGTATGAAAACAAACAAAACGTTACACGTCTCATTATCAACTTCTTTGGAACATTTATTAATAAACTTGAACAAGCATCGGCTCTGTACATCCGACATTAACACTATAAACGTTTTACATAGAGTGCATTGTATAACGTAATGACATCACACCCAAATGAACCGTAATACATTCAATAAAACAAGAGTAGTTCGGCTGATGCCGTAATCTAACGAGTAAGAGTGCAATACTTAACACCCACACTTGCTCTTAGCTTATTAAGTTACCTGAAAACAAAATAACAAATAAGGCTTCTCTTTCACACAAACGATGTAAACATAAACCTTTTACTCTTTTAAGTACCAAACACGTCTCGAGCAAACCTCTTTAACTTTAGCTTAGTGGCTGGCTTTGTCATAATGTCAGCAACCATTTGCTCTGTAGGTATTCCAAGATTACCTTGCCATCATTCACAGTTTCCTTTATAAAGTGCTACTTGATGTCAATGTGCTTGCACCTTTGCCTGTAAACTGGGTTTCTGGCTATTGCTATTGTACCTTGGTTGTCTTCATACACTTTTGTTTGTGCACATTGGTATGTATCCATACCTTTGAGTAGCTGCTCTAAGTAGATACATTCCTGAATGGCTGATGATAAGGACATGTATTCTGCTTCGCAAGTAGATAATGCTACTGTTGGCTGTTTTCTGGTTTTCCATGAGATCAGAGTAGTAGAGTAGTAGAGGTCACAGTATTTATTTCCACAATGAAATATTGAAATTTGGAGATTTTAGAGACTCAATGGTGAGGGACAAAATAGTCTGTGGGATTCCTGATAATGGTCTCAGGGAAAGACTGTTATGTGAACCAGCTCTGACACTGGAGAAATCAGTCAATATGTGTAGACCTGCTGAAATAACTTGTGCACAAGCCAAGGAACTACATAGAGAAGATGCTGCAGTGCAGGCCATTAAAAAAGAGGAGCAAAACACATTTTGCAAAGCAAAAGCTGCAAAGAATGAAAATCCCAAAGAGTAAATGTTGAAGATGTGGAGGCAAAATCTGCAACAATAATGTCTCTCCTGCAATGTCTTGCAGACCAAGATGACCTGTTAGACCTCCTGAAAGGCTTATTGAAATTTGTTAAATATTTCAAGGACTGGGGCTATATTCATGTGTTTTACCTCTTTTCTCTCTCTTATGTTAGTCAGCATGACTATGGTGGCAGATTTGCGCTCCCAAACCATTCTCCAGAAATCAGCCACTGTCTCCGGTTTCGGACCTGCAAACAGACCTTTTTAAAGCTTTCCAGCAGAAAGTCATGACATTCAGTAAATTCATTCTGACATTCACTCTTCTGATCTGTATGCTGTGTAACGTGTGGGTGACTGCTTCTGTGTTAGAATCTTGAAAACTGATGAAACCCTCAGATGAAAGGTCACTTACACTAACTACTAGCTGTAGTTAACTTTAGGTCTACACATATTGACTGCTTTCTCCAGTGTCAGAGCTGCTTCACATAACAGTCTTTCCCTGAGACCATTATCAGGAATCCCACAGACTATTTTGTCCCTCACCATTGAGTCTCTAAAATCTTCAAATTCACAAGTCTTACTTAGTGTGTGCAGTTCCGCAAGGTACTGGTCAAAACTCACTCCTTGTGTCTGGTCAGCAGAGAAAAACTTCTCAAAAGTGACATTCTTACTTGGCACGAAGTATTATGGAACATGTGCCACACACAAGACCTGAAATAATTGTTTGGTCTAAAAACCACACACCTGGCAACACACAAACATCATCTGACATTCACTGAATTGAACTAGATGACTGTTCCTGAGAAAATTCAGCAACTTATTATTTCAATTTACGCACTAGGCTTTCTCACAACAAATCAATCTCACTGTTGGATATGTAATCTAATGATGATGAGGTAGTTCTAGGTTTCGCCTTGTTTTATATAAGCTGTATCCGATACTGCCATCCTGTGGTGAGATTGAGAATTGACCTAATACAGGAGACTTACTATCAGGTACCACAGAGTATAGAAGTAATGCTTTAAGTCTCTTTATATACACTATATTGACAAAAGTATTTGCTCACCTGCCTTGACTCGCATATGAACTTAAGTGACATCCCATTCCTAATCCATAGGGTTCAAAATGACGTCGGTCCACCCTTTGCAGCTATAACAGCTTCAACTCTTCTGGGAAGGCTGTCCACAAGGTTTAGGAGTGTGTTTATGGGAATTTTTGACCATTCTTCCAGAAGCGCATTTGTGAGGTCACACACTGATGTTGGATGAGAAGGCCTGGCTCTCAGTCTCTGCTCTAATTCATCCCAAAGGTGTTCTATTGGGTTGAGGTCAGGACTCTGTGCAGGACAGTCAAGTTCATCCACACCAGACTCTGTCATCCATGTCTTTATGGACCTTGCTTTGTGCACTGGTGCACAGTCATGTTGGAAGAGGAAGGGGCCAGCTCCAAACTGTTCCCACAAAGTTGGGAGCATGGAATTGTCCAAAATGTCTTGGTATGCTGAAGCATTCAGAGTTCCTTTCACTGGAACTAAGGGGCCAAGCCCGGCTCCTGAAAAACAACCCCACACCATAATCCCCCCTCCACCAAACTTTACACTTGGCACAATGCAGTCAGACAAGTACCGTTCTCCTGGCAACCGCCAAACCCAGACTCGTCCATCAGATTGCCAGATGGAGAAGCGCGATTCGTCACTCCAGAGAACGCGTCTCCACTGCTCTAGAGTCCAGTGGCGGCGTGCTTTACACCACTGCATCCGACGCTTTGCATTGCACTTGGTGATGTATGGCTTGGATGCAGCTGCTCGGCCATGGAAACCCATTCCATGAAGCTCTCTGCCCACTGTTCTTGAGCTAATCTGAAGGCCACATGAAGTTTGGAGGTCTGTAGCGATTGACTCTGCAGAAAGTTAGCGACCTCTTCGCACTATGCACCTCAGCATCCGCTGACCCCGCTCTGTCAGTTTACATGGCCTACCACTTCGTGGCTGAGTTGCTGTCGTTCCCAAACACTTCCACGTTCTTATAATACAGCTGACAGTTGACTGTGGAATATTTAGGAGCGAGGAAATTTCACGACTGGATTTGTTGCACAGGTGGCATCCTATCACAGTTCCACGCTGGAATTCACTGAGCTCCTGAGAGCGACCCATTCTTTCACAAATGTTTGTAAAAACAGTCTGCATGCCTAGGTGCTTGATTTTATACATCTGTGGCCATGGAAGTGATTGGAACACCTGATTCTGATTATTTGGATGGGTGAGCAAATACTTTTGGCAATATAGTGTACTTTCACAAGAAGACCAGCCTGTAACCACTTAATGAAATAGAAATAATAAATGAATTAAATGACTTGAATGAAATTTGTTTTTATACTTGTACTTCTTGATATAATAAATAGCTTTTCTTTTCTTTTCTTTTTTAAACACTTCAGTTTCAGACATCTGAATCAGTGTTTATAAGTTAGGTCTGGTGATTAATTTCAGCTGGAGGATGTGGAAAGAAAACAAGGCCTGTCCCTGCACTTTCCTTCACTTAAAGCACTCTGAAATTTCCTTCAGGATGAATGTAAAAGTTTACAGAATTGCCATATTTGGCTGACGGTCTGTGTGCTCAGCTGTTTAAAGAGGCAGAAGGCCATCATACAGAGGTGGCAGCAGGAATAACACAGGCTACTGACTTAACACCTTACTACACACTGTGTCACTTTAAATTTCATTCATCTCAGGTTACTTTTAGAAGCATTACTGCACTTTAAAGCTTTGGACCCTGTGTTTTCTATAATGTATTATTTTCATTTTGAATGTACTTTTTTGTGATTTCAGTATTTATACCCTATACTCTTATACTTACACTCTACCCATGTGTGTACTTACCCCCACTGTTACCCATAGCCCCTCCCTGCATGCTTAGTCTCGTCAGCACTGTGAATGTCATACATGTGTCTTAGACCTTGAGTCCAAGAGAATTGTTATTTCATCTCATCACACTGTATGTGGCTGTGATTATCTTGAAATACCGCATAGTTAAAGCTCTGTGAAGAGATTCTGGCACTTAGTTTTAAAACATTTAAATCCTCATTATTCCCATCCTACAGTTCTGTTATTTATTTTAAAGTAAATTGTTCTTCATAAGTATACCAGTAATTGTTAAGAAGTTTCTGTCAGTTCACATTTCACAATACAAATCAAATCCAGCTCCAAGAAGAGATTCAGGGTCTAAGGTGATCTGTTATAAAGAAGGTATCAGCTTTCATATAAGCATTTCTTTAATGTTAACTAATGCAGTAAATAAAGTAAGTTAACAGAGCCTTAATGTAAAGTGTTATCACAGTATGTTTATATGGTTTATTACTCACATAAATAATTGTAATGTGATAAATGTATTGATTATGTCCACTGAAAAAAAAGTCCAAAATTCTGTGACCACATTAATAATCCGGGATTTTTCTTCAACTGCATTTTTTCCTATTTAAAATATAGAAAGTAAACAATAGTTCATTTAAGATTCTGTACTCTTTCTAGGTGTCTATTTAAAGGTCAGATTTTCCTCATGTCTGATCTTTTTTACTGAAGCATGTGTTCAAGTGACACACTGATGCATTTGATCTAAAATGGCTTGTAAGGTTTTACATAAACTTGTGGTGTCCATGCAGCTCAAATGCACACACTCATTTAAAACAAAAAAGGCAACATGCTAAATGCTAGAAGCTCAGAAAGGCATCTTGCATAAATTTCAAAGATTTTACTTCAAGTTGTTGTCAAATAATATAATCTGTAAAACAAATTGATGTATTAAATTAGAAAAAAATGCCAAAAAGAAGCATTTTTACTAGTGGTCTCAGACATTTGGACCCCACTATATATTTTACTATGACCTTAGCAAGGCTATAAAGTGTCCAGCTTTTATATATTTCTTTTCTGTTTTGTACATTCCTTATTTTGAAGGCTAGTGTATTAATTTAAGTGTGTTCATTTATGACAGAAATGGCCTCAATGTGTCTTAAAATGTCCTTGTTTTGTCTGTGCAGGCAACATTTATAACTGATTCCAGGTGTTTTGAGGAAATGTATCTCAAGCTCTGACATACTGCTGTGGCTGAAATTGATTTTTAAGACACTAATGTACATGGAAGTTGCTGGACAAAGCTCAGTCTGATGGTGTGGTTTTAGATCATTTGTGGCATATCTTGCTTCTTGTCATAGATAAATGTGATCTGTCTGAAAATGGAAAAATGGTGTTGGCAGTAGGACTAAAAGGGAACTGGAAGCAAACATTTTGATCAGTGGAGTTAATAAAGCTTATCTAACAGTTAGAACAGCTGTCCTGTGTTGTAATTATTTTATTGTTCATATTCTTCTTATTAACATCAGTTAATCATAATGGACTTTATACTGGACAATGGCAGCACACAGAGCGCTTACTCTAAATAAATAATGTTTATTATTATTTTTGTGGGAAATGGTGATGGAGTTCTAACTGAAAGACTACAAACTAAAATATATCATCCTATCATCACATACTCTCCCATCCAGCATGTCTAGACAAACATGCGTACACATGCACACGTGCACACAATCTTGGTATTTCCAATGACCTTCGTATTGGTGTAGATATTTAATGGAACATGCCATTTCAGAGGCTTGTACCAATCACTGTCGTTCCATAAAGCTCAGTCTTTACAATATGAATAGGTAAAAATCATCTTCTGTTGTGACCTAAACCTTTATAAACTACTGTGTTGAGACAGTGTGTAGAATTCATGCACTTGTCAGCCGTAAGAGTGTTTTATATTCTGACTCACATGTCAACAGAAACAGAAGCTGAATAGATTCTGGAAGAAGCCTTAAAAAATAATCAGACATGATCTTCCATGAGAGCATTCTCTGGACATCAAATAAACCCAATAAATAGTAAAATACTAATAAAATAATAAAATAGTAATAAAATAAAGGACAAATAATAAGAAACGCTGAAAACATGCTGATTTATTTTGTTAGTTCAGATTCATTCTGGTTTAAATGTTTTATCATTATTTACAGTAACTTTAGGAGATAAAACTCATTCATAATGGTTAATAAAGGTGTCATGAAGACGCTGTGATTTCTATTTCACCAGCAGAGGGCGCGCTGAGACTGTCAAATATTCCCTAACAAGAACATGAAACATCTCAATGGCGCCATCTAGAGGGAATCGTGCAGAAAATTATTTCTGTATCTTTGAGAAGTTTTTAAAAGCATTAGATTTTTTTGGTAAACGGAAATGAAATACGTTGTGGAAGTGCAATTTTCATACGTTTTCATTAAGATTAAAATGGATTAGAATATAGCTCATATCTGTATATATGATTATATCTACATATATGATACAGTATAAACAACTCAATTCAATTCAGTTCAAAGTGTTTATTGTCTTGTGCACAGTGAGGAAAACAAGTTTCCCTGTACAATGAAATTCTTTCTTTGCTTTTCACAGTTAATGCCAAGACAAGTCACACACACAAAAATATAACTCAGTGTTCTAGTATTCAGTAGCATATGGTGAGATGCTGTTGTTTAACTGTTTAATTGTTTCATCTCAGTACACACACACACACACACACACTCTCTCTCTCTCTCTCTCTCTCTCTCTCTCACAGCATTTCACACAGTAACATGACTGTTGTTTTAGAAAAATACTGATATGTAATACAGCAATACTCTACTCTTTTTACTGTGTAATTATATGAGAAACAAATGAGAAATGTTTATGATGTGTTATAAAAAAAGACACTTGAGACACGTGTGTAATGAACCAAAAAATAATGTATTAACTATTTACAAGCAATGACAAACTGTACACTTATTACAGATATTAATATTTTATATAATATTTTAACATTTTATACAACACAACACATTTGTATAATTTAATAGTAAAAGTCTTGCACAAAAACAATGCATAATTCAACAACAATACAATTATATTTATTTATTTATTAATATAAATGACAATAATACACATAACATAAATAAACAACATTAATATATTATAATTTTATAATTATAAAAATCCTATACATTTAATACAAATTAAATGCAAATGCAAAAAAAAACAAGACTCACATTTTTAACTAGATGCCATAATTACTTTAATCATACCACAATTATATCATTAAAATGATTTACATTTAGAGATTATGCTAGAGATGGTGGTAAGAATCCTCTGGATGCCTGCGCAATCACACCGAGATTCATAAAGTGACCGAATGATGTAGCTATGAACTATGGGCTATGAACTCATAAGAGGTGTTCTTAAAAAAACTACAGAAGAGGCCTGAGCATGAACACTGGGCTCTTGGGTCTACTGAAAATTTTGGGAACAGGTTACATAGTTAGCTCCAAAATGTTTTTTTTAATTTTTTTTCGAACACAACAGACGAGAAGGTATCAAGCGGATTCTCACCACCCCACGTGTTTAAAAGGCTGAAATACTTACATAATTATTAAAAAAGACTAATGCTGAAATCTAGGGGTGAAATAATTATCACACATACTTACCACAGATACTTACCATACATCATGGATATGAGGTGATGAACATGAGGTGATGACTGAGCTTCTGAACTTTTGAACACCACTCCCATGTAAATAGAAACCAAGTTAACGGGGAAACGGATGATCCATACAGGTGGTGGGATCCATACAGGAGAGAGACCTCTCATAGGTGGGGATGGGATCCTCACAGGTGGTGGGATCCATACAGGAGAGAGACCTCTCATAGGTGGGGATGAGCTCCTCACAGGTGGTGGGATCCATACAGGAGAGAGACCTCTCATAGGTGGGGATGAGCTCCTCACAGGTGGTGGGATCCATACAGGAGAGAGACCTCTCATAGGTGGGGATGGGCTCCTCACAGGTGGTGGGATCCATACAGGAGAGAGACCTCTCATAGGTGGGGATGGGCTCCTCACAGGTGGTGGGATCCATACAGGAGAGAGACCTCTCATAGGCCAGATGTCATTGTCCTCAGAGTCACTGAGCTCTCTGTTGTAGCTGAGCTCATCCTCCGGAAACACAAACGTCTCCCTCTGTGTCCCTGTGTCAAAGAAGATAAACAGACAATGTGGCACATCTAATAACATCTCATGAAAGGAAGCAGAAACCCTTTTTAATAGCACTGTGTATGTTTTGTAAAGCAGGAAAACCTCCCTATCAAAACAAGAAGTATTTACACAAGTTATATTAGTAAGAGTAATTCTGCAGTATGATTAATGCTGTCAGACCTAGACTACAGTCTACTGGTCAAATTTAAGAAAAAGTATCGCAAAAGTAACATAACATTACTTTTTATTAAAAAAAAAAATAACTAAGTAATGCAATTTGTTACTTTTTTAGGGAGTAACACAATATTGTAACGCATTACTTTTAAAAGTAACTTTCCCCAACACTGAATATAATATATAATAAAATATATAATAAAATAACAAATATATTTGTTATTTTTCACATTTTAGTAAACCATTTAAAGGTTGTGAAATTCTGTAAAAATGATCTGTATATGAGTGAAAAATTCAGTTTGTGTTGCGTTTAAAGGAAACTTTTATACATATACTGATGGCTAAAAATAATCAGAATGAGACCGCAATAGGAACAAATATAAACATTTATTTAAGCAAAGTCTATAAGAAGTATACAAATAAGTTTATTTCTAAACAATTCTATATATGTATTTACAATCTATAGGCTATTGATGGGAATAGGGGGAGTGGGATAGGAACAGAGGGATAGATTAATAAGGGATGATTATTAAGGGATGAGGGATCTTAAATGCTAAGGTTAAGCCCTTCTTCAGGTCCTGGGGTTCACTGTACAAACCTGTAGGAAAGAAAAGAGATTTTTTAAATATTAAGTTGATCAAAAATAGAAATAAAATGATTTCATACTTACGTGTGGAGCCTGAGCAATGTAGGAAAAAGAAGTGAGAGAAAAGAAGATGAAATGAAACAGAGGAAGA
Source organism: Hemibagrus wyckioides (assembly GCF_019097595.1). Classification (NCBI taxonomy): domain Eukaryota; kingdom Metazoa; phylum Chordata; class Actinopteri; order Siluriformes; family Bagridae; genus Hemibagrus; species Hemibagrus wyckioides. Next base: position 124,496 of record NW_026690783.1, on the reverse strand, counting down.
AAAGATGAAGTGGGTAAGGGGAAAGACATTGCTCAGAGCTCCTCCAAAATGTCCATCATCAGCTGGACGTGCAGCTTGAGGAGTCGCTGAACTGTGGTGGCTAAGGCTGCTGGGTCACTGTAGAGCTCCAGAGGCTGAGTGAAGAGTACTTCAGCAAGCTCTGTAAGGTAATCCTATTGACAAATTACACACACATCCAACATAGTGTCACTGAGTTTAAGATACAATCCTGAGAATTTGTGGATCGTGGCATCAGAAGATATTCAACACTTACAATAAGCACTGTGAAGTACAGCTCTGCTGCAGGCTCCCACACGTCCACGTCCCACATGCTGAAGAGCGCAAGCAGGCGCTCCAAGAAACCTCCCTTAAACTTTTGGAAAGAAAGACAAGCTTCATTAATGCCATGTCTTATCAGGTTTAAAAAATATGGAAAAAGAAAACCAGATCAAATAGACCATGTTCTGAAACTCAAACATTACTTAGAAATCTCCTGATAAGACACTTACTGGCTGAGGTTTTGAGCCATTTATAAAGTAGCTGAAGAAAATCAGCTCAAAAAAACATCCAGGAAGTTGTAGTGGTGGTCCTGCCCAGAGTAGAAAAGATACAAAAATAAATTAGCTTTACATATTGGAGTCCTGTTTTCTATATTAGCAAAATCTGTTATCTTTAAACATCTGTCATTTCACACAGGCGTTTATTAGCTTACACAGGAGCTGAGCTCTGCTTTAATCGATTCCTGATTGGAAGGCGTCCTCAGGAATCGAATCAGGGCCTCGTAGGCCAACTGCACACCAACTGCATCCTGTTAAAGCAAACGAAAAAATCTCTGTAACTCACTTTGGCTATGGCTGAGAAACTGAAATTATTTCCATCACAAAAATGATACAGTCTTTCATCATTCTGAAGTCACCTGGTTGTTAGCTGCTGCCAGTCGCATGACGATCTTCTTTCCAACCATGAACAAGAAGTTCTGCTTGTGGATGCTGGCAAGCAGAGTCTGAATATAAGACAGCACACAATATAAAAGTTAAAGGAGAGTGGACTTTACCTGCGCAGTAACAGCAGCTGAATAAAGGTTTTACTCACAGCAAACGCCTCACGAAGCGCGGGCACCTTCAGGCCGATTTCAGTCACCCCTCTGTCTGAAAGATGGCAGCTAAGAAACAAGAGATGTAAATGTTTAGTGTATATTAAACATACAATACACTGTTACATCATTAAAGAGTGAAGAGGATCGTACCAAATAAAGGGCACCTCCAACTCCTCTGGGTTAAGGCGCTCCTCACTCTCCTGCAAGCCAAATCATTAAATCATTAAAACTCACACAGTAAATTTTACAGTATCCGAATCAGGGGAATAGCAGCATATGTAGATACACATCAGGTCTGAAAGTCTGAATTACCTCACAGTCGTTGTGATCATAGTCCCAAGTGGAGGTGAACATCTGTCCATCTTCAGCCACATACAGCAAAGTGCAGGTTACCGTTGTAATGGTTTGCTGTTGAATAAAAAAAATATCCACACTGAAGACAAATAAAAGCACAACTGACAAAATTCTAAAAGTTACTAACTACAAGATACACTTCATGACAGTGCAATAAATTTACCACAAAATAATGTGGCACGACGAATGATGTCTCCATTCGGTTACAGGAGATGAACTCTGTAACCCTCCCAGATTCAGCCTTAAGAGAACAAATTAAAGTGAACACAATTAGTCACTGCAATTAACAAAAGTTTTGTGATGCCACAACGAATAATCCCTTACCTGTATGCCAGTGAAACAGTCCTCTATGGAGGACTCATAAGGGAATCCCTGCAAATGACAAAAAGCTGAAACTCAAGATCTATTTCACAAACGTGAGCGTCTAATAATCATCAAGGTCAATTCTCTTCCTCAGAGTAATTAAGTCTGTGATTACCATGTGATTCAAGCTGCTCGTCTTGGTGGATTTAAACCAACAAAGACGGCTCTGTGGGCCCCTTATCATCCCCAGGAAGTATGTTTTCATTTCCACTGACTGAAAATAGAGAAACAAAACTAAACATTAGAACTTGTAAAGACGGGTGTTTGTGTGTTTGTATCTCAGCTGCTGCACTGTAGAATACCTTGAACTGGGAGATGGAGGCCTGTGCAGAGAGGAACTGAATATTACACCAAGCGCTGATCAGCTCACCAGCATCGAGCGGCTGTGAAAAGTAGAGCAGGAAGATCATGAGTGCTTCTGATCACAGCAGTTTCATACTAATATTCTGTCACTTAGAAAAAAACAGAAAAACAGGTGAAGGGTCTTGAGGTTGTTCTGTGGGCAGCAGCTGGATGTTCGGCTCAACAAACTTAAAACACACAAACACAATTAGTCACTGCAGTTCATAACATTTTGTGATGCCACAATGAATAATCCCTTACCTGAATGCCAGTGAAACTCTCCTTATCACTGGTATAATAAGGGAATCCCTGTAAAAGACAATTAGATGAAACTCAAGATCTACAACCACATTTCACAAAAGTGCTCTTCTAAAGGGGAGTATCTGCTGATTCCTCCAGCACATCCACAGGCTCTGCAATAGATTATTTTTCTGTGACACAGAATTATGACTCTTCAATTACACAATATCAAACTTTCCTATTAATGCATAAAAGTTAATAAAGCAGTGAGTTTGATAATTAGTTAACTTGTGAAGAAACAGAAAAATTGGAGCAGTCAGATTGTGTAAATTCACTGTACATGTGACCTGATTAAACTCTCTAAAACCTCCTGCCCCTGTCCACCACCCAAATCTATAAAAAATATTATACTGTATAATTATTAAAACCTTTATACTCACTATGATATTGTGGAAATGAAACCATTAGTGAAGTTCTCTAGGTAGATACCATACACCGCTCAGCCATAACATTATGACCACCAGCCTAATATGCTGTTGGTCCCCTTTTTGCTGCCAAAACAGCCCTGACCTGTCGAGGCATGGACTCCACTAGATCCCTGAAGGTGTGCTGTGGTATCTGGCACCAAGATGTTAGCAGCAGATCCTTTAAGTCCTGTAAGTTGCGAGGTGGGGCCTCCATGGATTGGACTTGTTTGTCCAGCACATCCCACAGATGCTCGATTGGATTGAGATCTGGGGAATTTGGAAGCCAAGTCAACACCTCATTCTCATTGTTGTGGTCATCAAACCATTCCTGATCCATTTTTGCTTTGGGGCACGGTGCATCATCCTGCTGAAAGAGGCCACAGACATCAGGAAATACCGTTACCATCAAAGGGTGTAGATGGCCTGCAACAATGCTTAGGTAGGTGGTTCATGTCAAAGCAGCACCCAAATCCTTACACTTTCCCATTTTTCCTGCTTTTAACACATCAACTATGAGGACAAAATGTTCACCTGCTGTCTAATATATCCCACACACTAACAGGTGCCATGATGAGGAGATCATCAGTCTTATTCTCTTCACCTGTCGGTGGTCATAATGTTATGGCTGATCGGTGTACATCTGTAACCATGCCCTTTAGCGCGAGAGCTGATTAATCAGTAGTCTAAGTATGATTTAGTATAAAACCAGTAGTCAGGGTTGTTAAAAGTCACTTTTTAATGGGGATGAGTATTATATTGTGGAAATAAATGAAATTCTCGTTGGTCAAGCTCATCAACTCGTTCAGGATTTTAGTGTGTAATGTAAAACAACAGCCAAGTTCACTAGCAGCTTAACTAACATTAGGCTAAACATTATATTTATATTATATTTACCGATAAAATGTGTACAAATTACAACAAATAGACATGTAGATATAATTAGTCCAACTATTACAGTGTAATTTAAATCGGTAAAAATCGGCTAAAGTCCGCTAGCGCGCTAGCTAGCGGATCACAAGGCTAATCGTGATTTAGTGTAAAACTAGTAGTCAGGGTTGTTAAAAGTGACCTACTAACAGGGTCAATATTTCATTGTGGAAATAAAATAAATTCTTGACCAAGCTTAAGGATTTTATTGTGTCATTTAAACCAGTAGCCGAGTTCGCTAGCACGATAACTAGCATGATGCTAACTGTGTAAATGAAATGATTAGCGAAGTTCTCTAGGTAGATAACATACATCTGTAACTAAGTCCTTTAGACCTGACTAAATCACTAGTCTAGTCATGATTTAGTGTAAAACCAGTACTCAGGGGTGTGAAAAGTCACCTTTTAAATGGGTAAATATTATATTATGGAAATAAACTAAATTCTCGTTACCCGAGCTCATCAACTCGGTTCAGGATTTTAGTGTGTAATTTAAAGCAGCAGCATGTTCACTAGCAGGTGAACTATTATTAGGAGAAATATCATATTCACATTAATATAACCAATAAAGTGTTAAATAATTACAACAAATATACAAGTTCTCTCGGTAGATATGATTAGTCCAAATATTACACTGTCATTGAAATCGCTAAAAATCGGCTGAAGTCCGTTAGCGCGCTAGCTGCTGAATCACAAAGCTAAGCACGATTTATTTTATTAAAACCAGGAGAAGGGGTTGTTAAGAATGGACTTCTAATGGGGGTAAATATTTCATTGTGGAAATAAAATAAATTCTTAAACCGAGCTTAATGATTTTATTGTGTAGTTTAAACCAGTAGCCAGGTTCGCTAGCACGGTAACTAGCATTAGGCTAATTCACGGCAAGATGAGGTGTCTTGTGTGCTACATAACATTAGACTGTAACACTGTCACTTTAACATGATTTATTGTAGAAACAGTGTGGCATTAAAGGATAAAGATCATCCTACCTTGAGGACACTGAGTGTGTTCAGCAGGAGCAAATTATAAAATGTAAAATATATAATTTGTAAATGCATTTTTTACGGACTTCACTTCCTGGTTTCCGTACAGTTCGGTTTTTCTCGGAGGTTTTCGGTAGATGCCGTAAACAGGAGTTTTTTTTTTTTTTTAAGGTCGTATCGTCTTTAAACTGGTCCTACAGCTTGAATTCTAACTGTACAGCTACATACTGCCTTAAAATTCAGCTATGCTTCACTCCCTGGGCTTCCCGGACATTTCAGCTTATTATTATGATTATTATTATTATTTATTCATTATTGACTCTTGTTACTAGTTAGTGCTGGTTTATACTAGTTAGTGCTGGTTTATACTGGTTTATACTAGTTAGTGCTGGTTTATACTAGTTAGTGCTGGTTTATATTGGTTTATACTAGTTAGTGCTGTTTTATACTAGTTAGTGTTGGTTTATACTAGTTAGTGCTGTTTTATACTAGTTAGTGTTGGTTTATACTGGTTCTGAAGGTCGCAAGACTTGGATTATCTTTTGGCATTTTTGCTACACCCCTGTTTCGGATTTCTCTGTACTCCACTACTGGATTTGACTCCTACACCGACTCTACAGCGCAGCGATGATGAACTTCGGGGGAGGAGCCGAGCCTCAGCACCCGGATGTGGATCCCGAGCCCGGATGGAGCGGACTGTACGACCCCTGGAACGGTGAGTTACTGAGTTTCCTCTTTTTCCCTTAAGTATAAAGTCTTTTAAACACCGCGTTTTTACAAAAAAACGCAATCAGGAATATCGTTTTATATGATTAGATGGTTTTGAGAAATACTGTTCGGCTAATCTTTATTCGGCTAATCGCTTTACGTACCCGATCAGTATGCTAAAGCTAGCGGACAAAATGGCAGACTCCAGTGAAACGAGCAGGGAAGAAGAAAACAGTGTTGATGTTTTCAGATATGTTAACATCAGCTTTTCATAAAAGTCCCAATGTTTACTTAACGTTTGTTAAAGTTTACTAAGTCAAGCCGAGGAGTATTAGCAAAGATTAGCTAGACGGCTAGTTAGCATGTAGCTAAGTAATTGTTTTTCAGTGTTTATAGTTTTTTTTGATGGAGTGAATAGAATAAGTTAAAATACTTACAATAACATGAAGTAACTTATTATTTTAAGGATTTTTCATTGTCCGTGTTTGTCGAGTTGTTAAAGCGGAGAGAGAAAGGGGCTGTGAGGAAAGGCAGCTAGCTGAACAAAACCAATCGGTACAAATAAATGGAGCTAGTGTGGCAATGTAGAGTGCAGCTTAGGCAAAAATATCAAGCTGTTTGTTTCAATTCTGTTCAGCAAGGTTTTGTTTCTAGCTGTCGTGAATAAAATAGTTAGGAGTAGTGTAATTTACGATAAAGGGCGAATTTTTGAGAGGAGACACAATTGGACTCAAAGGGGATGTGAACCACTGGAGTAAGAAAGTGCTAAAGTAATAGACTGTAATAGAAATGTATTTTAATCTGCATTTTTTGGGGGAAGATATTTTTAAGCATTGAAATAAGTGCACAGTGTGACTAACAGTGAAGCCGTGATACTGGAAGAGCCCTGTATAACACCTATAAATGCAGCTAAAATGTAAATACTGTAAATGTAAATAAAATAGTTTTTAATGCAATGTTATAGGAAGATTACAGTAATATAACTTGTGTAAATACTTCTTGTTTTGATAGTGAGGCTTTCCTGCTTTACAAACCATACACAGTGCTATTAAAATAAGGTTTTCTGCTTCCTTTTATGAGATGTTATTAGATGTGTTTCATTGTCTGTCCATCTTCTTTGACACAGGGAGACGGAGGGAGACGTTTGTGTTTCCACAAGATGAGCTCAACTACAACAGAGAGCTCAGTGCTAACGAGGACGACAACAGCCGACCTGCTCAGCAAAATGAAGCTGGAGATGGTGGTGAACATGAGGTGTCAACGAGGAACCTGTCCCCTGATAGAAGCCCATCCCCACCTGTGAGAGGCCTCTCTCCTCTCAGGACCCCATCCCCTGTGAGCAGTCCATCCCCTTTCGGGACCCCATCCCCTTTGAGGAGGCCACCACCTTCAGGGAGTCCACAGCCTTCAACAGTTCCTTTGCCCCAGCCTTATTTCAATATCGACATCCACAACATTGTGGCTGGTATGTACTATGCTCCTGCCACAATGATAACTCCTGTCCCACGCCAGGGCATAAGGAGGAGGCTGGACGAAGAGGATGGCAATGAAGAAGCCCCTCTGAGTAGACGGCAGCGTGTGGATCCTGATGGGGAGATGGAGTTCATCAGGATGCCTGGACTTGAGGATTTAGAGAGTTTAATCAGTCACATGTACAGTGAATTTACACAAGCTACTAATGCTACAATTAGTCTGTTTCTTCACAAATTAACTAGCTAACTAACTCACAGGTTTATTAACTTTTAAGCATTAGAAAGAAAGGAGAGAAAAATTTACAAGGTCTCTCTCTCTCTCTACTACCTTATAAATTTGGCCATTTTAATGTTTTACATTTAACAGAAAATATTAGTTGTAATTAAACTTACATGAAACTAATTTATTGCAGAAGCTGTGGATTTGCTGGGAGAATCGTCAGATACTCCCTCAGTCCTCCAGGTATGTGTCAGTAAAATATTTTAACTACATTTGAAACATGTAGGCTGCTTTTGTCTAAGTGTGTGTGTGTGTCTGTGTCTTAAGGTTGTTGAGCCAATCCTGCCGCAGCTACCCACAGAAACTCACTCCACATCTTCAGCTGTTGTTCTGGTAACCAAACCTGTCATTTATTTACTAAATCTGATCTCTGGATTTTACAAGTGACAATGTTTAGTTTTGTTTCTTTATTTCTAGCAAGTGGACCTTAGGAGAGACATCCTCAGGTTGTTAAGGGGTCCAGAGAGTCAGCTCTGCTGGCTTGAAACCGCACACTGCTGGACTCTCGAGGTAATCACGCTATTTATTACTCTCATGAAGAGATTCCACTTTAACGATTATTAAAAGAGAACTTAAATGAAATGCGGTTGTAGATCTTGAGTTTCATCTAATTGTCGTTTGCAGGGATTCCCTTTTCATAACAACTGTGAGGACAGTTTCCCTGGCATTCAGGTAAGGGCTTGTTCATTGTGTCATCACTAAATTGTGTTAATTGCAGTTACTAATTGTGTTTGTGTGTTTTAAGGTCGTTGAGCCAAACCTACAGCTGCTGCCAAACGAACATGACCAGGAATCTTCACCCGTCCTTCTGGTAACCAAACCTTTCCTTTATTTACTAAAGCTGATCACTGTATTTCACAGGGTTGTTTTGACTGTAAAGAAAGTGAGAGAATGTTACTTGTGTTATTATAAAATGGCTGTGATAGGAAGCAGTTATGTTCATCATGCTCTTCATTTCACAGACGCTCGATGCTGGTGAGCTGATCAGCGCCTGCCGAAATATCCAGTTCCTCTCTGCACGCACCTTTACCTTCCAGTCTGGGGTATTGTACAGTGCTACAGCTGAGATACCAACACACACACATCCTTCTTTACAAGTTCTAATGTTTAGTTTCTCTATTTCTAGGCAGTGGACTTTAAGGGATACTTCCTCGGGATGATAAGGGGTCCTGAGAGTGGTTTTTGCTGGTATAAAACCACCAAGACGCGCTACTTTGACCAGCTGGTAATCACCATCTTTGTTACTCTGATGAAGAGAATTGATATTAATGATTATTAGATGAACACTTTTGAGAAATAGATCTTGAGTTTCAGCTAATTGTCATTTGCAGGGATTCCCTTATCAGACCACCATCGAGGACCATTTCACTGTCATACAGGTGAGGGATTATCTGTTGTGGCGTCACAAAACTTTTGTTAGTTGCAGTGACTAATTGTGTTCACTTCAAATTGTTCTCTTAAGGCTGAATATGGGAAGGTTACAGAGCTCCTTTCCTGTAACCGGGTGGAAACCATCATGGAGCCACTTGAGGATTATGTGGTAAATTTATTGCAATGTCATGAAGTCTTTATTGTAGATAGTAACTCTTGGAATTTTGTACACATATGGGTCTGCAGTGTTCATTTATATATATTTTTTAATTTAACAGCAAACCTTTAAAAAGGTGTCCTGCACGTTCCTGCATGTGGCTAAAGATGGTCAGGTGAACACCTCCACCTGGGAGCAGGAGCAGGTTGACCCTCCCCACAGTGATTCAGAGGAACAGTACGACTCTGAGGTAATTCTGTGTTTCAGACCTGATGTGTATCTACAGATGCTGCTATTCCCCTGAATGGGAGGCTGTAACATTTACTGTGTGAGTTTTAATGATTTATTGCTAATGTGTCTTGCAGGAGAGTGAGGAGAGCCTTAGCCAAGAGGAGATGGAGGTGCCCTTTACTTGGTACGCTTCTCTTCACAGTTTAATGGTATAAAGGAGTAATGTATGTTTAATACACTAAGCATGTAAATCTTTTGTTTCTTAGGGACCATCTTACAGAGAGAGGGGTAACTGATATCGGCCTGAAGCTGCATGCTCTCCGTGAGGCGTTCGCTGTGAGTAAAACCTTTGTTTAGCTGCTGTTTTTGCTCAGGGGAAGTTCACTCTGCTTTAGCTTATATTATGTGCTGTCTTATATTCAGATTCATGAGTAATATGAGTAATTAAGGAATAATAATTAAAATAACAAGCATCAAAAGCTAATTTTATAACAATCACAGCCTGCTAAAAAAAGGACATTCTTAGGATAAATATTAAAATAAAATGTACATAATGAAGAGGGCTCTGGGATATGCAGTAGTTGGACATTTGGCCCATGTCATACATCATCTGTGTATCTTTAGTAAAGTACTGGACATGCTGAGGCTTACATACTGCTTCATTTTAGGGTTTAAAATGAGTTTCCACGTTAAAAAAACTGAAGCCAAAGTGATTATTTTGTTTGTTTGTTTTAACAGGATGCAGGTCGTGTACAGCTGGACTACGAGGCTCTGATTCGTTTCCTGAAGACTCCTTCTTATCAGGACTGGATTGCAGCAGAGCTCTCCGGGTCCTATGTAAGCTTATAAATGCTTGTGTAACATGACAAATGTTTAAATCGAAAAGATTTTGATGTGATAGAAAACAGGACTCCATTATGTAAAGCTAATTTCTTCTTGTAACTTTTCTCTTCTGTGCAGGTCTACCACTACAACTTCGTGGACATCTTTTTCGAGCTGCTTCTATTCGGCTATTTTACAAACAGCTCAATACCTGAGACAGTAAGAGTCTTATCAGGAGATTTAAAAGCCATGCTTGAATGTAGTTTCAGAACATGGTTTATTTCATCTCATTTTATTTTTCCATGTTGTTAACCCTGATATGACATGATATTAATGGAGCTTGTCGTCTTTCTTTCCTAAAGCTTAAGGGAGGATTCTTGGAGCGCCTGTTTGCGCTCATCAGCATGTGGGAGGTAGACGTGTGGAAGCCTGCAGCAAGGACCTCCTTTAAAGTGCTTATTGTAAGTGTCTAATATCTTCTGATGCTGTGATCCACAAATTCTCAGTATTGTATCCTAAACTCAGTGACACTATGTTGGATTGTGACAGTGATGATGTAATTTGTCTATAGGATCAGCTTACAGATCTCGCTGAAGTGCTGTTTACTCAGCCCCCGGAGTTCTACCAAGACCCAGCAGCCTTAGCCAGCAAACTGAGACCTTTCCTCAGACAGCGTGTCCAGAAGATGATGGACATTTTGTGGAAGCTCTGAGCAATGTCCTTCCTTCTACCAAATTCCTCTTTTCTTCCATCTGTTCCATTTCTTTTCCCTCACTTCTTTTCTATACATTGCTCAAGCTCTCCACACGTAAGTAGAAATTAATTTTATTCTTGTTTTTGATGAACTTAATATTAAAGTATACTCTTTTCTTCCCTACAGGTCTGTAGAGTGAACCCAGCACCCAAGGAGTAGTTTTAATATCCCTCATCCCTCGTAGAGTGTCCCTTATCAATCTATCCCTCTATCCTTGTCTATATAGATAACTGCTAATAGTAATTAGTATAAATAGTAGCTGCAAATAATATTGTTGTAAATAATCTTATAGTTGTATAGTGTTTATATAGTTTACTTTAATAAATGTTTTCATTTGCTCCTATTACCGTCTCATTCTGATTATTTTTAGTCATCAGTATGTCTATATAATTTTCCTTTAAAAAGCAACACAACACTAAATGAACTTTTCACTCATATACAAATCCTTTTTAAAGAACTTCAGAAACTTTATAAGGTTTATTAAAATGTGAAAAATGAAAAATAACATCCAACAAAATTCAGATATTTATAGTCTTGGAAGGTTTGTTTCCAAAATGTAGAAAATTCTGTAACATTTGGGGAATTGCACATTTACATTTAAGCATCCAGAGCACAGTTGTGTATAAAAAGTCTGAAATCTTGAGATAAAAATCTGAAAATCTAAATTGTAGAGGACTAAAAATGTGGATTTACAGTTTACACCAAATCACACCACTGTAGCACATCATTTATAATGCAGTTACTCTGAACTCTCAAGGTTACTCTTTAAGAAGAAATAGTTTATAATGTCAGTAGTCTTTAAGGTGTTTTCCAAAATAAATAAATAAAAAAAAATCCTGTTCATGAAAATGAAGGTTGGTTAGATGTTTAAAATGGAAAGGAATGCTTATTGTCTTTCAGTCATTCCAAAACACTGTTAGTGAAACACTAGAGTGATTTAATTTGTATGTTTTTAGTACTTTCTAGTTTCTTAACAAAAGTACATTAAAGTACAGTAAATAAAAAAAAATAAACTAAAACTGAACTCTGTTTCTTTCTCCAGTTTGGGCTTCAAGCAGTTTTATTATTTAGAAGGGGATGCTCATGATTTACAGCCATGTCCACAATTTTCTCCATATCATGCATTTATTGCTAGTCCCCCTTTTTTTCTTAAGGTTTCAGATCAAGTGACTGACTTTTTCTCACAAGAATTTCCCAGTTTTTAGTTTTGAAGTTTTTAGTTTGGAGGCATTTTTCCTGAACTTTAGTTGATGTTTCTATACTCCTCAGAATTCATTTTGCTTCTGCAATCAGCAGTTCCATCATCAGGCTCATGTTTTACAGATATGATAGCATGCTTAGATCTTGCGCAGTTTCTTTCCTCCTCCACATTTTGATCCTGTTTTTGTGGGTAACTATTATTTTACATTTTGCAGTATTTTACATTTTGCATCTGAGAATGTGGACTTAAACTTTTTGTTTGTGTAGAAATGTAAAACTGTGGAATACAGAGGCAATTAAAGCACACATTATAGAGTTCACTGTGCCTTAACCCATAAGAACCCAGACCCCTTTCTCCTTCAAGGAAAATGATGGGGGACATAACGCAGACTAAATAGATGCCAAATAACACATTTATAAGACAAACTAAGACGCACATCACATTTCTCACAGAGGGTGGTGGTTGCATTGATTTTGCAGAATTTGCAACGACCACACTTCACAGGCCAGTGTGCAACCTGGTCCACATGAACATCATCTGGAACTCCAACATGAACTTTCTTGGGAGGTGGTGGTGGAGTTGGTGTTGAGTGATAGGCGGCCCCTTTGGGAATGCAGGAGAATAAGGCTAGTTGCAACCTCAGCCTGGAATCTCCTTTGTTTCAGTGGCTTGTGGACACCAAGTAGTTTACAGTCACGGCGGGAGATCAGCCATGCATTGACATAGGCAAGCATTATGGTTTGTCAGAACAGGTAGAGGAACCACCTCCGTGACCTCATGTGGTCCTTATACCTTGTGACGCATGCAACTTGGAGGTCAACCCCCCCCCCACCCCATGAATGTGTTGTACTCCTTCACAATGCCTGTTAACAAATTATTATTATGAATGTGTTAACAAATTATTATAATAAATAATAATGACAAATAATAATAAATTGATAATAAATGTAACAATAATGTAAAAATATTAACTAAATATCACTGAATCAGCTAAATTAAATGAGCAATCTTAAAAGTTAAAAAAAAAAAAAAGCCAACTAATGTGTCATATATGTCACATCAGTTTTTCTGTGACAATTTTAATGTTAAAGGGCCGTTGTGACATATGAATTTGTATAATATACTGATTTGTTTTATATGAAATTGTTCAAGAAATGTGTTCACATCAGGTTAAGTGTAATAAAGGACATGTTATGTAAGCATTAGAATTCTTAAATGGTCAAATCTTACCTTTTAGCTAGAAGAACGAACCTTTTTAAAATGAGCTAGTACCATCACATTTGTTAGCCTGGCATGCAGACATCTGGGAAATGTTGTTGTGGGAACACAAAATCACATGACCTATCACATGACCCACCAGGATGTTCAGTAGGTGTAACTTTAGGACTTCATGAGTTAAAATCAAGGATAAAGCTATAAAAGGAACTTCCCAGGACATTTAAAGGGCTTGTGACACCTTTGTCACCGTGGGTTGTAAAGGGTAACATTCTGGATTATGGCATGAGATATACCAGACTGACCACTTTAAAAAAATAAATCACATGCACAGAAATGGCACAGGATGGTTTTGTTGGTGTAATTAGTGCCAGATATAAAGAGTTAAACAGCATTAAAACAAGATGCAATGGTACATGAACCTGAATGACCTTATAAATCAGCTTTCATCCTCTGGAAAAAAATCATATCAATCTCTACATATCTGTTCACTCTTAAACTCTTCCAGTAATCAGTTCTGCTGTTTGTAACACCTCAGATTATGGACAGACTGAGATGGACAGACAGATACCATAAGCACAGACACAGCTCACACAGCTTATTTTATGTCATCATTTGCTCTTAAAAGACTTGTCTCATTTGTTTTAAACTGGATTTGAGTGGGCTTGCTGTTTTTATTTTTTTTGCCATAAATATGAAATGACATGATTAGAAATATTACCTTTGTGTGCTATTTAAATAAAACTGCAATTTAAACAATTTAATCCAAGCTGCTGCTGCTGGACCCTTGTGCAAAGCCCTTTACCCCTTAACTGCTCAGCTGTGGAAATGTGAGTTGCTCTGGATAAGAGAGTCTGATAAATCTTGTAAATGTAGATGGTACTGTTTGTTTGTACGCTGATAAAAATATCCAGCCTGATCTAATTTAAACAATGAAGGTAACTTTTTGCATCAGATTATTATGTAGATTAAGATTAGTCTTTGTATTTATTACTTAATTTTCTCTATGCAAGAAATACTTTTTGCTAGTAAAGTCTACTTCATTTAAGCATTTCCTTAGTCATTGTTTTGAGTTTTCTCTACTAAACTTTGCGAGTCCCTTCTACAGAGGGACCATTGAGAGCGTCCTGAGCAGCTGCATCACTGCCTGGTTTGGGAACTGCACCGTCTCGGACCTCAAGACCCTTCAGCGGATAGTGAGGACAGCTGAGAAGATCATTGGAGTCTCTTTCCCCTCTATCACAGACATTTACTCCACACGCTGCATCCGCAAAGCTAACAGCATTGTGGATGATCCCACACACCTCTCACACACACTCTTCACCCTTCTGCCATCCGGAAAGAGGTACCAAAGCATTCGGGCCCTCACAACCAGACTGTTGAACAGTTTCTTCCCTCAGGCAATCAGGTATCTCAACAGAGAACTCAGCTGAACTGGACAATGATTAATTGTCAACAGTCATTAATTAATGACTGCAATAACTGCATCACTGTATACACTGTTCTTTCATTGTCTAAAATTGTCTTGGTCTTTGCACAAAGTCAGCCTATATGTTGTTTGTCTTGTCTGGTCTTCCTGTGCACTTCTGTTGTATGTCTTAAAGATTGCACCTTAAGTATAGTTTAAGTATAGTTTAATTTTTTTAGTTTAATTTTAATTTTTAAATTATAGTTTAATTTTTTATCTCTATGTTTAGTACTATGTTTTTCTGCATCACTGTTCTTTGTCTGTGTTATGTGTAGCACCTCTGGTCTAGGAGGAACGTTGTTTCACTTCACTGTGTACTGCATCTGCTATATATGGTTGAAGTGACAATAAACCTTCTTTGACTTTGACTTTGACTTGAAGTGGATTTTTAATTGAAATATACACACCTGATCCTGGTAGTCAGCAGCAGGTAGGGCAATGATAGTTGGAAATCAAGAAGGGCAGTGGTTTTTGAGAACCAGGATTGAGAACCCCCTGTCTCAGCACCTGGACCTTAATTTATAGCTAAAACCAACATTATAAACCAAAATAGAGCACAACCTGAGAAAGTGCAGTATAAAACCAACAACTGTCAAGAGCTAGCTCATTATAATTGTCTACCATCAATGGCATCTGTATAGCTTTTAGACATGCAAGATCACCTTGAGATCACATTTCTTGGAGGACATTTTTGGTCCACTTCCTCATGCTGGCAGTTGGACCTTACTTCTCATCGCACAACAAAATATTGCAAATACCAACATTACACATAAACACATCATGAACCACGTCTAACGTCCGTGTTTCTAGCAAATTCGAGAAAGGAAAGCAGGTCAGAAAGGTCAGTCAGGACTAATCGTATTTTCAGCAATCCTTACACATAGACTAAAATGAAGAATGGATTGTCTCGATTGTTGTTAAAAAATGCTTAAAAGCACATCAGACAGACACACTGCTCCACTGAATGACATTTATTTATTGAAAAATGCTCATAATTGCTATAACTTTCTATAGCGCTCTTTTGCACTTGCTTACTTCAGTTATGGTGATTCTGAGTATTTAGGGCAATGTTTTTTTTTTAAAAATTGCTCCACTAAACATTTTGGGATTAGGAAACACATTACCCGTGTGGCTGTTATGTTTATATTGATTTTTGGACAACAATGGAGGTCTAAGGCACAGACAACTAAGCTAATACAGGCTGCAGACTGTCAGATATTCCTTGTGAGTAGAGGTGATTTATTGTTGGTGTTATGCCGGGTTCACACTGCACGATTTTCACAGTCATCGGATCACTGTTGCTTTCACACTGCACAACTATCAAGTGTAGCATTCAATCTGATTCAATCAAAATGTCAGAGTTCTCACGTGAGACTGGAAATGGAACCCCTATGGAGTCAATTCAATGCCACATATATTCGCAAAAGAATTCATGTGTTGCAAAAGAAAATAAAGTTTTGCAAACGCAAAAATGAAATTTGCGAGAAAAAAATAAGTTTTTAAAACAAAAAATAAAGAGTTGCAAAATATAAATGACTTAAATGTATTTGCGACGCTGCTTTTATTTTGCGTTTCAGTGAAATGTAAGTTTGCGCTTCACTTTTTATTTTTTTTTGTATATTTTATACTTTATATTTTTGTATATTTTTTGTTATATTTTTGTACCCTTAAATTGGGGTATTTTAGTATTTTTTGTTATATTCCTTCTTATTTTATTTATTACCTGTGCTTGTAGATACTGCTGGTGCCAGATTCCACAGCATACTTCAAAGCTCTTGTAGACTCCAAGCTTTGAAAGGTCTGAGCTGTTTTTGTATCGATAGGGCCTTACACAGTATTAGGCAAGTGGTTTTAATGTTATGGCTGATCGGTGTACATCATATCATCTGAGACAGTTATTTGTCATCATGCCCAAACTTAGCAATACATTAAACACCACAAATTGGATGGCAAAATAGACACATCCAATATGCGACCCTATGTCAATGCTTGTATGCGTTATTCTAAGATGCGGTCCCTTATGCAGAATAACTTGTGAGGTCCTTTGTGACTTCTCATTTGCTTTGGGTACGATCAGTCTTGAAGTGAGTTGGCACCATTCTCCAGTCCCTCATCTGGCCAAAAGTGTTACCTTTTGTTAAGGGAATGCAGCTGATGTCTTGCCCAAACTGGAGTATAAGAAAATAAATATAAAGTATATTAGAGCTTCCAGATACAGTGAAATGGCAATAAGTACACAAAGATTCTGCAAAAAATGTGAAAATTTACAATCTATATAATGTTTAATTTATATCTTATATCTATTATATCTTGTGTTTAATACTCAAAATGTGAATAACCTGCAGGATGCTGCGCTACTCCCAAAAGATGACTGGAAATTGTGGATAGTTTCCTGCAGTATCTGTCTTTCTCTTCCCTGAAATTCATATGATATTATAACAAAACCGTCTATAAACATGGGACCAGATTAGACAACGCTGACTAGCAGTTTTTAAAAAACACTCCTTTCCAGCATTAAGTTCAGAAATGGCTGCCAGAATCTGTTGTCTGGGCCCGTCTGTTTTAATCCCCAGCTCCTGCAGATCTCCATCAGTCAGAGTCAAAAAGGCCTCCATGTCTACCTGTAAATAAAACAATACAGGTAATTTACAGAGATGAAAAAATCACACATGATTTGTGCACAATTTACTGAGTACAGCTCTAAGTCTCCTTTGACAAGACTCTACAGGCTACAGGTGTAACTGCCATCTTCATGTTGCTTCACTGAAGTCCTATGTGGTCTGGGATTTGGTTGGGCCATTTAAGGACATTTAGAAAGTTGTTCCAAAGCCACTCCAGGGTTGTCTTGGATATATTCATGTTGTCGTGCTAAAAGGTTAAACCTTGTCTTAAAATCTGAGGCTGTGTCCACTGTGGAGCAAGTTTTCTTTAAAAACCTCTCTGTATTTCGGCTGCATTCACCCTTCCCTTAATTCTGACCCGTCTTTCCCCTCCTGCCACTGAGAAGTACTCCTTCCAACACCATGCTTCACAATAACAGTGGTATGGCCCAAATATTGAGCAGTGCTTATATTCAGCAGCAGTTTTCATTTAGCTATTCCAACATAAAGCTCTTACTGATGGAGAACTTCTGAGATGGCTGTACTTCCAGCAAGTTCTCCCTTTTCTGCAGAGGACTTCTAAAGCTGTTAAAGTTGTCAGTGGGCTTTTGTTTTCTCTCTGATCAAAGCCATTCTAACCTGGTTACTGAGTTTGGCTGGATATCCTGTTGATTCCAAACATTTTTCCACAATGATAGAACCCACTGTGCTTCTTGGAACATTCAACACCTTAGATATGGTTTATACCTTTACCCTGCTCTATGTCTTGACACAATTTGCTCAGGGTGGTCTATGTATTTTGTAGATAGATGTGTTCATTTCTGAATACCCTGTCTACGTTCATGGTCCACAACCATGTTGGCTTTTGTATGTTAGAGACTGGTAAACTGCAATAGTGTGAATGAGAGTACATTCCTACACACCATAAAGTCTGATCATCTTTATTTGCACTGACCTTCATCAGTGATGCTGCCACTGCTGGAGCCACCACTACTTTTAGAACATGGTTGGGAAGAAGCAGAAGACAGGGTTTCACCAATTAGAGGCTTAGGAGTTGGGGATGGCGATGGAGTCAGGGTAGGGGATGTACTCTTAGATGTGGAGGAATTCCCAGACTGAGGCCTCTTTTTCAGATCAACCTTCTGTGGAGATTGTAGGCTAGTGTTAGGTTAGATTGATGGAAATTAACAATACTCATAAAGCACACTAACTTGGTACAGTTAATATATAGTAGTTTCTATCAGAGATACACACTCGCTCACTTATTAAGACTATTTGTACAGTCCCCTCTGAAAATACTCAAATGTTTTTTTTTATACTTTGAAGACAATTTGGCTTTAAGTTCAAAACATGAAAAAAACATGAAACAGTAAAAAACATGAAAAAACAAAAAACCTGACGCAGTAATTCGTTTGTAATCCGCTTCTGTGCCACACTGTAATTATGCAAATACATTTGACTTGAATGACACGTCATTAGCGCGCACGATCCATCGATTGCCGTGGGCGGGCCATTGTTGCGATTAGCGGAGAACGATAAAATTGTGAGAGATTTGATTGGCTCGCTATGGGCGCGGCCATCGTTGTCTGTCCATCTTTTCAGCGCAGGTATTGGGGAAGAAAGATGTAATGGGCCGATGTGATTGGGCGAGAAAGATTTCCCGGGTGAGCTGTGATTGGCCGGCTGACCCAGACTATCGTTCTTCAGGTAGCACCACTGGCCCATGGGAACCTTAGGGGGAGCCTACAAATAAATAAGTGATGACAAATCAGTTATGTAACGTTTTGCGCTGTGAATCCAAATGAACACAACACCAACATGCTGCTGGCTGCAATCAGTGATCGTTTTTGGTTTCCGTTGAGGAAGCGTTCCCGGCCGTTATTAACTGAGTGATTTGGTGAACTCCTTGCCAGCTCTGCGGGCAATCCAATAAAGTCACATTCCCATACCGGGAGTCGAACCCGGGCCACCTGGGTGAAAACCAGGAATCCAGGAGAGTTGAGATCGGCGTTTTACTCGACCACCAAGCAGTTTGAGCTCCGGCACGGTATCATCCAGAGCTTTGTATGGGAACCTTGCATTGCAGACTACAAAATCGGCCAGCGCTGACCGAACATCCAGCTACTCAAGCTGTCACTCCAGCGGAAGATCAGCCGCTAGACAGAGCTTGAGCTGGTGTTCCTGGTGCAGAAAGCCAGCGTACCTCCCAGTACAGGACTCTCCGCATTTCAGGGATTATGGGAGGTGTTACTCTGCCAGCAATTCGGCAGCTGGAGTTTGTGGCACACCTCTGGGCTCTTAAAAGGCAGCCGAGCCAGCCAGGAGTCGAACCTAGAAACTTCTGAGCCGTAGTCAAACGCATTATCCATTGCACCACTGGCCCATGTGGGCCTTAATGGGAGCGGGGTCCTACCTGCTTATGCTTTTCAAGTGAAAAACGGCCAGAGGTCAAAAGCCATCCCTAGCGTTCAACAGTGATGTGGAAAAGCCAACGTCATGACCCGGATTCGAACCGGGGTTGCTGTGGCCACAACGCAGAGTACTAACCACTATACGATCACGGCACCCCACGCACCTGGGCCAGCTGGTAAAAGGAGCTGCTACATGTTGTGATATGCGTTCTGGCGCCCCTCTGGCCTGGTGCAGTGGCTTTTGATTTAGACATGATTGGAATAGTTGTAGTCTTTTTTGACACTATATCAATAGACGATCTGATTCATACCCAAATGATACCTTCTGTGCTTTTTAAATAAAAAAACAAACAAACAAATAAATGAAAAAATCCTGCAACCCGGATACACTACATGATTAGTTCTACTGACACTGGGACTGACACTCACAGACACCGAGAGAGAAAATAAGCCAAAAGAGAGTTCTCCTCAGTACATCAAGAAGCTTAAGAACGATTTAAGTTGAAGAGTTCAGTGGTATTGTAGCTTTGGTTATATAGAGAAATATATAACTTTAAATATATAACTTTCAATATATAACTTAAATATATAACTTTCTGTTATATACAGAAACACAGATGAGGCTTTGCACCCACACATAAACCTGATTAACATGTTTTAATGGTTTTCTTTTGTTTTATTTAAATTGTTGTTTTTAACTTATATAATAGTAAATACACTAGCTGTTCACTTTTGTATCTGTAAAAAGCTATAAGCTACTCCGAGAGACTTACATATTGGATCCAATTCCACAAAACCCTCCAGCAGAGTTCTGCTCATGAATGATGTACTGGGGGTTTCCAAAAAGCCAAGCTGTTGAACAAAATTGAGATAAGTGATTAAAAACCATGAACATTTTAATGCACATAAAACATTTGCACCTCAGTTCTGTTTAGGGTGTTAGTAGATTGCAAAAGTAATTTCCTACTGTATCTTACCTGCCCCACCAAGGACTGCATAGCCAGTCACAGCCGCAATGAATATAATGCAGCACAAGACATCAGTAAATGCCCTAAAAGAAAAAAAAGAATAAATTACATTTCCTGAAGAAAATGTGAGTGGTGCTTGCCCTGGCAAAACTCGTCCCCAAGCAGACAGACAGCATCCCAATACTTTTGGAGGTGGGTGGTCAGATAGGGCACCAAAAATGTTGTATACGAGGGGGTAGATAGGGTGCCTATACTTTTGGAGGCATGTGTACAGAGAGGGTGCCAATATTTTTGAAGGCAAATGGATAAGTGCAAGTGATGTCTTCAAAATGCGCATCATGGAGTTCTGCTACACCGATCAGCCATAACATTATGACCACCTGCCTAATATAGTCCCCCTTTTGCTATCACAGAGTGGCAGTTTAAAATAAAATATTATTATTTACTTGAAAGACTACAAACACATAAAATGACCTTCTCACTAACAATGAATGTTGAATTGAATGTTGGAAGTAATTCAGTAAAATAAAGAAAATGACAAAAATAAAATGTCTGTCCTTTGCAAATTTGTTGAGATACCGAGCCTGTAGAAAAGTCTGATTATAGACTGAAATTCTAACACCATTTTACATGGAGTAGTGGATTCATCTCCATGGAATAGTAATGACAAATGCAGAAAATCCATCATCATAATAAAATATCATCATGTCACGTCACAACACCAGGATACACGCCATGCACTTCCCTTCATTGCACTGAATGTTTTGATATGTCACATGTGTATGTTGCAGAAATTTTGTGATTCTGCATAATTTTGTGGTTGGCACGCACGTGACATCACGTGATGTCATCAGTGTACTTGTAACCTTGTTCACCTTATTGTGCTGAGCGTTTGGAAATCTCACATGTCTATATTGCAGATAGATGCTAGTGTGTAGAGATAGATAGATAGATAAAATGATAAAGATAAAATGTCTGTCCCTTGCAAATTTGTTGAGAGACCAGGCCTGTAGAAAGGCTGACCATGTAAGTCCAAAACGATTTCTCATTGAAGACTTAAGGTCATTAACTTCACTGGAAAGTGACTGAAACTAGAATAAAAGTTTTAGGTAACAATTTTATCACGTACTTGAAATGGGTGGAGTGGACGTGAAGGACACTGTCCGGCAAATTGAGGTTATTGTTATTGAAGGAGGGTGTACTTTCTTTCCCCTCCATGTTTGTATACATAAATATTGTTTTGTGTAAGTACATTAAGGCAGGTTTATAACACATCCAGGTGTGTTGGTGTAGAGGTGTGGTTTCCCAGCTGGTTGTGAGCAGTGCAGTAGTACAGTCCACTGTGCTGGGAGCTGATGTAGCTGATGCTGTAATTCTGGCCTGTTGTCAGCAGTGTGTCTGCAGCTGGACTCTGCTTAAACCAGGAGTAGGTGAGAACAGGAGGGTTTGTGTGGTGAAATGGAGTTCACTGTATATATATATATATTTATGTATACACACACCGATCAGCCATAACATTATGACCACCTGCCTAATATTGTGTTGGTCCCCCTTTTGCTGCCAAAACAGCCCTGACCCATCAAGGCATGAACTCCACTAAATCCCTGAAGGTGTGCTGTGGTATCTGGCACCAAGATGTTAGCAGCAGATCCTTTAAGTCCTGTAAGCTCCATGGATCAGACTTGTTTGTCCAGCACATCCCACAGATGCTCGAGTGGATTGAGATCTGGGGAATTTGGAGTCAACATCTCAAACTGGTTGTTGTGGTCATCAAACCATTCCTGAACCATTATTGCTTTGTGTCACGGTGCATTATCCTGCTGAAGGAGGCCACAGACATCAGGAAATACTGTTACCATGAAAGAGTGTACATGGTCTGCAACAATGCTTAGGTAGGGGGTATGTTTCAAAGTAACATCCACATGGATGGCAGGACCCAAGGTTTACCAGCAGTACACTGCCCAAAGCATGACACTGCCTTGGTTCTATGTATTCCTCAGGTAAGCAACACACACACACACACACACCCAGCCATCCACGTGATGTAAAAGAAAACGTGATTCATCAGATCAGGCCAACTTCTTCCATTGCTCCCTGGTCCAGTTCTGATGCCCACGTGCTCATTGTTGGCGCTTTTGGCAGTGCACAGGGGTCAGCAAGGACAAAATGTTCACTAACAGGTGCCATGATGAGGAGATAATCAGTCTTATTCACGTCACCTGTCAGTACTCATAATGTTATGGCTGACTGGTGTATATAAAACTCTTTACTTTGTATGAATCTTCCTTCCATCCATTTTCTGAACTGTTTATCCTACACAGGGTCAATGGGAGCCTGATCCTATCCAAGGGGACCAGGGGACACCCTAAACAGGGTGCCAACCCAACACAAGGAACAGTCACACACTCACACACACATGCACACACTTTGGACAATTTATAGATGCCAATCAACCTACCACACATCACTGGACTGTGAGAGATAATCAGAATACTAAGAGGAAAACTCCACACACATGAACACTAAAAAAATGTGGATAAGTTTAAATATCTAATAAAAGCTTAAATATCTAATAAAAGTTAAAATATCTAATAGCAAATAATAGATTTGTGTCCTGATCACTCTTTAAGACAAATGGGATAGAGAAGTGTGCGTGTGTGTGTTAAAGGGGTGTGAATGTTGCTCAGACTCTCTCTATGGTCTTCATCATCTCCTGTACACGCTGCTTCACGATGCTCAGCACTGCAGAGGCTAAAGCTGCTGGCTCTCTGTAAAGCTCCAGAGGCTGATAGAAAAGGTCCTCAAGCAGCACTGTCAGCATATTCTGTACAAACACAAACACACACACATTTCCAGCATGATACTGAAGAGATTGATCAGAGAATTTAAAGCAGGTTCTTTAGAACGTGTCTCATGGCATTAGAAAAAAGTTCCTCCCTTACAGAAAGCCTTAAAAAGAGCCGCTCTGCCTCAGGCTCCCTGATGTCCACGTCCCACTGGCTGATGGCTAGAAACAGAGGCTGCAAAAATCCATGTACAACTTGGTACACACTTAGATCTCATTGACCTGAACAACTTTCACACTGCATGTCATTAAGTCTAATCCACAGGAAGTCAGTTATTTTGAGTTGTTTGCAAAACGCACCCAATGGAATTTGATATACTCCTCCTAGAGAATTGATACAACCGCCACCAAACCCAGGCTAATATGATCTCAAGACATTGATACAACCGCCACCAAACCCAGGCTAATATGATCTCAAGACATTGATACAACCGCCACCAACCCCAGGCTAATATGATCTCAAGACATTGATACAACCGCCACCAAACCCAGGCTAATATGATCTCAAGACATTGATACAACCGCCACCAAACCCAGGCTAATATGATCTCAAGACATTGATACAACCGCCACCAAACCCAGGCTAATATGATCTCAAGACATTGATAATGCAAAGTTAATGAGTGATTTTTGATATCTCAAACGGTTCAGCCGTGAGAAGCCCTTAAACTTATGGAGAATAAAACAAAACAGGAAGTGGCTAATAACTTCTGTGTACATTATGTGATCTACATGAAACATTAGGATTATGTTAAGCATAGAAAGCTGATCACAGAGATATGACAACTGTGAGTCTCGGTCATAGCGCCACCAACTGGCAGCAGGAAGTGTGTCACTTTTTGAAATCTCTAATATTTTCTCCCTTACTTTCACCTGATTTGGTTCAAAATCAGTCAGAATAATGACAAGACATGGCTGATGTGAAACTGTGAAGGAATTTTTGATACCTTGAATCGTGTTACTATGACGACGATTTACATAAGAACATACAGTAGGACTTTTTACACTATGTTTTTGTTACACAATGTTCATTGTTAAAAGCGCTATACAAATAAAAATGAATTGAATTGAATAGAATATGAATGGAGTGGTTTGTACCACTCAAATGGCACATTCATGAAGATTATGAAGAAGGGAAGCATCTTCCCTTCTAGCTGGTCACCAGATTTCCATGTAAGCCAGTCGTTTGCATGCAATATTTTGACTTTGGCTCCCAGACAGTGTGGTGGAAATATATCATGGCCTTTTTTCTAGTCAAATAAGGATGTGGAGACACACTGGTGGATCAGAGAAATATAATATCTGCATTGTATTATTTATTTATTTGATCTGATTTGAAGTAGTATTATAACAAGTGATTAATTATAGAGCCATTATTTGAAATAATTATTCATCCGTTACTTGTGAATCAAGCATGTGACTTAAATACACAAACCTAAACAAAGCACAGGAGACACCTATTAGACATAATGACAGAGACTGGACACCAACAAAAAGGCAGTGGGGGCCTCTAGTGGCCAGTAAACAGTCCACAACCCTGACAGGAAACCAGTAGATATCAGTTTATATCTTGCTCTGTTACACTTAAAACACTTAAGAGAAACATTATTTCAGACTTTTGGATAACAGCTGGATAGACTTTTATTTGATAATTATGTGCAGTATTGAGATTAAAATTTATACATGATTTGGATTGGTCAGAAGGTGTTCAGCATGGACCTGATAGCAGTTCAGGTTTCAAATCAAATCTCTCTTTTTTAAAGAATGTCCTCTTTCTGATTATCGTCTACTAAAAACAGTTAAATCAAAGTATATGGCAAACTCCAATCATTTTAGCCTCACCTTAAACATTTTAAATGCAGTGATGTAAAGAAATACTGAATATATAGAACTACTGTAATGCTGAAGCTTTCTGTAAGGAGAATGTTTACCATATAGGGAGGGAGACTCCAATAACACTATGAAACTTTCATTTATTTCAGTCATTTTCATTCTTTCTTTCTTTTTTGCTTAATCTGTTTATTGAACTTTTATAATAATAAAAGGATAAAGATACAGGAGAATAGAAACAACATTTTTTCCCCACACTCAGAGTTATACAAACCAAAAAAAACCTTAATACATAATTATAAAGTGCGTCAATTATGTACAGAAGAAAGTTTGAATCAGAGTTTAGAAACTAACTAACTAACTAACTAACTAACTAACATCACAATCGTTTATATCAGCAAACAAAACATTAATATAAATTATGTATACACAGTGCATATACTTGTACTCAATACACTTTTGATCAAGATCAAGCCACAATTATAAGGACATCCTAATGATTAGACTGACCAACTATAGAAGAAGAATTCACATAATCAGAAAAAATAATAATTAATGGATCCAGGGGGATATAGGACTACAATTAATAGGTGAAACCAGTGGCAACCTATGGAGGCTAAAATGGTTTCGAAACTGGGATCAAATTTGTAATAATTGGACAATCAGACAATGGAATTACTTTTAGGAAAACGTGAGACGGCAGTAAGAGGACCACACAGTAGTGCAGAGTTAGAGAGTGGAAAGGAAACAGTACTGCAAGTGGAACTGTGCACAGATTAAAAGAGAGAAAAGGTGGAAATAGGAAACTGTAAGTGATGACATCATGAATTATGATCTGTCTACCAAGAAAGTTTTAATGATGATTTAATATTTTATATAATTATTATAAGTGCCCACTTCTTTCAGATTAGGTTGTAGGGAGTTGGAGGTTCATATTCATACGGTAACTACATGGAGCATCAAATGGGCTGAGAATAAACAAGTCTTCATTCCAAACAAGTACTACATTACCAGAGATTATTGTTTACTTTATCCTCTCTGGTGCGCTCATCAATAAATCCAGACTATGAATTTTTTTGGTTTGAAAGTAAATCTACTTCCTGTTGGACATCCATACCAGCCCTAAGCACAACACATAAAGAACATTATTGCCAGAAGTGAACTATGAATTTATCCTTTGAAGACTGCATGTCCTTTTTTTATCAGTTTAATTTTAAGCTATTTGTAGCGTATTAAAGATCATTTAAAAAGTATGTAAAAAAATATAAAGACAAATATGTTGACATAATCTTTGATGTGTGTTGGAACCCAGAGCCCCTCTCCGGGTGGATACTTCAGGGTGGTTCTAGAGCCACCAATATTATCAAAAAGTCTTATAGTCCAGATCAAAAATGCAGGACAGAAACAAAGAAATAAAGTACTCCTCCAGGCTTGGATGAGAAGAAGCAACCGGTTTTATTAAAAAATATCACCGGAAATGGCACTCAAATACACAGATTCATGAACCGATGCAGTCAAGCACACCGCCCTTCACAAATCCCCCATTATATATACTTTCTAGCCCATCTGCCTAAACTTGCTGGGCTCTACTTTTCTATGGATTGTTTTGACATTCACTAATTTTTCCCCTGAAAAACAGCCCCACCTTTCTGTGGCCTTCATACAGTTTATGAGTCACAAGTTTTAATTTTAATACGTATTAGTTGTTGATCTGTCTAAACTTCAGAACTTATTTAGACCAAAACCACATTTATTTCATTACCCCTATAATTTATCACTTATACTTTAACCTACATAACCCACATGTTCCATATGTTTGTGTACTTGTTTGTTGTTCCTGTGTGGTTCATGGTGACTGCCTGGCAATTACTTAGAATCCTGAGGATTTTTATTTAAGGATTATTATTTAAGGAATAAATACTTCAGTTTTCACTCATTGCCTATGTAGTAGTAAAGGTAAAAGGGGTAAAATGGCTCTGTGATGTTAGTCTAGTTTTTTAATTTAGGTTAACTAACCTAGTTTACATTTAAATTATTTATTTAGTCATTTACTTTATTTTATTTTATTATTTATGTATTTAGGCTAGGATTCCAGTTTATTTTAATCTAGTTTAATTTAATTCTCTAAATCTTCCATTGCTTCATGTTTTTAAGTCTGTATATTTCCATTACACCTATTCAGTGTTTTCTCCCTATGTTTACATTAACATCAGCCACTACAATACACAGCCAACTCCATGATATGGTACGATGTGCTAGCCTATGTCCTTGTGATGTTTACACCAAAGCCAGAAAGTTCGAGAACAATAACCCACTAACGATGATTCAGCCAGTTTTGCTCATCTCTATTTTTGTGATTTTATATATATATTTTTGTCCTCTATAACGAACCAACTGGTACCCTACTCAGATTCTATGTCTACATTTGTGCTAATTTTTATCTATTTATCATAAGCTTACCTGTTGACTAATGATTATGGCAGGTGCTTAATAGTGAAAGAATTATTAGATGACCAAGTAGTCAAATAATTATGATTATTATCAAATAATCAATAAATTAAAGACGCTAATTAGATAGGCAACAAGTCAGTGATTAACAATGAGAGTAAGTACTGATTACCAAAATGAAAATCATCATATGATTAAACATAACTGAATGAATCTAATGATTAACCAATTAATCCTTAATCATTATTATGATTAAACGATTTATCTAGTCTCTTTGTTCATGTCTTAACGATTAAACCTGACTCGGATCTATCTTAAGGATTAAACGAAAGTATTCAAAGTTATTACAATTAGAATTAGAATTAGCATTAACCTTCCCTTACTGATTAAAATCAAATGTATTTAATGATTAGGTGCATGGAAAGCAAATGTTTCAAAAAATTTTCCCACAAACTCCACTGATCAAAATGTTTGCTTCCAGTTCCCTTTTAGTCCTACTGCCAACACCATTTTTCCATTTTCAGACAGATCACATTTATCTATGACAAGAAGCAAGATATGCCACAAATGATCTAAAACCGCACCATCAGACTGAGCTTTGTCCAGCAACTTCCATGTACATTAGTGTCTTAAAAATCAATTTCAGCCACAGCAGTATGTCAGAGCTTGAGATGCATTTCCTCAAAACACCTGGAATCAGTTATAAATGTTGCCTGCACAGACAAAACAAGGACATTTTAAGACACATTGAGGCCATTTCTGTCATAAATGAACACACTTAAATTAATACACTAGCCTTCAAAATAAGGAATGTACAAAACAGGTTTCGGACCTGCAAACAGACCTTTTTAAAGCTTTCCAGCAGAAAGTCATGACATTCAGTAAATTCATTCTGACATTCACTCTTCTGATCTGTATGCTGTGTAACGTGTGGGTGACTGCTTCTGTGTTAGAATCTTGAAAACTGATGAAACCCTCAGATGAAAGGTCACTTACACTAACTACTAGCTGTAGTTAACTTTAGGTCTACACATATTGACTGCTTTCTCCAGTGTCAGAGCTGCTTCACATAACAGTCTTTCCCTGAGACCATTATCAGGAATCCCACAGACTATTTTGTCCCTCACCATTGAGTCTCTAAAATCTCCAAATTCACAAGTCTTACTTAGTGTGTGCAGTTCCGCAAGGTACTGGTCAAAACTCACTCCTTGTGTCTGGTCAGCAGAGAAAAACTTCTCAAAAGTGACATTCTTACTTGGCACGAAGTATTATGGAACATGTGCCACACACAAGACCTGAAATAATTGTTTGGTCTAAAAACCACACACCTGGCAACACACAAACATCATCTGACATTCACTGAATTGAACTAGATGACTGTTCCTGAGAAAATTCAGCAACTTATTATTTCAATCAATTTACGCACTAGGCTTTCTCACAACAAATCAATCTCACTGTTGGATATGTAATCTAATGATGATGAGGTAGTTCTAGGTTTCGCCTTGTTTTATATAAGCTGTATCCGATACTGCCATCCTGTGGTGAGATTGAGAATTGACCTAATACAGGAGACTTACTATCAGGTACCACAGAGTATAGAAGTAATGCTTTAAGTCTCTTTATATACTTTCACAAGAAGACCAGCCTGTAACCACTTAATGAAATAAAAATAATAAATGAATTAAATGACTTGAATGAAATTTGTTTTTATACTTGTACTTCTTGATATAATAAATAGCTTTTCTTTTCTTTTCTTTTTTAAACACTTCAGTTTCAGACATCTGAATCAGTGTTTATAAGTTAGGTCTGGTGATTAATTTCAGCTGGAGGATGTGGAAAGAAAACAAGGCCTGTCCCTGCACTTTCCTTCACTTAAAGCACTCTGAAATTTCCTTCAGGATGAATGTAAAAGTTTACAGAATTGCCATATTTGGCTGACGGTCTGTGTGCTCAGCTGTTTAAAGAGGCAGAAGGCCATCATACAGAGGTGGCAGCAGGAATAACACAGGCTACTGACTTAACACCTTACTACACACTGTGTCACTTTAAATTTCATTCATCTCAGGTTACTTTTAGAAGCATTACTGCACTTTAAAGCTTTGGACCCTGTGTTTTCTATAATGTATAATTTTCATTTTGAATGTACTTTTTTGTGATTTCAGTATTTATACCCTATACTCTTATACTTACACTCTACCCATGTGTGTACTTACCCCCACTGTTACCCATAGCCCCTCCCTGCATGCTTAGTCTCGTCAGCACTGTGAATGTCATACATGTGTCTCAGACCTTGAGTCCAAGAGAATTATTATTTCATCTCATCACACTGTATGTGGCTGTGATTATCTTGAAATACCACATAGTTAAAGCTCTGTGAAGAGATTCTGGCACTTAGGTTTAAAACACTTAAATCCTCATTATTCCCATCCTACAGTTCTGTTATTTATTTTAAAGTAAATTGTTCTTCATAAGTATACCAGTAATTGTTAAGAAGTTTCTGTCAGTTCACATTTCACAATACAAATCAAATCCAGCTCCAAGAAGAGATTCAGGGTCTAAGGTGATCTGTTATAAAGAAGGTATCAGCTTTCATATAAGCATTTCTTTAATGTTAACTAATGCAGTAAATAAAGTAAGTTAACAGAGCCTTAATGTAAAGTGTTATCACAGTATGTTTATATGGTTTATTACTCACATAAATAATTGTAATGTGATAAATGTATTGATTATGTCCACTGAAAAAAAAGTCCAAAATTCTGTGACCACATTAATAATCTGGGATTTTTCTTCAACTGCATTTTTTCCTATTTAATATATAGAAAGTAAACAATAGTTCATTTAAGATTCTGTACTCTTTCTAGGTGTCTATTTAAAGGTCAGATTTTCCTCATGTCTGATCTTTTTTACTGAAGCATGTGTTCAAGTGACACACTGATGCATTTGATCTAAAATGGCTTGTAAGGTTTTACATAAACTTGTGGTGTCCATGCAGCTCAAATGCACACACTCATTTAAAGCAAAAAAGGCAACATGCTAAATGCTAGAAGCTCAGAAAGGCATCTTGCATAAATTTCAAAGATTTTACTTCAAGTTGTTGTCAAATAATATAATCTGTAAAACAAACTGATGTATTAAATTAGAAAAAAATGCCAAAAAGAAGCATTTTTACTAGTGGTCTCAGACATTTGGACCCCACTATATATTTTATTATGGCCTTTGCAAGGCTATAAAGTGTCCAGCTTTTATATATTTCTT
This sequence comes from Hemibagrus wyckioides, assembly GCF_019097595.1. NCBI lineage: Eukaryota > Metazoa > Chordata > Actinopteri > Siluriformes > Bagridae > Hemibagrus > Hemibagrus wyckioides. Next base: position 93,689 of record NW_026690783.1, on the reverse strand, counting down.
TTCTGTTTTGTACATTCCTTATTTTGAAGGCTAGTGTATTAATTTAAGTGTGTTCATTTATGACAGAAATGGCCTCAATGTGTCTTAAAATGTCCTTGTTTTGTCTGTGCAGGCAACATTTATAACTGATTCCAGGTGTTTTGAGGAAATGCATCTCAAGCTCTGACATACTGCTGTGGCTGAAATTGATTTTTAAGACACTAATGTACATGGAAGTTGCTGGACAAAGCTCAGTCTGATGGTGTGGTTTTCGATCATTTGTGGCATATCTTGCTTCTTGTCATAGATAAATGTGATCTGTCTGAAAATGGAAAAATGGTGTTGGCAGTAGGACTAAAAGGGAACTGGAAGCAAACATTTTGATCAGTGGAGTTAATAAAGCTTATCTAACAGTTAGAACAGCTGTCCTGTGTTGTAATTATTTTATTGTTCATATTCTTCTTATTAACATGAGTTAATCATAATGGACTTTATACTGGACAATGGCAGCACACAGAGCGCTTACATTAAATAAATGATGTTTATTATTATTTTTGTGGGAAATGGTGATGGAGTTCTAACTGAAAGACTACAAACTAAAATATATCATCCTATCATCACATACTCTCCCATCCAGCATGTCTAGACAAACATGCGTACACATGCACACGTGCACACAATCTTGGTATTTCCAATGACCTTCGTATTGGTGTAGATATTTAATGGAACATGCCATTTCAGAGGCTTGTACCAATCACTGTAGTTCCATAAAGCTCAGTCTTTACAATATGAATAGGTAAAAATCATCTTCTGTTGTGACCTAAATCTTTATAAACTACTGTGTTGAGACAGTGTGTAGAATTCATGCACTTGTCAGCCGTAAGAGTGTTTTATATTCTGACTCACATGTCAACAGAAACAGAAGCTGAATAGATTCTGGATGAAGCCTTAAAAAATAATCAGACATGATCTTCCATGAGAGCATTCTCTGGACATCAAATAAACCCAATAAATAGTAAAATACTAATAAAATAATAAAGTAGTAATAAAATAAAGGACAAATAATAAGAAACGCAGAAAACATGCTGATTTATTTTGTTAGTTCAGATTCATTCTGGTTTAAATGTTTTATCATTATTTACAGTAACTTTAGGAGATAAAACTCATTCATAATGGTTAATAAAGGTGTCATGAAGACGCTGTGATTTCTATTTCACCAGCAGAGGGCGCGCTGAGACTGTCAAATATTCCCTAACAAGAACCTGAAACATCTCAATGGCGCCATCTAGAGGGAATCGTGCAGAAAATTATTTCTGTATCTTTGAGAATTTTTTAAAAGCATCAAATTTTTTTGGTAAACGGAAATGAAACACGTTGTGGAAGTGCAATTTTCATACGTTTTCATTAAGATTAAAATGGATTAGAATATAGCTCATATCTGTATATATGATTATATCTACATATATGATACAGTATAAACAACTCAATTCAATTCAGTTCAAAGTGTTTATTGTCTTGTGCACAGTGAGGAAAACAAGTTTCCCTGTACAATGAAATTCTTTCTTTGCTTTTCACAGTTAATGCCAAGACAAGTCACACACACAAAAATATAACTCAGTGTTCTAGTATTCAGTAGCATATGGTGAGATGTTTAACTGTTTAATTGTTTCATCTCAGTACACACACACACACACACACACACACTCTCTCTCTCTCTCTCTCTCTCTCTCTCTCTCTCACAGCATTTCACACAGTAACATGACTGTTGTTTTAGAAAAATACTGATATGTAATACAGCAATACTCTACTCTTTTTACTGTGTAATTATATGAGAAACAAATGAGAAATGTTTATGATGTGTTATAAAAAAAGACACTTGAGACACGTGTGTAATGAACCAAAAAATAATGTATTAACTTTTTACAAGCAATGACAAACTGTACACTTATTACAGATATTAATATTTTATATAATATTTTAACATTTTATACCACAACACATTTGTATAACTTAATAGTAAAAGTCTTAAAAATGTAATATTTACATATTTACAACAATGCATAATTCAACAACAATACAATTATATTTATTTATTTATTAATATAAATGACGATAATACACATAACATAAATAAACAACATTAATATATTATAATTTTATAATTATAAAAATCCTATACATTTAATACAAATTAAATGCAAATGCAAAAAAAAACAAGACTCACATTTTTATCTAGATGCCATAATTACTTTAATCATACCACAATTATATCATTAAAATGATTTACATTTAGAGATTATGCTAGAGATGGTGGTAAGAATCCTCTGGATGCCTGCGCAATCACACCGAGATTCATAAAGTGACCGAATGATGTAGCTATGAACTATGGGCTATGAGCTCATAAGAGGTGTTCTTAAAAAACTACAGAAGAGGCCTGAGCATGAACACTGGGCTCTTGGGTCTACTGAAAATTTTGGGAACAGGTTACATAGTTAGCTCCAAAATGTTTTTTTAAATTTTTTTCCAACACAACAGACGAGAAGGTATCAAGCGGATTCTCACCACCCCACGTGTTTAAAAGGCTGAAATACTTACATAATTATTAAAAAAGACTAATGCTGAAATCTAGGGGTGAAATAATTATCACACATACTTACCACAGATACTTACCATACATCATGGATATGAGGTGATGAACATGAGGTGATGACTGAGCTTCTGAACTTTTGAACACCTCTCCCATGGAAATAGAAACCAAGTTAACGGGGAAACGGATGATCCATACAGGTGGTGGGATCCATACAGGAGAGAGACCTCTCATAGGTGGGGATGGGCTCCTCACAGGTGGTGGGATCCATACAGGAGAGAGACCTCTCATAGGTGGGGATGGGATCCTCACAGGTGGTGGGATCCATACAGGAGAGAGACCTCTCATAGGTGGGGATGGGATCCTCACAGGTGGTGGGATCCATACAGGAGAGAGACCTCTCATAGGTGGGGATGGGATCCTCACAGGTGGTGGGATCCATACAGGAGAGAGACCTCTCATAGGCCAGATGTCATTGTCCTCAGAGTCACTGAGCTCTCTGTTGTAGCTGAGCTCATCCTCCGGAAACACAAACGTCTCCCTCTGTGTCCCTGTGTCAAAGAAGATAAACAGACAATGTGGCACATTTAAAAACGTCTCATAAAAAGAAGCAGAAACCCTTTTTAATAGCACTGTGTATGTTTTGTAAAGCAGGAAAACCTCCCTATCAAAACAAGACGTATTTAGACAAGTTATATTACTAAGAGTAATTCTGCAGTATGATTAATGCTGTCACACCTAGACTACAGTCTACTGGTCAAATTTAAGAAAAAGTGTCGCAAAAGAAACATAACATTACTTTTTATAAAAAAATAACTAAGTAATGCAAGTAGTTACTTTTTTAGGGAGTAACACAATATTGTAACGCATTACTTTTAAAAGTAACTTTCCCCAACACTGAATATAATATATAATAAAATATATAATAAAATAACAAATATATAATATATTTGTTATTTTTCACATTTTAGTAAACCATTTAAAGGTTGTGAAATTCTGTAAAAATGATCTGTATATGAGTGAAAAATTCAGTTTGTGTTGCGTTTAAAGGAAACTTTTATACATATACTGATGGCTAAAAATAATCAGAATGAGACCGCAATAGGAACAAATATAAACATTTATTTAAGCAAAGTCTATAAGAAGTATACAAATAAGTTTATTTCTAAACAATTCTATATATGTATTTACAATCTATAGGCTATTGATGGGAATAGGGGGAGTGGGATAGGAACAGAGGGATAGATTAATAAGGGATGATTATTAAGGGATGAGGGATCTTAAATGCTAAGGTTAAGCCCTTCTTCAGGTCCTGGGGTTCACTGTACAAACCTGTAGGAAAGAAAAGAGATTTTTTAAATATTAAGTTGATCAAAAATAGAAATAAAATGATTTCATACTTACGTGTGGAGCCTGAGCAATGTAGGAAAAAGAAGTGAGAGAAAAGAAGATGAAATGAAACAGAGGAAGAAAAGATGAAGTGGGTAAGGGGAAAGACATTGCTCAGAGCTCCTCCAAAATGTCCATCATCAGCTGGACGTGCAGCTTGAGGAGTCGCTGAACTGTGGTGGCTAAGGCTGCTGGGTCACTGTAGAGCTCCAGAGGCTGAGTGAAGAGTACTTCAGCAAGCTCTGTAAGGTAATCCTATTGACAAATTCCACACACATCCAACATAGTGTCACTGAGTTTAAGATACAATCCTGAGAATTTGTGGATCGTGGCATCAGAAGATATTCAACACTTACAATAAGCACTGTGAAGTACAGCTCTGCTGCAGGCTCCCACACGTCCACGTCCCACATGCTGAAGAGCGCAAGCAGGCGCTCCAAGAAACCTCCCTTAAACTTTTGGAAAGAAAGACCAGCTTCATTAATGCCATGTCTTATCAGGTTTAAAAAATATGGAAAAAGAAAACCAGATCAAATAGACCATGTTCTGAAACTCAAACATTACTTAGAAATCTCCTGATAAGACACTTACTGGTTGAGGTTTTGAGCCATTTATAAAGTAGCTGAAGAAAATCAGCTCAAAAAAACATCCAGGAAGTTGTAGTGATGGTCCTGCACAGAGTAGAAAAGATACAAAAATAAATTAGCTTTACATATTGGAGTCCTGTTTTCTATATTAGCAAAATCTGTTATCTTTAAACATCTGTCATTTCACACAGGCGTTTATTAGCTTACACAGGAGCTGAGCTCTGCTTTAATCGATTCCTGATTGGAAGGCGTCCTCAGGAATCGAATCAGGGCCTCGTAGGCCAACTGCACACCAACTGCATCCTGTTAAAGCAAACGAAAAAATCTCTGTAACTCACTTTGGCTATGGCTGAGAAACTGAAATTATCTCCATCACAAAAATGATACAGTCTTTCATCATTCTGAAGTCACCTGGTTGTTAGCTGCTGCCAGTCGCATGACGATCTTCTTTCCAGCCATGAACAAGAAGTTCTGGTTGTGGATGCTGGCAAGCAGAGTCTGAATATAAGACAGCACACAATATAAAAGTTAAAGCAGAGTGGACTTTACCTGCGCAGTAACAGCAGCTGAATAAAGGTTTTACTCACAGCAAACGCCTCACGAAGCGCGGGCACCTTCAGGCCGATTTCAGTCACCCCTCTGTCTGAAAGATGGCAGCTAAGAAACAAGAGATGTAAATGTTTAGTGTATATTAAACATACAATACACTGTTACATCATTAAAGAGTGAAGAGGATCGTACCAAATAAAGGGCACCTCCAACTCCTCTGGGTTAAGGCGCTCCTCACTCTCCTGCAAGCCAAATCATTAAATCATTAAAACTCGCACAGTAAATTTTACAGTATCCGAATCAGGGGAATAGCAGCATATGTAGATACACATCAGGTCTGAAAGTCTGAATTACCTCAGAAGAGTAGAGCAGGAAGATCATGAGTGCTTCTGATCACAGCAGTTTCATACTAATATTCTGTCACTTAGAAAAAAACAGAAAAACAGGTGAAGGGTCTTGAGGTTGTTCTGTGGGCAGCAGCTGGATGTTCGGCTCAACAAACTTAAAACACACAAACACAATTAGTCACTGCAGTTCATAACATTTTGTGATGCCACAATGAATAATCCCTTACCTGAATGCCAGTGAAACTCTCCTTATCACTGGTATAATAAGGGAATCCCTGTAAAAGACAATTAGATGAAACTCAAGATCTACAACCACATTTCACAAAAGTGCTCTTCTAAAAATCATGTCAGTTCAAAAATGTCCATTCTCTTCATCAGAGTAATAAAGACTGTGATTACCTCGCGAGTCAAGCAGTGTGTCTCTGCACTTTCAAACCAGCAGAGCCGACTCTCTGGACCCCTCATCATTCCAATCATGTCTCTGCTTATGTCCACTGGCCAGAAATAGAGAAACAAAACTTAACATTAGATCTTGTAAAGAAGGATGTTTGTGTGTTTGTATCTCAGTTACAGCAGTGTAGAATACCTGGGAGAGGGAGGAGACTACAGACACACACTGAACATCACAGCAGGCACTGTCCGGCTCATCAGCATCGAGCGGCTGTGAAATGTAGAGCATGAAGATCATAAGTGCTTCTTATCATATCAGATTTATACTAACATTCTTTACAGTAAAAACAACCTTGTAAAATCCATTGATTGGCTTTAGGAAAAAAATGAAGGATTTTCTTACCAGAATGACAGCTGAAGGTTCTTCGTGTGGTTCGGTGGGCAGCAGCTGCAGGATTGGCTCAATGACCTACACACACACACAAACACACACAAACACACACACAAACACACAAACACACACACAAACACACACACAAACACACAAACACACACACAAACACACACACAAACACACACACAAACACACACACAAACACACAAACACACACACACACACACACACAAACACACACACAAACACACACACAAACACACACACAAACACACAAACATACACATACACACACACACAAACACACACACAAACACACAAACACACACACAAACACACACACAAACACACAAACAAACACACACACAAACACACACACACACACACAAACACACACAAACACACACACAAACACACACACAAACACACACACAAACACACACACAAACACACAAACACACACACAAACAAACACACAAACACACACACAAACACACACACAAACACACACACAAACACACACACACACAAACACACAAACACACACACAAACACACAAACAAACACATACACACACACACAAACACACACACAAACACACACACAAACACACAAACAAACACACAAACACACACACACACAAACACACACACAAACACACACACAAACACACACACACACACAAACACACAAACACACACACAAACACACAAACAAACACACACACAAACACACAAACACACACACATACACATACACACACACACACACTTAGAAAAAAGTGGCCTGTAGGTTTTAAATGAAGTTAAAATATTACTATTTAACTGACACATACCTGGAGGACAGAGGGAGTATCTGCTGATTCCTCCAGCACATCCACAGGCTCTGCAATAGATTATTTTTCTGTGACTCAGAATTATGACTCTTCAATTACACAATATCAAACTTTCCTATTAATGCATAAAAGTTAATAAAGCAGTGAGTTTGATAATTAGTTAACTTGTGAAGAAACAGAAACATTGTAGCAGTCAGATTGTGTAAATTCACTGTACATGTGACCTGATTAAACTCTCTAAAACCTCCTGCCCCTGTCCACCACCCAAATCTATAAAAAATATTATACCATTAAATGGAAACCATTAGTGAAGTTCTCTAGGTAGATACCATACACCGCTCAGCCATAACATTATGACCACCTGCCTAATATGCTGTTGGTCCCCTTTTTGCTGCCAAAACAGGCCTGACCTGTCGAGGCATGGACTCCACTAGATCCCTGAAGGTGTGCTGTGGTATCTGGCACCAAGATGTTAGCAGCAGATCCTTTAAGTCCTGTAAGTTGCAAGGTGGGGCCTCCATGGATTGGACTTGTTTGTCCAGCACATCCCACAGATGCTCGATTGGATTGAGATCTGGGGAATTTGGAAGCCAAGTCAACACCTCATTCTCATTGTTGTGGTCATCAAACCATTCCTGATCCATTTTTGCTTTGGGGCACGGTGCATCATCCTGCTGAAAGAGGCCACAGACATCAGGAAATACCGTTACCATCAAAGGGTGTAGATGGCCTGCAACAATGCTTAGGTAGGTGGTTCATGTCAAAGCAACATCCATATGGATGGCAGGACCAAAAGGTTTCCCAGCAAAACATTGCCCAAAGCATGACACTGCCTCCGCCAGCTTGCCCTCTTCCCATAGTGCATCCTGGTGCCATGTGCACACACACCCGTCCATCCACGCCATGTTAAAGAAAACTTGATTTATCAGACCAGGTCACCTTCTTCCATTGCTTCGTGGTCCAGTTCTGATGCTCACGTGCCCATTGTTGGTGCTTTCAGTGGTGCACAGGGGTCAACATGGGCGCCCTGACTATGCAGTCCCATAAGTAACAAACTGTGATTTACTGTGTATTCGGACCCCTTTCTATCAGAACCAGCATTAAATTCTTCAGCAATTTGGGCAACAGTAGCTCGTCTTGTGGATCGGACCACATGGGCCAGCCTTCACTCTCCACGTCCATCAGTGAGCCTTGGCCGCCCATGACCCTGTCACCGGTTCACCACCGTTCCTTCTTTGGACCACGTTTGATAGATACTGACCACTGCAGACCGGGAACATCCCACAAGAGCTGCAGTTTTGGAGATGCTCTGATCCAGTCGTGCAGCCATCACCATTTGTCAAACTCGCTCAAATCCTTACACTTTCCCATTTTTCCTGCTTTTAACACATCAACTATGAGGACAAAATGTACACCTGCTGTCTAATATATCCCACACACTAACAGGTGCCATGATGAGGAGATCATCAGTCTTATTCACTTCACCTGTCGGTGGTCATAATGTTATGGCTGATCGGTGTACATCTGTAACCATGCCCTTTAGCGCGAGAGCTGATTAATCAGTAGTCTAAGTATGATTTAGTATAAAACCAGTAGTCAGGGTTGTTAAAAGTCACTTTTTAATGGGGATGAGTATTATATTGTGGAAATAAATGAAATTCTCGTTGGTCAAGCTCATCAACTCGTTCAGGATTTTAGTGTGTAATGTAAAACAACAGCCAAGTTCACTAGCAGCTTAACTAACATTAGGCTAAACATTATATTTATATTATATTTACCGATAAAATGTGTACAACTTACAACAAATAGACATGTAGATATAATTAGTCCAACTATTACAGTGTAATTTAAATCGGTAAAAATCGGCTAAAGTCCGCTAGCGCGCTAGCTAGCGGATCACAAGGCTAATCATGATTTAGTGTAAAACCAGTAGTCAGGGTTGTTAAAAGTGACCTACTAACTGGGTAAATATTTCATTGTGGAAATAAAATAAATTCTTGACCAAGCTTAAGGATTTTATTGTGTCATTTAAACCAGCAGCCGAGTTCGCTAGCACGATAACTAGTATGATGCTAACTGTGTAAATGAAATGATTAGCGAAGTTCTCTAGGTAGATAACATACATCTGTAACTAAGTCCTTTAGACCTGACTAAATCACTAGTCTAGTCATGATTTAGTGTAAAACCAGTACTCAGGGGTGTGAAAAGTCACCTTTTAAATGGGTAAATATTATATTGTGGAAATAAACTAAATTCTCGTTACCCGAGCTCATCAACTCGGTTCAGGATTTTAGTGTGTAATTTAAAGCAGCAGCATGTTCACTAACAGGTGAACTATTATTAGGAGAAATATCATATTCACATTAATATAACCAATAAAGTGTTAAATAATTACAACAAATATACAAGTTCTCTCGGTAGATATGATTCGTCCAAATATTACACTGTCATTGAAATCGCTAAAAATCGGCTAAAGTCCGTTAGCGCGCTAGCTGCTGAATCACAAAGCTAAGCACGATTTATTTTATTAAAACCAGGAGAAGGGGTTGTTAAGAATGGACTTCTAATGGGGTAAATATTTCATTGTGGAAATAAAATAAATTCTTAAACCGAGCTTAATGATTTTATTGTGTAGTTTAAACCAGTAGCCAGGTTCGCTAGCACGGTAACTAGCATTAGGCTAATTCACGGCAAGATGAGGTGTCTTGTGTGCTACATAACATTAGACTGTAACACTGTCACTTTAACATGATTTATTGTAGAAACAGTGTGGCATTAAAGGAGAAAGATCATCCTACCTTGAGGACACTGAGTGTGTTCAGCAGGAGCAAATTATAAAATGTAAAATATATAATTTGTAAATGCATTTTTTACGGACTTCACTTCCTGGTTTCCGTACAGTTCGGTTTTTCTCGGAGGTTTTCGGTAGATGCCGTAAACAGGAGTTTTTTTTTTTTTTTTTTTTTTAAGGTCGTATCGTCTTTAAACTGGTCCTACAGCTTGAATTCTAACTGTACAGCTACATGCTGCCTTAAACTTCAGCTATGCTTCACTCCCTGGGCTTCCCGGACATTTCAGCTTATTATTATGATTATTATTATTATTTATTCATTATTGACGCTTGTTACTAGTTAGTGCTGGTTTATACTAGTTAGTGCTGGTTTATACTGGTTTATACTAGTTAGTGCTAGTTTATACTAGTTAGTGCTGGTTTATACTAGTTAGTGCTGGTTTATATTGGTTTATACTAGTTAGTGCTGTTTTATACTAGTTAGTGTTGGTTTATACTGGTTCTGAAGGTCGCAAGATTTGGATTATCTTTTGGCATTTTTGCTACACCCCTGTTTCGGATTTCTCTGTACTCCACTACTGGATTTGACTCCTACACCGACTCTACAGCGCAGCGATGATGAACTTCGGGGGAGGAGCCGAGCCTCAGCACCCGGATGTGGATCCCGAGCCCGGATGGAGCGGACTGTACGACCCCTGGAACGGTGAGTTACTGAGTTTCCTCTTTTTCACTTAAGTATAAAGTCTTTTAAACACCGCGTTATTACAAAAAACCGCAATCAGGAATATCGTTTTATATGATTAGATGGTTTTGAGAAATTCTGTTCGGCTAATCTTTATTCGGCTAATCGCTTTACGTACCCGATCAGTATGCTAAAGCTAGCGGACAAAATGGCAGACTCCAGTGAAACGAGCAGGGAAGAAGAAAACAGTGTTGATGTTTTCAGATATGTTAACATCAGCTTTTCATAAAAGTCCCAATGTTTACTTAACGTTTGTTAAAGTTTACTAAGTCAAGCCGAGGAGTATTAGCAAAGATTAGCTAGACGGCTAGTTAGCATGTAGCTAAGTAATTATTTTTCAGTGTTCATAGTTATTTTTTGATGGAGTGAATAGAATAAGTTAAAATACTTACAATAACATGAAGTAACTTATTATTTTAAGGATTTTTCATTGTCCGTGTTTGTCGAGTTGTTAAAGCGGAGAGAGAAAGGGGCTGTGAGGAAAGGCAGCTAGCTGAACAAAACCAATCGGTACAAATAAATGGAGCTAGTGTGGCAATGTAGAGTGCAGCTTAGGCAAAAATATCAAGCTGTTTGTTTCAATTCTGTTCAGCAAGGTTTTGTTTCTAGCTGTCGTGAATAAAATAGTTAGGAGTAGTGTAATTTACGATAAAGGGCGAATTTTTGAGAGGAGACACAATTGGACTCAAAGGGGATGTGAAGCACTGGAGTAAGAAAGTGCTAAAGTAATAGACTGTAATAGAAATGTATTTTAATCTGCATTTTTTGGGGGAAGATATTTTTAAGCATTGAAATAAGTGCACAGTGTGACTAACAGTGAAGCCGTGATACTGGAAGAGCCCTGTATAACACCTATAAATGCAGCTAAAATGTAAATACTGTAAATGTAAATAAAATAGTTTTTAATGCAGTGTTATAGGAAGATTACAGTAATATAACTTGTGTAAATACTTCTTGTTTTGATAGTGAGGCTTTCCTGCTGTATAAAACATACACAGTGCTATTAAAATAAAACCCCATCCCCTTTGAGGAGGCCACCACCTTCAGGGAGTCCACAGCCTTCAACAGTTCCTTTGCCCCAGCCTTATTTCAATATCGACATCCACAACATTGTGGCTGGTATGTACTATGCTCCTGCCACAATGATAACTCCTGTCCCACGCCAGGGCATAAGGAGGAGGTGGGATGAAGAGGATGGCAATCAAGAAGCCCCTCTGAGTAGACGGCAGCGTGTGGATCCTGATGGGGAGATGGAGTTCATCAGGATGCCTGGACTTGAGGATTTAGAGAGTTTAATCAGTCACATGTACAGTGAATTTACACAAGCTACTAATGCTACAATTAGTCTGTTTCTTCACAAATTAACTAGCTAACTAACTCACAGGTTTATTAACTTTTAAGCATTAGAAAGAAAGGAGAGAAAAATTTACAAGGTCTCTCTCTCTCTCTACTACTTTATAAATTTGGCCATTTTAATGTTTTACATTTAACAGAAAATATTAGTTGTAATGAAACTAATTTAGTGCAGAAGCTGTGGATTTGCTGGGAGAATCATCAGATACTCCCTCAGTCCTCCAGGTATGTGTCAGTAAAATATTTTAACTACATTTGAAACGTGTAGGCTGCTTTTGTCTAAGTGTGTGTGTGTGTGTGTGTGTGTGTGTGTGTGTGTGTGTGTGTGTGTGTGTGTGTGTGTCTTAAGGTTGTTGAGCCAATCCTGCCGCAGCTACCCACAGAAACTCACTCCACATCTTCAGCTGTTGTTCTGGTAACCAAACCTGTCATTTATTTACTAAATCTGATCTCTGGATTTTACAAATGACAGAATGTTTGAAAGTGTTAGTGTGAAACTGCTATGATAAAAAACACTGATGATCCTCATCTTCTACTTTTCACAGCCCCTCAGTGCTGGTGAGCTGAACAGCACCTGCTGTAATGTTGAGTACAACACTGCAGACTCCTCCAACTCCCAGTCTGGGGTATTGTACAGTGCTGCAGCTGAGATACAAACACACACACATCCTTCTTTACAAGTTCTAATGTTTAGTTTGGTTTCTCTATTTCTAGGCAGTGGACGTTAAGGGATACTTCCTCGGGATGATAAGGGGTCCTGAGAGTGGTTTTTGCTGGTTTAAAACCACCAAGACGCGCTACTTTGACCAGCTGGTAATCACCATCTTTGTTACTCTGATGAAGAGAATTGATATTAATGATTATTAGATGAACACTTTTGAGAAGTAGATCTTGAGTTTCAGCTAATTGTCATTTGCAGGGATTCCCTTATCAGACCACCATCGAGGACCATTTCACTGTCATACAGGTGAGGGATTATCTGTTGTGGCGTCACAAAACTTTTGTTAGTTGCAGTGACTAATTGTGTTCACTTCAATTTGTTCTCTTAAGGCTGAATATGGGAAGGTTACAGAGCTCCTTTCCTGTAACCGGGTGGAAACCATCATGGAGCCACTTGAGGATTATGTGGTAAATTTATTGCAATGTCATGAAGTCTTTATTGTAGATAGTAACTCTTGGAATTTTGTACACATATGGGTCTGCAGTGTTTTTATATATTTTTTTAATTTAACAGCAAACCTTTAAAAAGGTGTCCTGCACGTTCCTGCATGTGGCTAAAGATGGTCAGGTGAACACCTCCACCTGGGAGCAGGAGCAGGTTGACTCTCCCCACAGTGATTCAGAGGAACAGTACGACTCTGAGGTAATTCTGTGTTTCAGACCTGATGTGTATCTACAGATGCTGCTATTCCCCTGAATGGGAGGCTGTAACATTTACTGTGTGAGTTTTAATGATTTATTGCTAATGTGTCTTGCAGGAGAGTGAGGAGAGCCTTAGCCAAGAGGAGATGGAGGTGCCCTTTACTTGGTATGCTTCTCTTCACAGTTTAATGGTATAAAGGAGTAATGTATGTTTAATACACTAAGCATGTAAATCTTTTGTTTCTTAGGGACCATCTTACAGAGAGAGGGGTAACTGATATCGGCCTGAAGCTGCATGCTCTCCGTGAGGCGTTCGCTGTGAGTAAAACCTTTGTTTAGCTGCTGTTTTTGCTCAGGGGAAGTTCACTCTGCTTTAGCTTATATTATGTGCTGTCTTATATTCAGATTCATGAGTAATATGAGTAATTAAGGAATAATAATTAAAATAACAAGCATCAAAAGCTAATTTTATAACAATCACAGCCTGCTAAAAAAAGGACATTCTTAGGATAAATATTAAAATAAAATGTACATAATGAAGAGGGCTCTGGGATATGCAGTAGTTGGACATTTGGCCCATGTCATACATCATCTGTGTATCTTTAGTAAAGTACTGGACATGCTGAGGCTTACATACTGCTTCATTTTAGGGTTTAAAATGAGTTTCCACGTTAAAAAAACTGAAGCCAAAGTGATTATTTTGTTTGTTTGCTTTAACAGGATGCAGGTCGTGTACAGCTGGCCTACGAGGCTCTGATTCGTTTCCTGAAGACTCCTTCTTATCAGGACTGGATTGCAGCAGAGCTCTCCGGGTCCTATGTAAGCTTATAAATGCTTGTGTAACATGAGAAATGTTTAAATCGAAAAGATTTTGATGTGATAGAAAACAGGACTCCATTATGTAAAGCTAATTTCTTCTTGTAACTTTTCTCTTCTGTGCAGGTCTACCACTACAACTTCGTGGACATCTTTTTCGAGCTGCTTCTATTCGGCTATTTTACAAACAGCTCAATACCTGAGACAGTAAGAGTCTTATCAGGAGATTTAAAAGCCATGCTTGAATGTAGTTTCAGAACATGGTTTATTTCGTCTCATTTTATTTTTCCATGTTGTTAACCCTGATATGACATGATATTAATGGAGCTTGTCGTCTTTCTTTCCTAAAGCTTAAGGGAGGATTCTTGGAGCGCCTGTTTGCGCTCATCAGCATGTGGGAGGTAGACGTGTGGAAGCCTGCAGCAAGGACCTACTTTAAAGTGCTTATTGTAAGTGTCTAATATCTTCTGATGCTGTGATCCACAAATTCTCAGTATTGTATCCTAAACTCAGTGACACTATGTTGGATTGTGACAGTGATGATGTAATTTGTCTATAGGATCAGCTTACAGATCTCGCTGAAGTGCTGTTTACTCAGCCCCCGGAGTTCTACCAAGACCCAGCAGCCTTAGCCAGCAAACTGAGACCTTTCCTCAGACAGCGTGTCCAGAAGATGATGGACATTTTGTGGAAGCTCTGAGCAATGTCCTTCCTTCTACCAAATTCCTCTTTTCTTCCTTCTGTTCCATTTCTTTTCCCTCACTTCTTTTCTATACATTGCTCAAGCTCTCCACACGTAAGTAGAAATTAATTTTATTCTTATTTTTGATGAACTTAATATTAAAGTATACTCTTTTCTTCCCTACAGGTCTGTAGAGTGAACCCAGCACCCAAGGAGTAGTTTTATTATCCCTCATAGAGCGTCCCTTATCAATCTATCCCTCTATCCTTGTCTATATAGATAACTGCTAATAGTAATTAGTATAAATAGTAGCTGCAAATAGTATTGTTGTAAATAAACTTATAGTTGTATAGTGTTTATATAGTTTACTTTAATAAATGTTTTCATTTGCTCCTATTACCGTCTCATTCTGATTATTTTTAGTCATCAGTATGTCTACTGTATAACTGCAATAGTGTGAATGAGAGTACATTCCTACACACCATAAAGTCTGATTTTTATATTTTGAAGACAATTTGGCTTTAAGTTCCAAAAAAGTATATAAGGCTATAGACCAGAATTCTCACATTTCATTTCCAGATATTTACATCTAGATGTGTAAACAACAACCTGTTATTTGAAATCTCTTATCTCACTGCCTTTTTGTTGGTGTCCAGTCTCTGTCATTATGTCTAATAGGTGTCTCCTGTGCTTTGTTTAGGTTTGTGTATTTAAGTCACCCTTTTCCTCCACAAATACTTTGCTTAGTGTTTCCTGTACCTTGATTAAGTCTAGGTCAGCCGTGTGCTCTGTTTTATGGCCTTGTCCTTAAAAGACTTTGTGCATCTGGTATAGTTCTTTGTTTTGATTGATTGACAAGTGCTCTTTTGAATGCCTTATGGATTTATTTTGTGGACTAATTAGAATGACTTTTTGGAAGTATTGACTTTGTTTTTTGATTAGACTCCTGTGAACCTTTTGTATGCTTTTGGATTAACCTTGTGGATTTTGGGGATTTATTCTTTGGAACTACTGTCAAGTCTTTTGAGCTGACTTGTTGGATTTGTTTTGTGGATTATTTGACCTGCATTATTATCTAATTAAAGATAAGTAAACATTTCTCCAGAACTGTGATCTGGTTATCTGCATTTGTTTTCAGCCCCCTTTGATTGTGTTCAAGTTTTCTCACTAGTCCTGCCCTCAGTCGCTGCCATAACCCACTGTTTTATTTATATATATATATTATTCATTCAGAGATCTAGTGAAGACCACACCTCTATGGGTCAGGGCTGCAGGGCTATTTTGGCAGCAAAAGGAGGACTAACAATATTAGGCAGGTGGTCATAATGTAATGGCTTAAAAGTTTATGCATATATATACACTACTGGTCAAAAGTTTTAGAACACCCCAATTTTTCCAGTTTTTATTGAAAATTATTCAGTTTAATGTCTCATTGCACTCTGAAATGAAAGCATAGTACAAATAAGCAACTGGAGTTAAAAAAGAAATCATGGAATCAATTTCTAGACCAAAATGTATTCTAAACTTTTGACTCATCGAAGTAGCCACCTTTGGCAGATATAACAGCTGAACACACTCGTGGCATTCTTTCTACAATAGAAATCAAATATTCTTCAGAAAGTTCTTCCCAAATCTGTTGCAGAAGTTTCCATAAATGTGTGGCACTTGGTTGCTTTGCTTTCACTCTTCTGTCCAGTTCATCCCAAACCAGCTCCATGGGGTTTAAGTCTGGAGACTGTGCTGGCCACTCCATGTTTTCAAGCTTACCATCTTGTTCTTTTTTCCTGAGGTAGTTCTGGCATAGCTTGGACTTATGTTTTGGGTCATTATCTTGCTGTAGGATGAACCCCTGACCAACTAGGTGCATACCAGAGGGTATTGCATGGCGCTGCAGAATGCTGTGGTAGCCGTTTTGGTTCAGGGTGCCTCTCACTCTGTACAAGTCACCGACCCTGGATCCAGCAAAACAGCCCCAGACCATCACACTTCCTCCTCCATGTTTGACAGTTGATGCCACACACTGTGGAACCATCCTTTCGCCTACTCGACGGCGTACAAAGATCCTGCGTGATGAACTGAAGATTTCAGTTTTTGATTCATCAGTCCATAATACCTTCTTCCAGTCTTCAGTAGTCCAATGGCGGTGTTTCATGGCCCAGGCAAACCTCTTTGTCTTATTCTGACGTCTTAGTAATGGCTTTCTTGCTGCAACTCGTCCTGTCAAACCTGCAGCTCAAAGTCTTCTCTTCACAGTTGAAACTGAGACTTGCTTACGACCACTATCAAGCTGTGCTTGAAGCTGTTGTCCTGTGAGCTGCCTATCACGCAAGCTGTTCACTCTCAGAAATTTGTCTGATTCAGTTGTGGCTTTGGGTCTGCCAGACCTCTTCCTGTCAGAGTTTGCCCCAGTTTCTGAGTGCCTTTTGATGGTGAAGGAAACTGTACTCACTGACACCTTGACTTTCTTTGCAATTTCTCTGTAGGAAAGACCTACATTTTTAAGTGTTATGATGGTCTGTCTCTCTTCCGTTGTTAATTGCCTTTTTCTCGCCATTTTTGTAGCAACACGCTACTTTCTGCAGTACAATACTGTTCAACTGATGCTCACGAGGGTATGGTACCACAGTGTGTTCCAACACTGCTTTTATGCAGACAGAGGGGGTTGTAAGTAATCCAGAAAAGCTGGAACACCTGGAGGAATTAGTAGCACCAGCTTTCAAGGCTTGATCAACCTCCATTGCTGCAGAACAGCTTTAAATTGTTAACCCATTTTGTGTTCCCTGAAAAAGGCCTTTTTGTATAATTCTGAAATGTACATTATTTTTCAGTTTTGGGGAACCTTACCTTTTTTTTAACCTCTGGCAGTTCACCACTTACCTTTGTACCATTTCAAGCTATTCATTGGACTTGAACGACTTGAATTGCAATAAATAACTGGAATAATTGGGGTGTTCTAAAACTTTTGACAGGTAGACAGTGTGTATGTGTAAAAATAAGAATTAATAAGAAAAAAAGCTCAGATATTTAGAGACAGACCTTTTTTATTTATATAAGTCAGTATGAGTGAGAGTGAGGGGAATCACCTAGTCCCACCCCCTCTAAGGAGTCCATCCCCTCTCAGGACCCCATCCCCTGTGAGGAGGCCGCCACCTTCAGGGAGTCCACAGCCTTCAACAGTTCCTTTGCCCCAGCCTTATTTCAATATCGACATCCACAACATTGTGGCTGGTATGTACTATGCTCCTGCCACAGTGATAACTCCTGTCCCACGCCAGGGCATAAGGAGGAGGCAGGACGAAGAGGATGGCAATCAAGAAGCCCCTCTGAGTAGACGGCATCCTGTGGATCCTGATGGGGAGGTGGAGTTCATCAGGACGCCTGTCCTAGTCCCCACTTGGGTAGTTAGTATTTTTGTGAACGAGATGTAACTTTAAAAAGCTCAGTCTTCACCTCATGTTCATCACCTCGTATTCATGATGTAAGGTATGTATCTGTGGTAAGTATGTGTGGTAAGTATTTCACCCCTAGATTTCAGCATTAGTCTCATCTCTATCATAATCTATAAATGTAAACCATTTTAATGATTGTAGAATTGTAGAAAATGTCTGCTGGTTTTTACATTTAGTTTTTGTTAAATGTATAGGATCTTTAGATTATTAATGTTTTTTTTATTTCCTGTGTATTAGTCTAATTTACATTAATAATATAATTATATTAATATTATTTGCATTGTTGTTGATTTATGCATTTCTGTAAATATGTAAATATTACATTTTTAAGATTAAGATTTTTTTTCAATAAGTTATAAAAATGTAGTGTACCCCCCCCCCGAATCCCCCCCATTCCCTTCTAAACCCCCTAAACACCCCCACCCCCAAGTTTAGAGTTTATTAAGATATTTATACCACAGCGATTTCCCAATGATAGCAATGTTTCATTTATTAAACATTAATGTTACATACAGTAAGCATTTCATAAAAATGTCACATCAACCTTTTTAAGAATCACTTTATTAAACAACAATCAGTTTTTAAATTCATTCATCGTCTCAGAATATGTCTGGCATACACATATTTATTTTAGAAATAATTATTATTAATATTAACGTATAATAAATGCTACTAAAATAATGCTAAAGTGATCATACTAAAATGTTTTAAAATAATGCACACATTTCAATTAGATTCAAGCATTTTGTTGTGGTATAAAATACATTAATATCTGTAATAAGTTTAAAGTTCATCATTGCTTGTAAATAGTTATAAATAGTTAATAAATTATTTTTTTTGTTCAATACTCCTGTGTCTCCAGTGTCTTTTTTTATAACACATCATAAGCATTTCTCATTTATTTCTCATATAATTGCACTGTAGAAATTCTCCATCTGCTGGAACTTTGGTGTTCAGAAGTAATTCCACTGTTTTCCTCTCACAAGCAAATACTTTCTAGCCAACAGTCTAAACCTGTTAAATCTGTAGAACTAATGATCTGGTGTTGTTGTAATGCCAAATAAACTGATAACAAGTGAAGCTCAAGATGTGATTTTAATTGTACATGTTCAAGTTCATTCACAAAGGTGATTGCAGCATGTTGGTCAAGTGATCAGTTCATAGATGAGACTTAGGAACTAACGCACCATGAGGAAGAAACTTCAGAGTTCAAAGCAGCATCAGCTCTAAATATGGAGGAAAAGCTGTCAGAGAGATGTTGTGGTCAGATAGACACCAGGGTTTGGATAACAAGTTTGTATGTGTTATTTTTATTTTAGATTATACATTATTAAAAACAAACTGATCTATCTATCTATCTATCTATCTATCTATCTATCTATCTATCTATCTATCTATCTATCTATCTATCTATCTATCTATCTATCTATCTATCTATCTATCTATCTATCTATCTATCTGATCAATCGTCAATGTGTGAATATACTTTTCCCCAAAAAAAGGGAAAAGCATTATGAGTCAGAAATATATTTTGTTCACTACTTGTGAAATGGTGTGGATTAAAAGACAAATAATACAAAATGAAAAAGAATAAAATAAATCAACAACAAAGAATTACAAACCAGCAAGTTCCAGTGATTGTTGTTAACAAGCACAAAAGACAGAACTGCATCATAGTTGTCAAAATGGAACTACAGTAGTGTCGTGGCTGGGTGGCCACCTGGAATTTCTGAGCTGAGGAAGAAACCACATTATAACATGAACTGAAGTTTATTAACAGACTTGACATGAACACCATGTACCTCATAGTGCATACACAAGCACACCCTTCACATCACATGGCACCATGGCTCTACTTTCTTTTTGTACATACACGTCCTAGACTATATCAACACATTTGTCTTTAAAAACAGACAATAACAATTTACTACTTTTCCAACTCATCCCAAAACATATTTTTTTACTTTTTTTGTATTATATTTAATACACTACACTCACTGTACCACTTTCCCAAATAACACAACAGCCAACCAAAATAAATAAATGAATGAATGAATAAGTAAATAAATAAACCCTTAACAAAAAATCCACAGCATCTTTATCCAGATTCATTGGAGTTTTACAGATTTAACCTCTGGCATACTCTTCAGACACAGAAAGGCTTAATGTTAACAGACCTTTGAGATATTTCTGATACTACTGTTGAATTTTCACTTGCTCTTAACCCTGTTCCTGAAGTGTCACAGACGTTTTGTCTGACAGCTCTTCCACATCCTGCTCAGTATTCATTCATTTTGTTGCTTTTAACTGATCTACATGCTTTTTGTAGGACTTGCCCTTTCCCCAGACCAGGTAAGTAACTGGACCTAATGGCCTTCCACTTCTCTTCCCTTCCCCTGAACTGCTTCACATGTACCTTCTGCTGTGGATAAAATACTCTCACATGAACTGAACTTCTTATTTGCGTTTGCTGCTTTTCCTGTATTTGAGAAGAGAACTGTGGCTGTATCTGTGATAGCCTTCTTCTAATTTTCCTTTTCAGAAACAATTCAGATGGGACTGAAGTATTTCTGTAACAGAAAAAAAATCTGTCAATGCAATGTGGAAGTGTGATGCCTAATTGTTTTTGCTTGTCCAATGACTGCTTAAAGGTTTACAAATTGAGGTCCATTATCCAAAACAATTACATCCGGTAATCTATAGCTGGCAAACATACTACACATCACCTCAACTGTTGCTTTAGCAGTAGTAGTAGTCATTAGTGTGATTTCTTTGACATAAAAGTCTCTGAGCGTTTTCAAAATCTCAGCTAGTAGTGTTTCAGACGGTCTTTTTGGTGCCAATAAATCTGTGAGGAATGAAATGGTCTTTGCACCTACCATAGACCATAGAGTGTTTGCTTTCTTCGATTCCGCTGGCTTATTGTGCGAACTGCTCTTCATAGCCTCTACAAAACACAGGCCCGACTCTGTGCTGAACACCGCCATCATCTCTCTCTCTCTTTAACGATCGCTTTTCAGCCTGGAGCTTCTATGCCAAATTGTTGTGACTGGGTGGACACCTGGAATTTCTGAGCTGAGGAAGAAACCACGTTATAACAAACTGAAGTTTATTAATAATCATCGTGGGAGCTCTGTGGATGTGGTATGTACAGAGTTAGATCATTTACAGGATCAGTGACACATTGCATTTGCTTAAGTCCAAATCAGGGCAAAATCACAGCTCCACTGAAGACCCGGATCTCCAGAGTGGACAGGTATGTGTCACATCAGGATGATGTTCACTACTCCAGCATTCTCTTCTCCTCCCGCACTCAGGGCTCGTCTCTGACCACTGGTGGCACAAAGGAATACGAGCGTGTCCAGTACGCTGAGGTGAAATACAAAAGACCCGCTGCTGCCACCTAGTGAGAATACTGAGTAAATGCAAGCTGTTAGTAAATAAACAGCAGAGATCGAGCATCGTTGCAGATTGTACAGAGTGTGTGCAGTCTACCCAATCAAACAGCTCATAGAATATAGGATCAAGGGACTATTTACTTTGTATAATTAAATTTGTATAATCAGGACTGAATAAACGGGGGAATAAAATATGTAGATGTTTAGAAATAGTAATTGAATAATATATATTTTTGGATAGTGTGTTACCTGTCAACTGCGTTACCCATTACCTGTTCTACATCAGTGAGGATAACATAGATGAAGCCTAAAAGAACATGCCAGATGCATGTCTCCTCACGGTGCCATCAACCATGTACATTCACCAAGTTGTTAAAGTTACCCCAGGACAAATCAGTTACCGTGATGTGAGCTGCCTTTGCTCAGTGAGACAGACCCTGGAGTGTCAGTGTTATAACTCCAAAACCTTTACCTTCGAGGTTCAGGCAACAATTATGCTTCCAAATACATTCTCTTGACTAATGAAATTTCTTTCTTTTTTTATTTCTTCAAAATGTACAGGTACATCTCAAAAAAATAGAATATCATGAAAAAGGTTAATATTATTTGTCACTCAGTTCAGAAAGTGAAACCCATATATTATATAGATTCAGTACACAGAGTGAAATATTTCAAGCCTTTATTTCTTGAAACCCAAAATTCTGTGTCTCAGAAAATTGGAATATTACATAAGATAAATAAAAAAAGGATATTTCAAACAGAAATGTCAGGCTTCTGAAAAGTATGTTCATTTCTATGCACTCAATACTTGGTTGGTCCTTTTGCATGAATTACTGCATCAATGCGGCGTGGCATGGAGGCAGACAGCCTGTGGCACTGCTCAGGTGTAATGGAAGCCCAGGTTGCTTTGATAGCGGCCTTCAGGTCATCTGCATTGTTGGGTCTGGTGTCTCTCATCTCCTCTTGAAAATGAAATCAACATCTCCATAAAGCTTATCAGCAGAAGGAAGCATGAAGTGCTCTAAAATTTCCTGGTAGATGGCTGCATTGACTGTGGACTTCAGAAAACACAGTGGACCAACACCAGCAGATGACATGGAAGCCCAAATCATCACTGACTGTGGAAACTTCACACTGGACATCAAGCAACATGGATTCTGTGCCTCTTCACTCTTCCTCCAGACTCTGGGACCTTGATTTCCAAATGAAATGCAAAACTTACTTTCATCTGATCCACAGCCCAGGTAAGACGCTTCTGACGTTGTCTCTGGTTCAGGAGTGGCTTGGCACGAGGAATGCGACATTTGTAGGCCATGTCTAGGATTTGTTTGTGCGTAGTGGCTCTTGATGCGCTGACTCCAGCCTCAGTCCACTTCTTGTGAAGCTCCCCCAAATTCCTACAACCTAATCTGAAAGAAGTGGGCACTTATAATAATTATATAAAATATTAAATCATCATTAAAACTTTCTTGGTAGACAGATCATAATTCATGATGTCATCACTTACAGTTTCCTATTTCCACCTTTTCTCTCTTTTAATCTGTGCACAGTTCCACTTGCAGTACTGTTTCCTTTCCACTCTCTAACTCTGCACTACTGTGTGGTCCTCTTACTGCCGCCTCACGTTTTCCTAAAAGTAATTCCATTGTCTGATTGTCCAATTATTACAAATTTGCTCCCAGTTTCGAAACCATTTTAGCCTCCAAAGTTTTCCACTGGTTTCACCTATTAATTGTAGCCCTATATCCCCCTGGATCCAATGATTGTGGCTTGATCTTGATCAAAAGTGTATTGAGTACAAGTATGTGCACTTTATATTTAAAGTAATAATTTATATTAATGTTTTGTTTGCTGATATAAACGATTGTTTAGTTAGTTAGTTAGTTAGTTAGTTAGTTAGTTTCTAAACTCTGATTCAAACTTTCTTCTGTACATAATTGACACACTTTATAATTATGTACTGAGGTTTTTTTTGGTTTGTATAACTCTGAGTGTGGGGAAAAAATGTTGTTTCTATTCTCCTGTATCTTTATCCTTTTATTATTATAAAAGTTCAATGAACAGATCAAGCAAAAAAGAAAGAAAGGATGAAAATGACTGAAATAAATGAAAGTTTCATAGTGTTATTGGAGTCTCCCTCCCTATATGGTAAACATTCTCCTTACAGAAAGCTTCAGCATTACAGTAGTTCTATATATTCAGTATTTCTTTACATCACTGCATTTAAACATTACATTACATTACATTACATTACATACATTACATTACATTACATCACTGCATTTAAACATTACATTACATTACATTACATTACATTACATCACTGCATTTAAAATGTTTCAGGTGAGGCTAAAATGATTGGAGTTTGCCATATACTTTGATTTAACTGTTTTTAGTAGACGATAATCAGAAAGAGGACATTCTTAAAAAAGAGAGATTTGATTTGAAACCTGAACTGCTATCAGGTCCATGCTGAACACCTTCTGACCAATCCAAATCAAGTATAAATTTTAATCTCAATACTGCACATAATTATCAAATAAAAGTCTATCCAGCTGTTATCCAAAAGTCTGAAATAATGTTTCTCTTAAGTGTTTTAAATAAAATCCATATTTTGGTGTGATTTATACACATGGGTTTGTCCATTCTGACTTTTGGACGCTTTATTATGTCCATTTTATGAAGAAACAGGAAAAGACTTTGAAAATCATCTGTCATTTTCTGATCATGTTAAATATCAACACAACTAGACTGAAATATACAGGTAAGATATGCAACTAATTGTAACATGAACAGAGCAAGATATAAACTGATATCTACTGGTTTCCTGTCAGGGTTGTGGACTGTTTTCTGGTCACTAGAGGCCCCCACTGCCTTTTTGTTGGTGTCCAGTCTCTGTCATTATGTCTAATAGGTGTCTCCTGTGCTTTGTTTAGGTTCGTGTATTTAAGTCACATGCTTGATTCACAAGTAACAGATGAATATTTTTTTCAAATAATGGCTCTATAATTAATCACTTGTTATAATACTACTTCAAATCAGATCAAATAAATAATACAATGCAGATATTATATTTCTCTGATCCACCAGTGTGTCTCCACATCCTTATTTGACAAGAAAAAAGGCCATGATATATTTTCACCACACTGTCTGGGAGCCAAAGTCAAAACATTGCATGCAAAGGACTGGCTTACATGGAAATCTGGTGACCAGCTAGAAGGGAAGATGCTTCCCTTCTTCATAATCTTCATGAATGTGTCCTTTGGTACAAAGTGGTACAAACCATGGACTGGCTGCATTCATATTCTATTCAATTCAATTCATTTTTATTTGTATAGTGCTTTTAACAATGAACAGTGTCTCAAAGCAGCTTTACAGAACATAAGAAACAAAAAACATAGTGTAAAAAGTCCTAGATATTAGACAAAATCATCCCTAGTGAGCAAGCCTGTGGCGACTGTGGCAAGGAAAAACTCCCTTAGATGGTATGAGGAAGAAACCTTAAGAGGAACCAGACTCTAAAGGGATCCCATCCTCATTTGGGTGACACCGGAGAGTGTGACTATAAATTATTCTAAACACCGAAGAGTGCGATATGAACAATGTCCAGATCATTATACAGATTTAACAGGTTTAGACTGTTGGCTAGAAAGTATTTGCTTGTGAGAGAAAAACAGTGGAATTACTTCTGAACACCAAAGTTCCAGCAGATGGAGAATTTCTACAGTGTAATTATATGAGAAATAAATGAGAAATGCTTATGATGTGTTATAAAAAAAAAAAAAGACACTGGAGTATTGAACAAAAAAATAATTTATTAACTATTTATAACTATTTACAAGCAATGATGAACTTTAAACTTATTACAGATAATATATTTTATACCACAACAAAATGCCTGAATCTAATTGGAATAAGGCGTGCATAATTTTAAAATATTTTAGTATAATTCCCTACTTAGCATTATTTTAGAAGCATTTATTTTACATTAATATTAATTTCCATAATAAAAGCGCATTCACAGGGACAAGTATGCCAGACATCAGAGACTAAAAGATTTAAAAACTGATTATTGTTTAATAGTGTTATGACAATTTTTTATGAAATGCTTATGTAACATTAATGTTTAATAAATGAAACCTTGCTATCATTGGCAAATCACTGTGGGATAAATCTGAATAAACTAAACTTGGGGGTGGGAGTACACTACATTTGAATAACTTAATAAAATAATCTTAATCTTAAAAATGTAATATTTACATATTTACAGCAATGCATAATTTAACAAATTAACAGAATAAAAAAACATTAATAATCTAAAATAATCCTAAACATTTAACAACATCAAAATGAATATGAAAAATACAAAAACCAGCAGACATTTTATTTTAACTAGATGTCATAACTACTTCAATGATGCCACAATTATATCACTGAAATGGTTTACATTTATAGATTATGATAGAGATGAGACTAATGCTGAGATCTAGGGGTGAAATACTTACCACACATACTTACCACAGATACATACCTTACATCATGAATACGAGGTGATGAACATGAGGTGAAGACTGAGCTTTTTAAAGTTACATCTCGTTCACAAAAATACTAACTACCCAAGTGGGGACTAGGACAGGCGTTCTGATGAACTCCACCTCCCCATCAGGATCCACAGGATGCCGTCTACTCAGAGGGGCTTCTTGATAGCCATCCTCTTCGTTCCTCCAACTCCTTATGCCCCGGTGTCGGAAAGGAGTAATCATTGTGGCAGGAACATAGTCCATATCATCCACAATGATGTTGATGCTGATTTCATAATATGGCAGTAATTGATATCTTGTCAATGGTAAGGTCCTGACAGGGAAATGACTCCTCACAGGGGGTGAGGTCCTGAGAGGAGAAAGGCCTCTCACAGGTGGGGATGGGCTTCCATCAGGGGACAGGTTCCTCGTTGACACCTCATGTTCACCACCATCTCCAGCTTCATTTTGCTGAGCAGGTCGGCTGTTGTCGTCCTCGTTAGCGCTGAGCTCTCTGTTGTAGTTGAGCTCATCTTGTGGAAACACAAACGTCTCCCTCCGTCTCCCTGTGTCAAAGAAGATGAACAGACAATGAAACACATCTAATATCATCTCATAAAAGGAAGCAGAAAACCTTATTTTAATAGCACTGCGTATGGTTTGTAAAGCAGGAAAGCCTCACTATCAAAACAAGAAGTATTTACACAAGTTATATTACTGTAATCTTCCTATAACACTGCATTAAAAACTCAGTATTTACATTTTGCATTTATAGGTGTTATACAGGGCTCTTCCAGTATCACGGCTTCACTGTTAGTCACACTGTGCACTTATTTCAATGCTTAAAAATATCTCCCCCCCCCCTGCAGCGACTGAGGGCAGGACTAGTGAGAAAACTTGAACACAATCAAAGGGGGCTGAACACAAATGCAGATAACCAGATCACAGTTCTGGAGAAATGTTTACTTATCTTTAATTAGATAATAATGCAGGTCAAATAATCCACAAAACAAATCCAAGTCAGCTCAAAAGACTTGACGTAGTTCCAAAGAATAAATCCCCAAAATCCACAAGGTTAATCCAAAAGCATACAAAAGGTTCACAGGAGTCTAATCAAAAAACAAAGTCAATACTTCCAAAAAGTCATTCTGATTAGTCCACAAAATAAATCCATAAGGCATTCAAAAGAGCACTTGTCAATCAATCAAAACAAAGAACTATACCAGATGCACAAAGTCTTTTAAGGACAAGGCCATAAAACAGAGCACACGGCTGACCTAGACTTAATCAAGGTACAGGAAACACTAAGCAAAGTATTTTTGGAGGAAAAGGGTGACTTAAATACACGAACCTAAACAAAGCACAGGAGACACCTATTAGACATAATGACAGAGACTGGACACCAACAAAAAGGCAGTGGGGGCCTCTAGTGACCAGAAAACAGTCCACAACCCTGACAGGAAACCAGTAGATATCAGTTTATATCTTGCTCTGTTCATGTTACAATTAGTTGCATATCTTACCTGTATATTTCAGTCTAGTTGTGTTGATATTTAACATGATCAGAAAATGACAGATGATTTTCAAAGTCTTTTCCTGTTTCTTCATAAAATGGACATAATAAAGCATCCAAAAATGGACAAACCCATGTGTATAAATCACACCAAAATATGGATTTGAATTAAAACACTTAAGAGAAACATTATTTCAGACTTTTGGATAACAGCTTGATAGACTTTTATTTGATAATTATGTGCAGTATTGAGATTAAAATTTATACTTGATTTGGATTGGTCAGAAGGTGTTCAGCATGGACCTGATAGCAGTTCAGGTTTCAAATCAAATCTCTCTTTTTTAAAGAATGTCGTTTTTCTGATTATATATATACAGTTATACAAACCAAAAAATAGTGTATGTCAAATATGTACAGAAGAAACTGAATTTGAGTTTAGAGACTAACTAACTAACTAACTAACTAACTAACTAACTAACTAACTAACTAAATATAATCACAATCGTTTACATCAGCAAACAAAACATTAATATAAATTATGTATACACAGTGCACACTTAATGAAATAGAAATAATAAATGAATTAAATGACTTGAATGAAATTTGTTTTTATACTTGTACTTCTTGATATAATAAATAGCTTTTCTTTTCTTTTTTAAACACTTCAGTTTCAGACATCTGAATCAGTGTTTATAAGTTAGGTCTGGTGATTAATTTCAGCTGGAGGATGTGGAAAGAAAACAAGGCCTGTCCCTGCACTTTCCTTCACTTAAAGCACTCTGAAATGTCCTTCAGGATGAATGTAAAAGTTTACAGAATTGCCATATTTGGCTGACGGTCTGTGTGCTCAGCTGTTTAAAGAGGCAGAAGGCCATCATACAGAGGTGGCAGCAGGAATAACACAGGCTACTGACTTAACACCTTACTACACACTGTGTCACTTTAAATTTCATTCATCTCAGGTTACTTTTAGAAGCATTACTGCACTTTAAAGTTTTGGACCCTGTGTTTTCTATAATGTATAGTTTTCATTTTGAATGTCACTTCAATTTGTTCTCTTAAGGCTGAATATGGGAAGGTTACAGAGCTCCTTTCCTGTAACCGGGTGGAAACCATCATGGAGCCACTTGAGGATTATGTGGTAAATTTATTGCAATGTCATGAAGTCTTTATTGTAGATAGTAACTCTTGGAATTTTGTACACATATGGGTCTGCAGTGTTTTTATATATTTTTTTAATTTAACAGCAAACCTTTAAAAAGGTGTCCTGCACGTTCCTGCATGTGGCTAAAGATGGTCAGGTGAACACCTCCACCTGGGAGCAGGAGCAGGTTGACTCTCCCCACAGTGATTCAGAGGAACAGTACGACTCTGAGGTAATTCTGTGTTTCAGACCTGATGTGTATCTACAGATGCTGCTATTCCCCTGAATGGGAGGCTGTAACATTTACTGTGTGAGTTTTAATGATTTATTGCTAATGTGTCTTGCAGGAGAGTGAGGAGAGCCTTAGCCAAGAGGAGATGGAGGTGCCCTTTACTTGGTACGCTTCTCTTCACAGTTTAATGGTATAAAGGTGTACTGTATGTTTAATACACTAAGCATGTAAATCTTTTGTTTCTTAGGGACCATCTTACAGAGAGAGGGGTAACTGATATCGGCCTGAAGCTGCATGCTCTCCGTGAGGCGTTCGCTGTGAGTAAAACCTTTGTTTAGCTGCTGTTTTTGCTCAGGGGAAGTTCACTCTGCTTTAACTTATATTATGTGCTGTCTTATATTCAGATTCATCTTACCTGCATCCACAATCAACTTCTTGTTCGTTATGGGGAAGAAGATTGTGATGCGTCTGGCAGCAGTTAACAACCAGGTGACTTCAGAATGATGATAGACTGTTTCCTTGTGCAAAATACTTTCAGTTACTGGGCTTGAAAATGATGTAGTTGTCAAACAAATGTGGTAATGAGTAATTAAGGAATAATAATTAAAATAACAAGCATCAAAAGCTAATTTTATAACAATCACAGCCTGCTAAAAAAGGACATTCTTATTCTAATAGTAATTAGTATAAATAGTAGCTGCATATAATATTGTTGTAAATAAACTTATAGTTGTATAGTGTTTATATAGTTTACTTTAATAAATGTTTTCATTTGCTCCTATTACCGTCTCATTCTGATTATTTTTAGTCATCAGTATGTCTACTGTATAACTGCAATAGTGTGAATGAGAGTACATTCCTACACACCATAAAGTCTGATCATCTTTATTTGCACTGACCTTCATCAGTGATGCTGCCACTGCTGGAGCCACCACTACTTTTAGAACATGGTTGGGAAGAAGCAGAAGACAGGGTTTCACCAATTAGAGGCTTAGGAGTTGGGGATGGCGATGGAGTCAGGGTAGGGGATGTACTCTTAGATGTGGAGGAATTCCCAGACTGAGGTCTCTTTTTCAGATCAACCGTCTGTGGAGATTGTAGGCTAGTGTTAGGTTAGATTGATGGAAATGAACAATACTCATAAAACACACTGACTTGGTACAGTTAATATATAGTAGTTTCTATCAGAGATACACACTCGCTCACTTATTAAGACTATTTGTACAGTCCCCTCTGAAAATACTCAAATGGTTTTTTATACTTTGAAGACAATTTGGCTTTAAGTTCCAAAAAAGTATATAAGGCTATAGACCAGAATTCTCAGATTTCATTTCCAGATATTTACATCTAGATGTGTAAACAACAACCTGTTATTTGAAATCTCTTATTTTTTCCACAATCAAAATACTGGACATGTGACTGGTGTGTCCTGTTGCACAGATGTCCTGTGCTGACTGAATGAATGTTACTGATACTGAACAATTGGGAGAGCTGGTACAGTTCACAAAGTCTCAGAATGATTTTGCTCTCTGGTCAGCTCTCCTCATTTCTCTAGCTGGTCATTTAAACTCAGTAAAGATGAACGTTTTGCCTAGACTTCTGTATTTATTTAAGTGTGTTCAAAATTTTATCTCTAAAACTTATTTATATTTATTATATCTATTATTTATTATATCTAAGACTTTAAACCAACACATTTTATCTGTTTTTTGGGGAAAATAATTTCTTATTTTACAACTGGGTGACAAATATACAATCTACACTGTTCTGGTTTCAGAGTCATTTCGGGCTCTGTGATTGGGTCCCAGCTTGGGTCAGTATTGAAGAGGGTTCTTGCTCCCCGGCCTGACCAGCTGCACTACTGTGTGGTCCTCTTACTGCCGTCTCACGTTTTCCTAAAAGTAATTCCTTTGTCCAGCAATTATTGTGAATTTGGTCCCAGAATTTTGATCCATAACTTTTTTTTTGGCTATAAATCTTTAAATGTTTTTCCACTGTGACAAAGAAACAGATCAAGCCTTGTCCTTTGGTTGCACTTATCGGACTTCCTCCGAGTGTCACAGGTTTGTCCGGATGTTCTGCAAACGCTTTTGCTTTTTTAACATTATTAGCTAGATGGCATATTCTTCTGCTATGGAAACAAATTCTCCCTCCATCTTTTGATGACTGGCAGTAAGATGTTATGAGCTTCATTCATTTGGATAAAATTAGGTACACAATAAAGGGCAATACTGGCAGATTTTCTGAAACCTGGATCCATTAATTATTATTTTTTCTGATTATGTGAATTCTTCTTCTATAGTTGGTCAGTCTAATCATTAGGATGTCCTTATAATTGTGGCTTGATCTTGATCAAAAGTGTATTGAGTACAAGTATGTGCACTGTGTATACATAATTTATATTAATGTTTTGTTTGCTGATATAAACGATTGTGATTATAGTTAGTTAGTTGGTTAGTTAGTTATTTTCTAAACTCTGATTCAAACTTTCTTCTGTACATAATTGACACACTTTATAATTATATATTGAGGGGTTTTTTTTGGTTTGTATAACTGATTGTGGGGAAAAAATGTTGTTTCTATTCTCCTGTATCTTTATCCTTTTATTATTATAAAAGTTCAATGAACAGATCAAGCAAAAAAGAAAGAAAGAATGAAAATGACTGAAATAAATGAAAGTTTCATAGTGTTATTGGAGTCTCCTTCCCTATATGGTACATTGTGGTGTAATTTATACATATTGATTTGTCCATTATGACTTTTGAAGGCTTTATTATGTCCATTTTAAGATGAAAAAGGAATATAAACTGATATCTACTGGTTTCCTGTCAGGGTTGTGGACTGTTTTCTGGCCACTAGAGGCCCCCACTGCCTTTTTGTTGGTTTCCAGTCTCTGTCATTATGTCTAATAGGCGGAGGTGGACAAAGTACACAACTTCCTTACTTGAGTAAAAGTACAGATACTACTGGTCAAACATTACTCCATTACAAGTAAAAGTTGTAAAGACAGGTTTTTACTTAAGTAAAAGTACAGAAGTACTAGTTTTTAAAAGTACTTAAGTATTGAAAGTAAAAAGTAAATGTCATCGCATTGTTTTTTGTTGCACTGTTGTATGCAATACTTAGAGTACCTTTTGTAGCAACCTTGTGAATATACTGACCCGTTTGTAGTATCTGTTGAATTAAAAGCTTTTAGAATGTTACAAAACCTATAGAAAATAAACAACTGAATTGACAAAAAAGATGGGTATAATCATTTTCATTTTTGTTTAACACTCCTACCACCCCCAACAAAAAAGTACAGGTACATCTCCAAAAATTAGAATATCATGAAAAAGGTCAATATTTTTTGTCACTCAGTTCAGAAAGTGAAACCCATATATTCTATAGATTCATTACACATAGAGTGAAATATTTCAAGCCTTTATTTCTTGAAATTGTGATGATTATGGCTTACAGATAAGGAAAACCCAAAATTCTGTGTCTCAGAAAATTAGAATATTGTGAAAAAGTTCAATATTGGAAAGTCATGGTGTCACACCCTAATCAGCTAATTACCTCAAAACACCTGCAAAGGTTTCCTGAGCTTTTAAATGGTCTCTCAGTCTACAGCAACACTGCTTTAACAAAGAGTTATATATATTTCCACATTTCATTTACATCGTTTTAATATGCATTTACACCATTCTCAAGGCTCCTCCCTCCTGTGTGCAATGCGTTGTGGGCAATATTATCCATTAGAGTGTGCATCGTTCTGCACTTTGAATTTCTACTGGAAGTAGTAGACCATCCAGGAATTTTTGGAATACTCTTTTCAGTATACTACGATTTAGAGCATACTAATTCTAATTTTGAATACTATTTAGGACTATTTTTTACAATTTCATAGTATGAGAATTTGGACGCAGAATACGTTTTTGTGTGTTAACTAACATCATTACCAATGTGTTGGTGGTGTATAATATACAAAGCATATCTTCGTCCATTTTGCCAGCAATTGATCAATTGAGTTCAAAAAATTACGGTAAACCACTGAACTTTACGACAGGTGATGCTACAAGAGTGAAAAAAATCATCCTCTGAATAACGTAACTACTTTCTACTCGATGACCTGGACAGAAATGTAGTGGAGTAAAAAGTAGAATATTTGTCTTTCAAATGGAGTGAAGTTAAAGTAACAAGTATCCAGAAAAATAACACAAAAGTAAAGTACAGATACTCAAAAAGTGTACTTAAGTACAGTACTCAAGTAAATGTACTTCTTTACTGTCCACCTCTGGTGGCAAGTGGTACTGGTTTTTCTGTCCTTGCTAATGGGGCAGGTCTGGCTCTTCCTTCTCTTGATCCCCCTGGCATCCTCTGGTTAGTTCCTTGTGCAGCTTTCTGGTCTGCATGTAGCATGAAGCTCTCTCACTAAGTTGACAGAGGCTTGATTTTGGGGCAACCACTGTCATTTTTCAATGTGGGGATTCACCAGGGTCCTCACCAGCTCCTCCAAAAAAGCCTCCTCTTGTAGGGTTTTCCCATGTTCCTTCCAGGAAATATTTACACATGCATTGTATACTGAGACTTCCAGTATATTGTAAAAGACAGCCATTGGCCATCTTTTGGTCTTCCGTTTGCATGTGAAGATGGCAATGACCTTGTCTAGATTATCAATTCCTCCTTTGTTTTTGTTGTAACTCATAATCTTGTCTGGCTTTTTGTCCTCCCTACTGCTCGCAGCAGCATTCTTGTCAGGAGCGGACATCACAAAAACATTTTTATTTTTTCTGGGACGGTATGACACAATTGTAGTTGACTCTGTAAATGCAAACTTAGAGGAAAGACGAACCCTGTCTTTTATTCCAAGAAGTGCAAGAGGAAGTTCAGGTTTATTTTTCTTGACCATTACCACTATGACAATGTCACTTTGCTCTCGGTCTCAGTATCACTTTTATTTACAAAGATATGGTCAGTAACCTAATAGACACTGTATCTCTTGCTCATGTTGAAACAGACTGATGCTGCTGCAAAATGAAACTGATAACACACATGAGCCTTATTTATAGATAGAAATGTTCAGAGAATTCTGTGCATATTGTTCACACCCCATCCCCAAAAATGATATAAAATATTCTGTGAGAAAAGTTGTGTTCCCTCGCGGTCAGGTGTCCCCATGGAAGACAGGGTGGGTGGGGGAAGGGGTAAGCTGTGTCTGTGTGCTGGGTAATTGAGCCAAATTTGATTCACAGATCAACCCATAACTTTTATATGATGCATGTATGCATATAACAGTCAATATTCTCAGCGGGTCATATTTCCCCCGTAGCACCACAGAGGTCACTTTTTTAAAGACCTTTAGAATTTACTAAAATGGTGACAGTTTCTTCTGTTGTGTTAAAACAGCTGTCTTTGAGGACATCATGCAGCCTTGTTCCAAACAGAAAAGGTAAATAGTGTTTTTTACATATCTTAACTTGAAAACGGGTCGAATTTGATCCTAACACAATATAAGGGTTAACAAAGCTCTATTGAGATATGACTCACTTCCTGTTTAGGTCTTTACCATAGAATTGTATTGGATTCCACCAACATCCACCTAGGGTTTCTATAGTCTGTCATAAAAAATGAAATTGCCATGGAAATTTATTGGGGAAAATTATTATTTTTGGTCAAAACCCTCTGTAGATGAAACAATACTACATTTGGTGGTGATAAGATCAGTCTAGTTCACAAAAGCGTGTTTTTCAGATAATTCAAAATGGCGGAAAATTCAAAATGGCGGTAAATTCAATATAGCTCACTTTAAGCCCAGTGGGTGCATTGGTATCACTGTGACACAAAGATTCAGATCACAACTCTAGGACAAACAATTCAAAGGTTATAAGCAACAATGTACAAGTCTGGCCTGTTGGTGGCGCTACAGAGATTTAGAAAATGGCCTCTGTTGCAGTTTGCCGACTGTGAAAGTTTTTTGTCTTCAAAATGTCCGAGTTGTGATTAAAACCGAACAATTTTCTTCTGGTGTCACACTGATGAACATTAAGGAGATTGAAACTAGACTATTTTTTATTATTATTATTATTATAACTTCACTGTAATTTTATTAAACACTTTAATTAAACATTTTCTTTTCTTTCAAAAGCAATTATAGCATTTATTACAGGTCTAGAAAGCAAACTGTACATTACAGACAGAAAACAGTACAAAGCATTGATAACATAATATTTCTTACCAAAAAAAAACCTTTCATGCTATATTTCAGTTAAATAAAATGCACTTTTAGTAAAAGAGAGAGAGAGAGAGAGAGAGAGAGAGAGAGAGATAATATAGCACAGAAACAATTAGATACATTAAAGCAAAGACATTAGACATTCCTGCAAGAATAAATATATATAATGTCGTTTTACTGCATATAAATACAGTTTGTGGTGCACACACACAAATACATTTATTAAAGCCACTATCCAAAAATATATATTATTCAATTACTATTTCTAAACATCTACATATTTTATTCCCCCGTTTATTCAGTCCTGATTATACAAATTTAATTATACAAAGTAAATAGTCCCTT
The DNA here is from genome assembly GCF_019097595.1 of Hemibagrus wyckioides. Classification (NCBI taxonomy): domain Eukaryota; kingdom Metazoa; phylum Chordata; class Actinopteri; order Siluriformes; family Bagridae; genus Hemibagrus; species Hemibagrus wyckioides. Next base: position 58,071 of record NW_026690783.1, on the reverse strand, counting down.
GATCCTATATTCTATGAGCTGTTTGATTGGGTAGACTGCACACACTCTGTACAATCTGCAACGATGCTCGATCTCTGCTGTTTATTTACTAACAGCTTGCATTTACTCAGTATTCTCACTAGGTGGCAGCAGCGGGTCTTTTGTATTTCACCTCAGCGTACTGGACACGCTCGTATTCCTTTGTGCCACCAGTGGTCAGAGACGAGCCCTGAGTGCGGGAGGAGAAGAGAATGCTGGAGTAGTGAACATCATCCTGATGTGTGACACATACCTGTCCACTCTGGAGATCCGGGTCTTCAGTGGAGCTGTGACTTTGCCCTGATTTGGACTTTCTCCTCCTGAGAAAATTGAAAGCATTTTAAGCAAATGCAATGTGTCACTGATCCTGTAAATGATCTAACTCTGTACATACCACATCCACAGAGTTCCCACGATGATTATTAATAAACTTCAGTTTGTTATAACGTGTGAGATTGTGTATAAATGTGAGAGTATTTTATCCACAGCAGAAGGTACATGTGAAGCAGTTCAGGGGAAGGGAAGAGAAGTGGAAGGCCATTAGGTCCAGTTACTTACCTGGTCTGGGGAAAGGGCAAGTCCTACAAAAAGCATGTAGATCAGTTAAAAGCAACAAAATGAATGAATACTGAGCAGGATGTGGAAGCGCTGTCAGACAAAACGTCTGTGACACTTCAGGAACAGGGTTAAGAGCAAGTGAAAATTCAACAGTAGTATCAGAAATATCTCAAAGGTCTGTTAACATTAAGCCTTTCTGTGTCAGAAGAGTATGCCAGAGGTTAAATCTGTAAAACCCCAATGAATCTGGATAAAGATGCTGTGGATTTTTTGTTAAGGGTTTATTTATTTATTTATTTATTTATTTTGGTTGGCTGTTGTGTTATTTGGGAAAGTGGTACAGTGAGTGTAGTGTATTAAATATAATACAAAAAAAGTAAAAAAAAATATGTTTTGGGATGAGTTGGAAAAGTAGTAAATTGTTATTGTCTGTTTTTAAAGACAAATGTGTTGATATAGTCTAGGACGTGTATGTACAAAAAGAAAGTAGAGCCATGGTGCCATGTGATGTGAAGGGTGTGCTTGTGTATGCACTATGAGGTACATGGTGTTCATGTCAAGTCTGTTAATAAACTTCAGTTCATGTTATAATGTGGTTTCTTCCTCAGCTCAGAAATTCCAGGTGTCCACCCAGCCACGACACTACTGTAGTTCCATTTTGACAACTATGATGCAGTTCTGTCTTTTGTGCTTGTTAACAACAATCACTGGAACTTGCTGGTCTGTAATTCTTTCTTGTTGATTTATTTTATTCTTTTTCATTTTGTATTATTTGTCTTTTAATCCACACCATTTCACAAGTAGTGAACAAAATATATTTCTGAATCATAATGCTTTTCCCTTTTTTTGGGGAAAGTATATTCACACATTGACGATCGATCAGATAGATAGATAGATAGATAGATAGATAGATAGATAGATAGATAGATAGACTTTATTGATCCCATGAGTGATATACTGTATATATATATATAAACAGTAACAATCATTTTTGGAAAGTTCTAGCAACCACAGCTGCCAGTGTTTTTCACCACAGATGGACCAGTTTGTTTTTAATAATGTATAATCTAAAATAAAAATAACGCATAATCTAAAACAAAATCTGTGTGAAAGAAAAAATAAGTGTTGTGGTTAATTATTAAATGTTGCAGAAAGGAAATACAAACTTGTTATCCAAACCTTGGTGTCTATCTGACCACAACATCTCTCTGACAGCTTTTCCTCCATATTTAGAGCTGATGCTGCTTTGAACTCTGAAGTTTCTTCCTCATGGTGTGTTAGTCCCTAAGTCTCATCTATGAACTGATCACTTGACCAACATGCTGCAATCACCTTTGTGAATTAACTTGAACATGTACAATTAAAATCACATCTTGAGCTTCACTTGTTATCAGTTTATTTGGCATTACAACAACACCAGATCATTAGTTCTACAGATTTAACAGGTTTAGACTGTTGGCTAGAAAGTATTTGCTTGTGAGAGGAAAACAGTGGAATTACTTCTGAACACCAAAGTTCCAGCAGATGGAGAATTTCTACAGTGCAATTATATGAGAAATAAATGAGAAATGATTATGATGTGTTATAAAAAAAAGACACTGGAGACACAGGAGTATTGAACAAAAAAATAATTTATTAACTATTTATAACTATTTACAAGCAATGATGAACTTTAAACTTATTACAGATATTAATGTATTTTATACCACAACAAAATGCTTGAATCTAATTGAAATGTGTGCATTATTTTAAAACATTTTAGTACGACCACTTTAGCGTTATTTTAGTAGCATTTATTATACGTTAATATTAATAATAATTATTTCTAAAATAAATATGTGTATGCCAGACATAATCTGAGACGATGAATGAATTTAAAAACTGATTGTTGTTTAATAAAGTGATTCTTAAAAAGGTTGATGTGACATTTTTATGAAATGCTTACTGTATGTAACATTAATGTTTAATAAATGAAACATTGCTATCATTGGGAAATCGCTGTGGTATAAATATCTTAATAAACTCTAAACTTGGGGGTGGGGTTGTTTGGGGGTTTTAGAGGGGAATGGGGGGGATCCGGGGGGGGGGAGTACACTACTTTTTTATAACTTATTGAAAAAAAATATTAATCTTAAAAATGTAATATTTACATATTTACAGAAATGCATGAATCAACAACAATGCAAATTATATTAATATAATTATATTATTAATGTAAATTAGACTAATACACAGGAAATAAAAAAACATTAATAATCTAAAGATCCTATACAGTTAACAAAAACTAAATGTAAAAACCAGCAGACATTTTCTACAATTCTACAATCATTAAAATATTTACATTTATAGATTATGATAGAGATGAGACTAATGCTGAAATCTAGGGGTGAAATACTTACCACACATACTTACCACAGATACATACCTTACATCATGAATACGAGGTGATGAACATGAGGTGAAGACTGAGCTTTTTAAAGTTACATCTCGTTCACAAAAATACTAACTACCCAAGTGGGGACTAGGACAGGCGTCCTGATGAACTCCACCTCCCCATCAGGATCCACAGGATGCCGTCTACTCAGAGGGGCTTCTTGATTGCCATCCTCTTCGTCCTGCCTCCTCCTTATGCCCTGGCGTGGGACAGGAGTTATCATTGTGGCAGGAGCATAGTACATACCAGACACAATGCTGTGGATGTCGATATTGAAATAAGGCTGGGGCAAAGGAGCTGTTGAAGGCTGTGGACTCCCTGAAGGTGGCGGCCTCCTCAAAGGGGATGGGGTCCGGAGAGGAGATGGACTCCTCACAGGGGGTGGGGTCCTGAGAGGGGATGGACTCCTCACAGGGGGTGGGGTCCTGAGAGGGGATGGACTCCTCACAGGGGGTGGGGTCCTGAGAGGGGATGGACTCCTCACAGGGGGTGGGGTCCTAAGAGGGGATGGACTCCTCACAGGGGGTGGGGTCCTGAGAGGGGATGGACTCCTCACAGGGGGTGGGGTCCTGAGAGGGGATGGACTCCTCACAGGGGGTGGGACTAGGTGATTCCCCTCACTCTCATTCATACTGACTTATATAATAGATATATAAATAAAAAAGGTCTGTCTCTAAATATATGAGCTTTTTTTCTTATTAATTCTTATTTTTACACATAAAAGACTTTGAGCTGCAGGTTTGACAGGACGAGTTGCAGCAAGAAAGCCATTACTAAGACGTCAGAATACGACAAAGAGGCTTGCCTGGGCCATGAAACACCGCCATTGGACTACTGAAGACTGGAAGAAGGTATTATGGACTGATGAATCAAAAATTGAAATCTTCAGTTCATCTCACAGGATCTTTGTATGCCGTCGAGTAGGAGAAAGGATGGTTCCACAGTGTGTGGCATCAACTGTCAAACATGGAGGAGGAAGTGTGATGGTCTGGGGCTGTTTTGCTGGATCCAGGGTCGGTGACTTGTACAGAGTGAGAGGCACCCTGAACCAAAACGGCTACCACAGCATTCTGCAGCGCCATGCAATACCCTCTGGTATGCACCTAGTTGGTCAGGGGTTCATCCTACAGCAAGATAATGACCCAAAACATAAGTCCAAGCTATGCCAGAAATACCTCAGGAAAAAAGAACAAGATGGTAAGCTTGAAAACATGGAGTGGCCAGCACAGTCTCCAGACTTAAACCCCATGGAGCTGGTTTGGGATGAACTGGACAGAAGAGTGAAAGCAAAACAACCTACAAGTGCCACACATTTATGGAAACTTCTGCAACAGATTTGGGAAGAACTTTCTGAAGAATATTTGATTTCTATTGTAGAAAGAATGCCACGAGTGTGTTCAGCTGTTAGATCTGCCAAAGGTGGCTACTTCGATGAGTCAAAAGTTTAGAATACATTTTGGTCTATAAATTGATTCAATGATTTCTTTTTTAACTCCAATTGCTTATTTGTACTATGCTTTCATTTCAGAGTGCAATGAGACATTAAACTGAATAATTTTCAATAAAAACTGGAAAAATTGGGGTGTTCTAAAACTTTTGACCGGTAGTGTATATATATATATGCATAAACTTTTAAGCCATTACATTATGACCACCTGCCTAATATTGTTAGTCCTCCTTTTGCTGCCAAAATAGCCCTGCAGCCCTGACCCATAGAGGTGTGGTCTTCACCAGATCTCTGAATGAATAATATATATATATAAATAAAACAGTGGGTTATGGCAGCGACTGAGGGCAGGACTAGTGAGAAAACTTGAACACAGTCAAAGGGGTCAAAGGAGTCAAAAGCTGAACACAAATTCAGATAACCAGATCACAGTTCTGGAGAAATGTTTACTTATCTTTAATTAGATAATAATGCAGGTCAAATAATCCACAAAAAAAATCCAACAAGTCAGCTCAAAAGACTTGACAGTAGTTCCAAAGAATAAATCCCCAAAATCCACAAGGTTAATCCAAAAGCATACAAAAGGTTCACAGGAGTCTAATCAAAAAACAAAGTCAATACTTCCAAAAAGTCATTCTAATTAGTCCACAAAATAAATCCATAAGGCATTCAAAAGAGCACTTGTCAATCAATCAAAACAAAGAACTATACCAGATGCACAAAGTCTTTTAAGGACAAGGCCATAAAACAGAGCACACGGCTGACCTAGACTTAATCAAGGTACAGGAAACACTAAGCAAAGTATTTGTGGAGGAAAAGGGTGACTTAAATACACAAACCTAAACAAAGCACAGGAGACACCTATTAGACATAATGACAGAGACTGGACACCAACAAAAAGGCAGTGAGATAAGAGATTTCAAATAACAGGTTGTTGTTTACACATCTAGATGTAAATATCTGGAAATGAAATGTGAGAATTCTGGTCTATAGCCTTATATACTTTTTTGGAACTTAAAGCCAAATTGTCTTCAAAATACAAAAATCAGACTTTATGGTGTGTAGGAATGTACTCTCATTCACACTATTGCAGTTATACAGTAGACATACTGATGACTAAAAATAATCAGAATGAGACGGTAATAGGAGCAAATGAAAACATTTATTAAAGTAAACTATATAAACACTATACAACTATAAGTTTATTTACAACAATACTATTTGCAGCTACTATTTATACTAATTACTATTAGCAGTTATCTATATAGACAAGGATAGAGGGATAGATTGATAAGGGATGCTCTATGAGGGATGAGGGATATTAAAACGACTCCTTGGGTGCTGGGTTCACTCTACAGACCTGTAGGGAAGAAAAGAGTATACTTTAATATTAAGTTCATCAAAAATAAGAATTAAATTAATTTCTACTTACGTGTGGAGAGCTTGAGCAATGTATAGAAAAGAAGTGAGAGAAAAGAAATGGAAGAGATGGAAGAAAAGAGGAATTTGGTAGAAGGAAGGACATTGCTCAGAGCTTCCACAAAATGTCCATCACCTTCTGGACACGCTGTCTGAGGAAAGGTCTCAGTTTGCTGGCTAAGGCTGCTGGGTCTTGGTAGAACTCCGGGGGCTGAGTAAACAGCACTTCAGCGAGATCTGTAAGCTGATCCTATAGACAAATTACATCATCACTGTCACAATCCAACATAGTGTCACTGAGTTTAGGATACAATACTGAGAATTTGTGGATCACAGCATCAGAAGATATTAGACACTTACAATAAGCACTTTAAAGTAGGTCCTTGCTGCAGGCTTCCACACGTCTACCTCCCACATGCTGATGAGCGCAAACAGGCGCTCCAAGAATCCTCCCTTAAGCTTTAGGAAAGAAAGACGACAAGCTCCATTAATATCATGTCATATCAGGGTTAACAACATGGAAAAATAAAATGAGATAAAATAAACCATGTTCTGAAACTACATTCAAGCATGGCTTTTAAATCTCCTGATAAGACTCTTACTGTCTCAGGTATTGAGCTGTTTGCAAAATAGCCGAATAGAAGCAGCTCGAAAAAGATGTCCACGAAGTTGTAGTGGTAGACCTGCACAGAAGAGAAAAGATACAAGAAGAAATTAGCTTTACATAATGGAGTCCTGTTTTCTATCACATCAAAATCTTTTCGATTTAAACATTTGTCATGTTACACAAGCATTTATAAGCTTACATAGGACCCGGAGAGCTCTGCTGCAATCCAGTCCTGATAAGAAGGAGTCTTCAGGAAACGAATCAGAGCCTCGTAGTCCAGCTGTACACGACCTGCATCCTGTTAAAGCAAACAAACAAAATAATCACTTTGGCTTCAGTTTTTTTAACGTGGAAACTCATTTTAAACCCTAAAATGAAGCAGTATGTAAGCCTCAGCATGTCCAGTACTTTACTAAAGATACACAGATGATGTATGACATGGGCCAAATGTCCAACTACTGCATATCCCAGAGCCCTCTTCATTATGTACATTTTATTTTAATATTTATCCTAAGAATGTCCTTTTTTAGCAGGCTATGATTGTTATAAAATTAGCTTTTGATGCTTGTTATTTTAATTATTATTCCTTAATTACTCATTACCACATTTGGTTGACAACTACATCATTTTCAAGCCCAGTAACTGAAAGTATTTTGCACAAGGAAACAGTCTATCATCATTCTGAAGTCACCTGGTTGTTAACTGCTGCCAGACGCATCACAATCTTCTTCCCCATAACGAACAAGAAGTTCTGATTGTGGATGCAGGTAAGATGAATCTGAATATAAGACAACACATAATATAATTAATATATATAATATATAATTAAAGCAGAGTGAACTTCCCCTGAGCAAAAACAGCAGCTAAACAAAGGTTTTACCCACAGCGAACGCCTCACAGAGAGCATGCAGCTTCAGGCCGATATCAGATACCCCTCTGTCTGTAAGATGGTCCCTAAGAAACAAAAGATTTACATGCTTAGTGTAGTGCAGAGAGGAACTGGATATTTCAGGAGGTGCTGATCAGCTCACCAGCATCGAGCGTCTGTGAAATGAAGAGCATGATGAACATAACTGCTTCCTATCACAGCGATTTTATAATAACACAAGTAACATTCTTTCACTTTCTTTACAGTCAAAACAACCCTGTGAAATATAGTGATCAGCTTTAGTAAATAAAGGAAAGGTTTGGTTACCAGAAGGACGGGTGAAGATTCCTGGACATGTTCGTTTGGCAGCAGATGTAGGTTTGGCTCAACGACCGTAAAACACACAAACACAATTAGTAACTGCAATTAACACAATTTAGTGATGACACAATGAACAAGCCCTTACCTGAATGCCAGGGAAACTGTCCTCACAGTTGTTATGAAAAGGGAATCCCTGGAAACGACAAGTAGATGAAACTCAAGATCTACAACCGCATTTCATTTAAGTTCTCTTTTAATAATCGTTAAAGTGGAATCTCTTCATGAGAGTAATAAATAGCGTGATTACCTCGAGAGTCCAGCAGTGTGCAGTTTCAAGCCAGCAGAGCTGACTCTCTGGACCCCTTAATAACCTGAGAATGTCTCTCCTAAGGTCCACTTGCTAGAAATAAAGAAACAAAACTAAACATTAGAACTTGTAAAGAAGGATGTGTGTGTGTTTGTATCTCAGCTGCAGCACTGTACAATACCCCAGACTGGGAGTTGGAGGAGTCTGCAGTGTTGTACTCAACATTACAGCAGGTGCTGTTCAGCTCACCAGCACTGAGGGGCTGTGAAAAGTAGAAGATGAGGATCATCAGTGTTTTTTATCATAGCAGTTTCACACTAACACTTTCAAACATTCTGTCACTTGGAAAATCCAGAGATCAGATTTAGTAAATAAATGACAGGTTTGGTTACCAGAACAACAGCTGAAGATGTGGAGTGAGTTTCTGTGGGTAGCTGCGGCAGGATTGGCTCAACAACCTTAAGACACACACACACACACACACACACACTTAGACAAAAGCAGCCTACACGTTTCAAATGTAGTTAAAATATTATACTGACACATACCTGGAGGACTGAGGGAGTATCTGACGATTCTCCCAGCAAATCCACAGCTTCTGCAATAAATTAGTTTCATGTAAGTTTAATTACAACTAATATTTTCTGTTAAATGTAAAACATTAAAATGGCCAAATTTATAAGATAGTAGAGAGAGAGAGAGAGACCTTGTAAATTTTTCTCTCCTTTCTTTCTAATGCTTAAAAGTTAATAAACCTGTGAGTTAGTTTGCTAGTTAATTTGTGAAGAAACAGACTAATTGTAGCATTAGTAGCTTGTGTAAATTCACTGTACATGTGACTGATTAAACTCTCTAAATCCTCAAGTCCAGGCATCCTGATGAACTCCACCTCCCCATCAGGATCCACAGGCTGCCGTCTACTCAGAGGGGCTTCTTGATTGCCATCCTCTTCGTCCCGCCTCCTCCTTATGCCCTGGCGTGGGACAGGAGTTATCATTGTGGCAGGAGCATAGTACATACCAGCCACAATGTTGTGGATGTCGATATTGAAATAAGGCTGGGGCAAAGGAACTGTTGAAGGCTGTGGACTCCCTGAAGGTGGTGGCCTCCTCAAAGGGGATGGGGTTTTATTGTAATAGCACTGTGTATGTTTTATACAGCAGGAAAGCCTCACTATCAAAACAAGAAGTATTTACACAAGTTATATTACTGTAATCTTCCTATAACACTGCATTAAAAACTATTTTATTTACATTTACAGTATTTACATTTAAGCTGCATTTATAGGTGTTATACAGGGCTCTTCCAGTATCACGGCTTCACTGTTAGTCACACTGTGCACTTATTTCAATGCTTAAAAATATCTTCCCCCAAAAAATGCAGATTAAAATACATTTCTATTACAGTCTATTACTTTAGCACTTTCTTACTCCAGTGGTTCACATCCCCTTTGAGTCCAATTGTGTCTCCTCTCAAAAATTCGCCCTTTATCGTAAATTACACTACTCCTAACTATTTTATTCACGACAGCTAGAAACAAAACCTTGCTGAACAGAATTGAAACAAACAGCTTGATATTTTTGCCTAAGCTGCACTCTACATTGCCACACTAGCTCCATTTATTTGTACCGATTGGTTTTGTTCAGCTAGCTGCCTTTCCTCACAGCCCCTTTCTCTCTCCGCTTTAACAACTCGACAAACACGGACAATGAAAAATCCTTAAAATAATAAGTTACTTCATGTTATTGTAAGTATTTTAACTTATTCTATTCACTCCATCAAAAAAAACTATGAACACTGAAAAACAATTACTTAGCTACATGCTAACTAGCCGTCTAACTAATCTTTGCTAATACTCCTCGGCTTGACTTAGTAAACTTTAGCAAACGTTAAGTAAACATTGGGACTTTTATGAAAAGCTGATGTTAACATATCTGAAAACATGAACACTGTTTTCTTCTTCCCTGCTCGTTTCACTGGAGTCTGCCATTTTGTCCGCTAGCTTTAGCATACTGATCGGGTACGTAAAGCGATTAGCCGAATAAAGATTAGCCGAACAGAATTTCTCAAAACCATCTAATCATATAAAACGATATTCCTGATTGCGGTTTTTTGTAAAAACGCGGTGTTTAAAAGACTTTATACTTAAGTGAAAAAGAGGAAACTCAGTAACTCACCGTTCCAGGGGTCGTACAGTCCGCTCCATCCGGGCTCGGGATCCACATCCGGGTGCTGAGGCTCGGCTCCTCCCCCGAAGTTCATCATCGCTGCGCTGTAGAGTCGGTGTAGGAGTCAAATCCAGTAGTGGAGTACAGAGAAATCCGAAACAGGGGTGTAGCAAAAATGCCAAAAGATAATCCAAATCTTGCGACCTTCAGAACCAGTATAAACCAACACTAACTAGTATAAAACAGCACTAACTAGTATAAACCAACACTAACTAGTATAAAACAGCACTAACTAGTATAAACCAATATAAACCAGCACTAACTAGTATAAACCAGCACTAACTAGTATAAACCAGTATAAACCAGCACTAACTAGTATAAACCAGCACTAACTAGTAACAAGAGTCAATAATGAATAAATAATAATAATAATCATAATAATAAGCTGAAATGTCCGGGAAGCCCAGGGAGTGAAGCATAGCTGAAGTTTAAGGCAGCATGTAGGTGTACAGTTAGAATTCAAGCTGTAGGACCAGTTTAAAGACGATACGACCTTAAAAAAAAAAAAAAACTCCTGTTTACGGCATCTACCGAAAACCTCCGAGAAAAACCGAACTGTACGGAAACCAGGAAGTGAAGTCCGTAAAAAATGCATTTACAAATTATATATTTTACATTTTATAATTTGCTCCTGCTGAACACACTCAGTGTCCTCAAGGTAGGATGATCTTTATCCTTTAATGCCACACTGTTTCTACAATAAATCATGTTAAAGTGACAGTGTTACAGTCTAATGTTATGTAGCACACAAGACACCTCATGTTGCCGTGAATTAGCCTAATGCTAGTTACCGTGCTAGCGAACCTGGCTACTGGTTTAAACAACACAATAAAATCATTAAGCTCGGTTTAAGAATTTATTTTATTTCCACAATGAAATATTTACCCCATTAGAAGTCCATTCTTAACAACCCCTTCTCCTGGTTTTAATAAAATAAATCGTGCTTAGCTTTGTGATTCAGCAGCTAGCGCGCTAACGGACTTTAGCCGATTTTTAGCGATTTCAATGACTGTAATATTTGGACTAATCATATCTACCGAGAGAACTTGTATATTTGTTGTAATTATTTAACACTTTATTGGTTATATTAATGTGAATATGATATTTCTCCTAATAATAGTTCACCTGCTAGTGAACATGCTGCTGCTTTAAATTACACACTAAAATCCTGAACCGAGTTGATGAGCTCGGGTAACGAGAATTTAGTTTATTTCCATAATATAATATTTACCCATTTAAAAGGTGACTTTTCACACCCCTGAGTACTGGTTTTACACTAAATCATGACTAGACTAGTGATTTACTCAGGTCTAAAGGACTTAGTTACAGATGTATGTTATCTACCTAGAGAACTTCGCTAATCATTTCATTTACACAGTTAGCATCATGCTAGTTATCGTGCTAGCGAACTCGGCTACTGGTTTAAATGACACAATAAAATCCTTAAGCTTGGTCAAGAATTTATTTTATTTCCACAATGAAATATTTACCCTGTTAGTAGGTCACTTTTAACAACCCTGACTACTGGTTTTACACTAAATCATGATTAGCCTTGTGATCCGCTAGCTAGCGCGCTAGCGGACTTTAGCCGATTTTTACCGATTTAAATTACACTGTAATAGTTGGACTAATTATATCTACATGTCTATTTGTTGTAATTTGTACACATTTTATCGGTAAATATAATATAAATATAATGTTTAGCCTAATGTTAGTTAAGCTGCTAGTGAACTTGGCTGTTGTTTTACATTACACACTAAAATCCTGAACGAGTTGATGAGCTTGACCAACGAGAATTTCATTTATTTCCACAATATAATACTCATCCCCATTAAAAAGTCACTTTTAACAACCCTGACTACTGGTTTTATACTAAATCATACTTAGACTACTGATTAATCAGCTCTCGCGCTAAAGGGCATGGTTACAGATGTACACCGATCAGCCATAACATTATGACCACCGACAGGTGAAGTGAATAAGACTGATGATCTCCTCATCATGGCACCTGTTAGTGTGTGGGATATATTAGACAGCAGGTGAACATTTTGTCCTCATAGTTGATGTGTTAAAAGCAGGAAAAATGGGAAAGTGTAAGGATTTGCGCGAGTTTGACAAATGGTGATGGCTGCACGACTGGATCAGAGCATCTCCAAAACTGCAGCTCTTGTGGGATGTTCCCGGTCTGCAGTGGTCAGTATCTATCAAACGTGGTCCAAAGAAGGAACGGTGGTGAACCGGTGACAGGGTCATGGGCGGCCAAGGCTCACTGATGCACGTGGAGAGTGAAGGCTGACCCATGTGGTCCGATCCACAAGACGAGCTACTGTTGCCCAAATTGCTGAAGAAGTTAATGCTGGTTCTGATAGAAAGGTGTCCGAATACACAGTAAATCACGGTTTGTTACTTATGGGACTGCATAGTCAGGGCGCCCATGTTGACCCCTGTGCACCACTGAAAGCACCAACAATGGGCACGTGAGCATCAGAACTGGACCACGAAGCAATGGAAGAAGGTGACCTGGTCTGATAAATCAAGTTTTCTTTAACATGGCGTGGATGGACGGGTGTGTGTGCACATGGCACCAGGATGCACTATGGGAAGAGGGCAAGCTGGCGGAGGCAGTGTCATGCTTTGGGCAATGTTCTGCTGGGAAACCTTTTGGTCCTGCCATCCATATGGATGTTGCTTTGACATGAACCACCTACCTAAGCATTGTTGCAGGCCATCTACACCCTTTCATGGTAACGGTATTTCCTGATGTCTGTGGCCTCTTTCAGCAGGATGATGCACCGTGCCCCAAAGCAAAAATGGATCAGGAATGGTTTGATGACCACAACAATGAGAATGAGGTGTTGACTTGGCTTCCAAATTCCCCAGATCTCAATCCAATCGAGCATCTGTGGGATGTGCTGGACAAACAAGTCCAATCCATGGAGGCCCCACCTCGCAACTTCCAGGACTTAAAGGATCTGCTGCTAACATCTTGGTGCCAGATACCACAGCACACCTTCAGGGATCTAGTGGAGTCCATGCCTCGACAGGTCAGGGCTGTTTTGGCAGCAAAAAACGGACCAACAACATATTAGGCAGGTGGTCATAATGTTATGGCTGAGCGGTGTATGGTATCTACCTAGAGAACTTCACTAATGGTTTCATTTCCACAATATCATAGTGAGTATAAAGGTTTTAATAATTATACAGTATAATATTTTTTATAGATTTGGGTGGTGGACAGGGGCAGGAGGTTTTAGAGAGTTTAATCAGGTCACATGTTCAGTGTATTTATACAATCTGACTGCTACAATTTTTCTCTTTCTTCACAAGTTAACTAATTATCAAACTCACTGCTTTATTAACTTTTATTCATTAATAGGAAAGTTTGATATTGTGTAATTGAAGAGTCATAATTCTGAGTCACAGAAAAAGAATCTATTGCAGAGCCTGTGGATGTGCTGGAGGAATCAGCAGATACTCCCTCTGTCCTCCAGGTATGTGTCAGTTAAATAGTAATATTTTAACTTCATTTAAAACCTACAGGCCACTTTTGTCTAAGTGTGTGTGTGTGTGTGTGTGTGTTTGTGTGTGTGTGTGTGTGTGTGTGTTTGTGTGTGTGTTTGTGTGTGTGTTTGTTTGTGTGTGTGTGTTTGTGTGTGTGTGTGTGTGTGTGTTTGTTTGTGTGTGTGTGTTAAGGTCATTGAGCCAATCCTGCAGCTGCTGCCCACCGAACCACACGAAGAACCTTCAGCTGTCATTCTGGTAAGAAAATCCTTCATTTATTTCCTAAAGCCAATCAATGGATTTTACAAGGTTGTTTTTACTGTAAAGAATGTTAGTATAAATCTGATATGATAAGAAGCACTTATGATCTTCATGCTCTACATTTCACAGCCGCTCGATGCTGATGAGCCGGACAGTTCCTGCCGTGATGTTCAGTGTGTGTCTGTAGTCTCCTCCCTCTCCCAGGTATTCTACACTGCTGTAACTGAGATACAAACACACAAACATCCTTCTTTACAAGATCTAATGTTAAGTTTTGTTTCTCTATTTCTGGCCAGTGGACATAAGCAGAGACATCATTGGAATGATGAGGGGTCCAGAGAGTCTGCTCTGCTGGTTTGAAAGCGCAGAGACACACTGCTTGACTCGCGAGGTAATCACAGTCTTTATTACTCTGATGAAGAGAATGGACATTTTTGAACTGACATGATTTTTAGAAGAGCACTTTTGTGAAATGTGGTTGTAGATCTTGAGTTTCATCTAATTGTCTTTTACAGGGATTCCCTTATTATACCAGTGATAAGGAGAGTTTCACTGGCATTCAGGTAAGGGATTATTCATAGTGGCATCACAAAATGTTATGAACTGCAGTGACTAATTGTGTTTGTGTGTTTTAAGTTTGTTGAGCCGAACATCCAGCTGCTGCCCACAGAACAACCTCAAGACCCTTCACCTGTTTTTCTGTTTTTTTCTAAGTGACAGAATATTAGTATGAAACTGCTGTGATCAGAAGCACTCATGATCTTCCTGCTCTACTTTTCACAGCCACTCGATGCTGGTGAGCTGATCAGCGCTTGGTGTAATATTCAGTTCCTCTCTGCACAGGCCTCCATCTCCCAGTTCAAGGTATTCTACAGTGCAGCAGCTGAGATACAAACACACAAACACCCGTCTTTACAAGTTCTAATGTTTAGTTTTGTTTCTCTATTTTCAGTCAGTGGAAATGAAAACATACTTCCTGGGGATGATAAGGGGCCCACAGAACCGTCTTTGTTGGTTTAAATCCACCAAGACGAGCAGCTTGAATCACATGGTAATCACAGACTTAATTACTCTGAGGAAGAGAATTGACCTTGATGATTATTAGACGCTCACGTTTGTGAAATAGATCTTGAGTTTCAGCTTTTTGTCATTTGCAGGGATTCCCTTATGAGTCCTCCATAGAGAACTGTTTCACTGGCATACAGGTAAGGGATTATTCGTTGTGGCATCACAAAACTTTTGTTAATTGCAGTGACTAATTGTGTTCACTTTAATTTGTTCTCTTAAGGCTGAATCTGGGAGGGTTACAGAGTTCATCTCCTGTAACCGAATGGAGACATCATTCGTCGTGCCACATTATTTTGTGGTAAATTTATTGCACTGTCATGAAGTGTATCTTGTAGTTAGTAACTTTTAGAATTTTGTCAGTTGTGCTTTTATTTGTCTTCAGTGTGGATATTTTTTTTATTCAACAGCAAACCATTACAACGGTAACCTGCACTTTGCTGTATGTGGCTGAAGATGGACAGATGTTCACCTCCACTTGGGACTATGATCACAACGACTGTGAGGTAATTCAGACTTTCAGACCTGATGTGTATCTACATATGCTGCTATTCCCCTGATTCGGATACTGTAAAATTTACTGTGTGAGTTTTGATGATTTAATGATTTGGCTTGCAGGAGAGTGAGGAGCGCCTTAACCCAGAGGAGTTGGAGGTGCCCTTTATTTGGTACGATCCTCTTCACTCTTTAATGATGTAACAGTGTATTGTATGTTTAATATACACTAAACATTTACATCTCTTGTTTCTTAGCTGCCATCTTTCAGACAGAGGGGTGACTGAAATCGGCCTGAAGGTGCCCGCGCTTCGTGAGGCGTTTGCTGTGAGTAAAACCTTTATTCAGCTGCTGTTACTGCGCAGGTAAAGTCCACTCTGCTTTAACTTTTATATTGTGTGCTGTCTTATATTCAGACTCTGCTTGCCAGCATCCACAACCAGAACTTCTTGTTCATGGCTGGAAGGAAGATCGTCATGCGACTGGCAGCAGCTAACAACCAGGTGACTTCAGAATGATGAAAGACTGTATCATTTTTGTGATGGAAATAATTTCAGTTTCTCAGCCATAGCCAAAGTGAGTTACAGAGATTTTTTCGTTTGCTTTAACAGGATGCAGTTGGTGTGCAGTTGGCCTACGAGGCCCTGATTCGATTCCTGAGGACGCCTTCCAATCAGGAATCGATTAAAGCAGAGCTCAGCTCCTGTGTAAGCTAATAAACGCCTGTGTGAAATGACAGATGTTTAAAGATAACAGATTTTGCTAATATAGAAAACAGGACTCCAATATGTAAAGCTAATTTATTTTTGTATCTTTTCTACTCTGTGCAGGACCACCACTACAACTTCCTGGATGTTTTTTTGAGCTGATTTTCTTCAGCTACTTTATAAATGGCTCAAAACCTCAGCCAGTAAGTGTCTTATCAGGAGATTTCTAAGTAATGTTTGAGTTTCAGAACGTGGTCTATTTGATCTGGTTTTCTTTTTCCATATTTTTTAAACCTGATAAGACATGGCATTAATGAAGCTTGTCTTTCTTTCCAAAAGTTTAAGGGAGGTTTCTTGGAGCGCCTGCTTGCGCTCTTCAGCATGTGGGACGTGGACGTGTGGGAGCCTGCAGCAGAGCTGTACTTCACAGTGCTTATTGTAAGTGTTGAATATCTTCTGATGCCACGATCCACAAATTCTCAGGATTGTATCTTAAACTCAGTGACACTATGTTGGATGTGTGTGGAATTTGTCAATAGGATTACCTTACAGAGCTTGCTGAAGTACTCTTCACTCAGCCTCTGGAGCTCTACAGTGACCCAGCAGCCTTAGCCACCACAGTTCAGCGACTCCTCAAGCTGCACGTCCAGCTGATGATGGACATTTTGGAGGAACTCTGAGCAATGTCTTTCCCCTTACCCACTTCATCTTTTCTTCCTCTGTTTCATTTCATCTTCTTTTCTCTCACTTCTTTTTCCTACATTGCTCAGGCTCCACACGTAAGTATGAAATCATTTTATTTCTATTTTTGATCAACTTAATATTTAAAAAATCTCTTTTCTTTCCTACAGGTTTGTAGAGTGAACCCCAGGACCTGAAGAAGGGCTTAACCCTTGTACTTAAGATCATTCTTCCCTTATTAATCTATCCCTTTTTAATCAATCCCTCTGTTCCTATCCCACTCCCCCATTCCCATAAGTTATTATTATAGATAATATATAGATAAATAGAACTGTTTATGAATAAACTTATTTGTATAATGACTATATGCTTTTTTGTTCCTATTACAGCCTCATTCTGATTATTTTTAGTCATCAGTATATGTATAAAAATTTCCTTTAAACACAAACAGAATGTTTCACTCATGTACAGATAATTTTTAAAGAATTTCACAACCTTTTAAATGGTTTACTAAAATGTGGAAAAACATTATATATTATATGACATATATTACGTATATAACAGAATAACAGAAACACAATGTCAGAAAAGAAAGGATCTCCACATTGAAGTGATAAATCGAGATGAAGGTCTTACAATACACTATACAGTTACTGGGGTGTGATGTAAATCAAAAATGAGGTAATATAAAATGGTAATCATAGTAATGTAAATAATATGATAAAGCCTTCAACCCTCCCTCTGCTTAGTGCCAAGCTGTTCCCCACCCCTTCTACATGAGGTATCATGCTGACCAGAGAAAGGGTCAGTCTACTGATCATGATTTTTGAATCAGTGGTAAACACAAGTCTCTTTCTGTTCCCATCCTCTCCTGTCTTCTCTATCGCCATGTAAGTTAAATGCTAAGTTAAATTCCATGTTTAAAATGTTTGACATTGATTTTCACAGATCTAATTGGTACTGCAGCCGCACCCTCATTGCCTGACACCCCAACTTCCTGCCCTGCCCTTTAGATACACCTCTACTGCTTAGTTTGTGTAATACTTTATAATCTGTGTAATACTTTATAATCTGTGCAGATTGATTAGTTGACATGTCATGCTAAGGAGGAGTCTTCATCTTACAGTGCAGTCCAAACCCTGAATAAATAAAACCAGGGGCAACAATCAAGGTTTCTTTATGTACAAACATACAGAGGAATCGAAATACCGTTTCTCTTCTCTCGTCAGTATTAACATTGTAATTTCCGTCAGTGCAACAAAGAACAGATTTGTGATGGTACCAGCAGTATACTTATAATAAATAGATATAAATAAACCAGTGAAAAATAATTGAACTTCTGAATGGATATATATCTGAGTAAGTGTAAACAGTGAACTCTATTAAATATACAAATATATTCAAGGTGCAAATAAGCTGAAGATAGATGTAAACATGAACATAAACATGAAGATAAATGTAAATTTCAAAAAAGTTAGATAGAAAAACAGCATCACTTATGTATTATGTGGAAGAAACTCTTACTCAGATCATAAAGAGGAAATGTTTGTGACATGTAATCCATGTAAGTATCCATGTATAACATAATGGATATTCTCCAGCCAGCAATTACTGCTCATTGAAATTAAAACAGAATCCGGAGTGGGTGGAATAATCAACCCATTTGTTCATATTTCTTAAATCACATCCATAACCAGACCAATAATTCCATCTAAAACTCTACCTATCCATCTATCCATCCATCTATTTATATCTATCTATCAAAAAAAACAGCCCCCCCATCTCCAAAAACACCAACCACCCATGGCCACTACCTGCATGCCATGCTTACCTTACATGTCTATTATTTATGTATTCATTATTTATTTATTTATTTACTTGTGTGTTTAATATTTAGATGTGTATATATCTCCACTAGTTCATGATGCATCAAAAAAGTGAGATGTGTAGAGCAGCCCAGGTCCTCTTTCACTCCTCCATGATGACATCACAGAGCTGGTGGATGTTAGAGACCTTGCACTCCCCCACCTTAGGGTTTAGGTCTGGAGACATGCTTGGCCAGTCCATCACCTTTACCCTCAGCTTCTTTAGCAAGGCAGTGGTCATCTTGGAGGTGTGTTCGGGATCGTTATCATGTTGGAATACTGCCCTGCGGCCCAATCTCCAAAGGGAGGGGATCATGCTCTGCTTCAGTATGTCACAGTACATGTTGGTATTCATGGTTCCCTCAATGAACTGTAGCTCCCCAGTGCTGGCAGCACTCATGCAGGCCCAGACCATGACACTCCCACCACCATGCTTGACTGTAGGCAAGATACACTTGTCTTTGTACTCCTCACCTGGTTGCCACCACACACGCTTGACACCATCTGAACCAAATAAGTTTATCTTGGTCTCATTGGACCACAGGACATGGCTCACAGGACTGGCAGCTCAGTTTCAGGGTCTTGGCAATCTTCTTATAGCCTAGGCCATCTTTATGTAGAGCAACAATACTTTTTTTCAGATCCTCAGAGAGTTCTTTGCCATGAGGCGTCATGATGAACTTCCAGTGACCAGTATGAGAGAGTGTGAGAGCGATAACAGCAAATTTAACACACCTGCTCCCCATTCACACCTGAGACCCTGTAACACTAACGAGTCACATGACCCCGTGGAGGGTAAATGGCTAATTGGGCCCAATTTGGACATTTCCACTTAGGGGTGTAGTCACTTTTGTTGCCAACGGTTTAGACATTAATGGCTGTGTGTTGAGTTATTTTGAGGGGACGGCAAATTTACACTGTTATACAGGCTGTACACTCACTACTGTACATTGTAGCAGAGCGTCATTTCTTCAGTCTTGTCACATGAAAAGATTTAATAAAATATTTACAGTAATGTGAGGGGTGTACACACTTTTATGAGATACTGTATATATAGAGTCACCCAGAAAAATGTATACACATTCCAGGGAAAGAATAATTTGTATAAATATTTTATTACTAAATTTATTGCTATACATTATAGATTAATATATATGATGATATTATGATAATATTATTAATATTACACTAACATAATATACATCATACTGTTTTTCTTTTCCTGAAGTGTATATACATTTTTTGGTTGACTCTGTATATATAAATTGTGAACATGAAGCCATGAAACACGATTCAAGGTATCAAAAATTCCTTCACAGTTTCACATCAGCCATGTCTTGTCATTATTCTGACTGATTTTGAACCAAATCAGGTGAAAGTAAGGGACAAAATATTAGAGATTTCAAAAAGTGACACGCTTCCTGCTGCCAGTTGGTGGCGCTATGACCGAGACTCACAGTTGTCATATCTCTGTGATCAGCTTTCTATGCTTAACATAATCCTAAGGTTTCATGTAGATCACATAATGTACACAGAAGTTATTAGCCACTTCCTGTTTCGTTTTATTCGCCATAAGTTTAAGGGCTTCTCACGGCTGAACCGTTTGAGATCAAAAATCACTCATCAACTTTGCATTATCAATGTCTTGAGATCATATTAGCCTGGGTTTGGTGGCGGTTGTATCAATGTCTTGAGATCATATTAGCCTGGGTTAGGTGGCGGTTGTATTAATGTCTTGAGATCATATTAGCCTGGGGTTGGTGGCGGTTGTATCAATGTCTTGAGATCATATTAGCCTGGGTTTGGAGGCGGTTGTATCAATGTCTTGAGATCATATTAGCCTGGGTTTGGAGGCGGTTGTATCAATGTCTTGAGATCATATTAGCCTGGGTTTGGTGGCGGTTGTATCAATGTCTTGAGATCATATTAGCCTGGGTTTGGTGGCGGTTGTATCAATGTCTTGAGATCATATTAGCCTGGGTTTGGTGGCGGTTGTATCAATGTCTTGAGATCATATTAGCCTGGGTTTGGTGGCGGTTGTATCAATTCTCTAGGAGGAGTATATCAAATTCCATTGGGTGCGTTTTGCAAACAACTCAAAATAACTGACTTCCTGTGGATTAGACTTAATGACATGCAGTGTGAAAGTTGTTCAGGTCAATGAGATCTAAGTGTGAACCAAGTTGTACATGGATTTTTGCAGCCTCTGTTTCTAGCCATCAGCCAGTGGGATGTGGACATCAGGGAGCCTGAGGCAGAGCGACTCTTTTTAAGGCTTTCTGTAAGGGAGGAACTTTTTCTAATGCCATGAGACACGTTCTAAAGAACCTGCTTTAAATTCTCTGATCAATCTCTTCAGTATCATGCTGGAAATGTGTGTGTGTTTGTGTTTGTACAGAATATGCTGACAGTGCTGCTTGAGGACCTTTTCTATCAGCCTCTGGAGCTTTACAGAGATCCAGCAGCTTTAGCCTCTGCAGTGCTGAGCATCGTGAAGCAGCGTGTACAGGAGATGATGAAGACCATAGAGAGAGTCTGAGCAACATTCACACCCCTTTAACACACACACGCACACTTCTCTATCCCATTTGTCTTAAAGAGTGATCAGGACACAAATCTATTATTTGCTATTAGATATTTTAACTTTTATTAGATATTTAAGCTTTTATTAGATATTTAAACTTATCTACATTTTTTTAGTGTTCATGTGTGTGGAGTTTTCCTCTTAGTATTCTGATTTCTCTCACAGTCCAGTGATGTGTGGTAGGTTGATTGGCTATAAATTCTAAATAAATAAATAAATTCTAAAAATTCTAAAAAAATACTAAAAAAATAAATTCTATAAAAATCTATAAATTGTCCAAAGTGTGTGAATGTGTGTGTGTGACTGTTCCCTGTTGGTAGCACAGTTATCATTTCAAATGTGTACATCATTCTGTCCTGCCAAAACGCCCATAAGCTCAATTTTATTCTTGTACATAGAAACATTTTAAACATTGGACAGTAACACATCAGGCAAAATAGAATTTCTGTACAGGGAGGTGTGTATTCCTTACTTTATCATCATTTTGTTCTAGTTTACAAGACATAAAAATAACAAATGACATCAAAGTTTTAAAATGTTTAAATAACTAAATACAAAGACATTAACAACAATTTTATTCAACATTACAGAACCGAGTGAACGGACACAAATGAATGACTTTTACATGAGACAGAAATTCTTTTTGCAACTTCAGTCCTTAAACAAACATCCTTTTGCACAAACACACACTTATAGAGTACACACTTACTCCCAGAGACTGTGGTTGCAGGTTGTTTCATTTCTGTAAAATGCACAAATTAAGATAAAATATGTAATAATGCTATGTAAATATGTAAATAATATATTACATAATTACATATGTAATTATGTAAATAAATGTTAAAATAATGTATATAAAATATAAATAATGCCATAAATAATAATGTTGGTGTAAGAGTTTAGAGAAGTAAAAACTCTATCAATGGCAGCACAGATGCACAGACACACACACATAAGTACACACACCGTGGGTGTATTTATCACACTGAAAATGATTTCATTTGTTCACAGAAGCATTTACAGATAAAATGTCGTACTGATGACAATCCTATAATTTGGGAGAAAACATTTATATCCTTATCATGTTCCTGATTGTAATTTTATTCATGAAAAAAACCTAATGTAAACCTAAATTGACTTCAAAACATATAACATCACGCTTTACTACACTTACATATACACATTATGTATATTCATATACAAGTTAAAATCTCCGATATTAAAAACAATTAAAGAAAGCAAGCCAACACAAATCCAGAAACAAAGACAAATAAGACCAGACCCTCAATTAAGACAAAAGCAATACTGTCCAATGTAAAGTTTTATTCTCTGTGCGTATGTTATGAGCCTTTGGCCTATTATTTGCGTATTCATGAAACATGTTGTAAGACTGTTGACTTTGTGTTTGGATTGAATTAAACTTCAGCATATGGAACATCAAATGCAGACACACGCAGACGCATGCAGACACACACTTACTTACCCTCAGTGTATCATAATCAGAGCACATGGGTGCAGGGTTCAGGGTGGTGTAAGTGTCACTGGCAGAGCTTTTAATATTCTAGTGGGGACATGAGAATTTAAAGAAACAATACACACGTGCACACATACACACACACACACACTCAACACACTCTCCTTCATACACACCCACACACACAGGTAGAAAGACTGTATACTTACTTGCAGTGTGTCATATTCTGGGGACACAGTCATGAGGTTCAGCGCTGTGTATGTGTCATCTCCAGGCGTTGGAACACACTGAGAGAATTGAAGAGAAAACCTCTTTAGTTTTTATTTATTAACAGATTTATAGGAACTTTAAGAAGATTAAAACACGAAGTGAAAAGTTCTCTCAGTAGCTGAATGTCTCTTTCTGCTCTTTTCTTCCTCCTGTTCACACAAAGGACACAAAAACCAGGCTGTTCAATCTGTTCCTGCTTTATTCGTCTAATGTTTAACATTGGATTATGATTCTGGAATACAAAAAGAATTCAGTCACTCACTTAACACACAGGACGGCGATAAGAAGAGAGAGAAGCAGGAACAAGTGCAGCAGCAGCTCCCCATACAGCATACAGCTTCCACACTACAGCTTGGTTCTCTTTTAGCACAGGGACAACTGTTAGTGTTACCGGAAAACTTATTGACAGACAAATTATTTATTTAATTCTATTTTAAAAGCAGAAGTGATTAAAGTGATTACTGTTCTCTGGTCATGTTACCAAGTAATTGCAATAAAAAAAAAGCAAACTTAAACATAAACTTCTCTTTTCTAAAAATAGTAGAAAACCTGATAGTACAAAGTGTTGAACCTGAAAACTGCTTGCCTAAATGTTTCTTATATTAAAAAACATTCCCACATGAGCAATTACACATTTTTTTTGCAATCTGTTTTAGTTCTAGTAGATATGAAACAATGAGGTATTACAGTGAGAACCGTAATATAAACCAGGGATTTGTTTTGAAGCAGGAAGCAGGAGTAGAACCACATTTCAACAACAGCACTGTGCTGTATATACTTTAAAAAAAACACACACACACACACACACACACATTGTGCAATGCCTCATAAGCAATTCTGGATTTTCCTCTTTATTTATTTGACTGAAACCTAAATCCAAAGTGACTTATAAACAAAAACAAAATCCAAACCAAGCAAAAAGCTTTTTAAGATAAAGTTAAGTACCACCAGAACCTGAGCTACCACAACCTTCTAGATAATGACTGATTCTCACGTCTAACAGTTTGTTCAGGAGAGCGAAGATCCTCACGTCCTTTCACAGCACAGGAGTAGTTCCCTGCATCTTCGCTGAAGAAGAGGTAGAGTTTGTTGTGTTTGGTGAGTTTATCAGTAACAGGCTGTCTGTTCTTGTACCACAGGTAAGTGGGGCTGTTGGACAGAGTGCAGGAGGTGATGCAGCTCAGCGTTACTGTCGTCCGTTCTTCTGATGACCCTGCATAGTGACTCAGTCTTACCTGCAGATCTGAACGTGCACAAAATAAAGGAACGGGATTTAACAGATGTACAATGATGCAGAGAGACCAGATGTAGAGACAGTTAAGTGGGGGATATTAACCTGTAACATTAAGAACCACTCCAGGTCTACCCGAGATTCGGTTAGATGTATAAACTACTCTAAGCCGATATTCTCCAGAGTCTTTCTTTCTCAGCTGGTTCATTTTCAGAGTGCAGTTTCTGTCTTGCTTCACATATTCAACTCGATTAGTAAACTCATGCTTCAGGTCCTTGAAGTCCTTAGAAGAATGCCAGAATACTTCTTTAACACTCTGTCCACTGGAAAGCACTTTTTCCACAATTTCCACTGAAGACCCTTCCAAAGGTTCCAAACTCTCTTGTCTGGGTAGGTCACCCTCATACAGCTCCTTCCAACACCTGAAATGGTAACAGGTCATGAAGAGATGGTTTAAAATTGATTTTAAAAGCTTCAGCCTCTTTCATGAACCATAACAGGAGTAAGCTTTCGCTGCCTACCTGCTGATTGATTGACTGATTCTCACAATTGCACATTGCCGTTTTACATTAGGTTAAATTAGTTACAGCTCGACATTACGTTTATAGGACAGTGTTGTATGTGAGTGTTTTTTCTCTTAACATGTTATAGATTCAACCTATTTATTATCTATGCAAATTTCTCTATGGGACCATGTAGGGACTTTGCAAAACTAACCCACAAATCATTTCATTGCAGCAAAATGAATACTCACACAGAGAAGGAGCTCGAATCTCGTTATAGCCGTGAACAGAGCAGGAGTAACTGACTTCTTCATCATTGCTTAAAGGGAAAGTTCCCTGGGTGTCTTTGTTATCCTGTATGTATTGATCCTTGTACCAGTAGTACACATTAGCAGCAAAGGTTAGATGACAGGAAGTGTGGCAGATTAGAGCTTGACTTTTGTAGTGACGGATCACCTGCAGATCTAAATGAAGTTAAAGGTGAATAGTTCATCACAGACATGTACAACAACACAGTTTATTCCAGACTAGCTGCTCTGTTACCTGTAACTGTCAGAGTAACTCCAGCTGAGCTCACGTATTTCTCTCCTTTATCCGTAATGAGCATGAAGCGATATTCCCCCGCATCTCTCTCTCTCGGGTCTGTTGATCTTGAGTTTGTCATCTCTGTGTAGTTCACACGTCCGGCGTAGTCGGAGTCTAAAGTCTTTGAAGCTGAACCAGAATCCAGTGGTGATGTTGATATTTGAGTAAGAGCACGTCAGGTTTACAGACGACTCCCTCAGAGCACAGATCTTCTCATGACTGCATGACACTTTCAGGTTCTGGATCCCTGACACTGAAACTGAATCGTTTACATGAAATATTAAAATATAATTAAAACAGCTTTATGTTTGTTATGAACACAGTTTCCTTTGAGGAAGATAAAAAGTCTCTCAGCAACATAACAAAGCTGCATTTTTTCCCCTTTTCTCCTTCAAGAGTAGAAAAAATGGCAGCTGGTGAGAGTGCGCTGGTATAAGAGAAATAAAACATACAGTCATTGTCACTGTGATTCGTTACTGATATCATCTATCAGGTCTGGTGAACTATGACGGATTATACCACTACGAATTACACAACCACTCAGCAGCTGTGGTGTAGATACACAGAGGATTATTGGTTTAAACCAGTGAAATATTTTACACATCCGAAAGGTTACTTGTAGATAATTAACACAACACACAGAACAAAAGTGTATTATATATACAGTTTATGAAAATAAAAAATAATAATAATCTTATTCACTGTCAAAAGATATGATTTTGCTTTTTTACAGATTTTTATAAACAGTCACAGGAGTCTTTAGATGCCACTTTTAACCTCCCTAAACCTCAAATAATTGTCCCTTGTCACCTATAGTACATTTTTATTCAGGGCTGATTAAGTGGATGTGGAGTTCTTTAGTTTAGACTTTTGAGACAAAGTCCCACAGAGCCAACATATACCATATAACAGAGACAGGTTCATATTAACAGGTGACGAAAAGAGCAACCCTACCTGTAATATTCAACAACAGGATCAGCAGCAGCAACATTCTGGATTCAATGTCTATAGTTCCACTTAGAAAGAATGTATTCTTACTTTTGGATCTTCTTGTAAAGATAAATTTGAGGAAGTGGACAGTGATATGATGATGGTGTGTGTGTCTTATGAGGGAGTCAACATGTAATTAATGGGAAGTAAAAAGTGTGTGATGGAAGTTCCTGTCCTGTCATTAACCGTAAGAATGAAATAAACCTATACCTATACACTATTTAAATGTTAGTATTGAACATTTAGAAAATATGTATTATATATGTATTTATTGTAAAAAAAAAAAAAAAAAAAAAAAAAAGTACACCAATACACCATGATGGAGTCCATTTTTTAATTTTGTTTGTCAAACCACAGCAAAAAAAATTGCAAAACCAGTTGTGAAGTAAAAGGAAAATATGAAGCAATAGCTAGTGTTTTTCCCACAGACAATTGTCTGAATACAGCTGTGTTTAAACCTCATAGAAAATGTGGCCCAATCATCATACTTCAGTGCTTTTAGATCAAATTTAGTCTCTCTCTCTCATATACATGATAAAATGCATCATCCATAATGTATTTATATATATATAAACTTCTAATTTGCACTACAGCAGAAAATAAATGTCAGAGCTGCTGTATTAGAAAGTTAATCAACAATGTATGACCGAATAAAATCAAGAATTAAACTGATGGATAAAAACAAACAAAGAAAAAAGTCTTCATCATGTGTTACTGTGGCGGTGGAGACAGACAGGAGGTGGTTTGAACCAGCAGGTAACGTGATGATTCTCTTTGCTCAGGAGCAGGCAGAGAGCAAGTGGGAACTCCAGAAGCTGCTGTAGCCTACCACCTCTTCAGCTTGAGGACATATCTGGTGTATTCCAGCATCAAGTGGGCAGTCCTGTAGTGTGTTCGCCAAACACCTGAAGAGCACCGCAAACACTTCTGGTTACTGCAGCTCCATGAGATTGGTACTCCAAGTTACGATGATCGGTTAGCACAATGAAAGGATGATATGCTCCCTCCAACCAGCGTCGCCATTCCTCCAGTGCTGCCTTGATGGACAGCAGCTCCCGATTCCCCACATTGTAGTTGGCTTTGGCTGGCGTAGGTTTCCAGGAAAAGAAGGCGCAAGGGTGCATTTTCCTGGGGGCTCCATGGTGCTGTGACAAAACTGCCCCTATTCCACAGCTGGATGCGTCTACTTCAACCACGAAGGAGAGCTTGGGGTCTGGATGGTGGAGAATGGGTACAGTGGTGAACCTCTGTTTCAGTGTCTGGAAGGCAGATATGGCCGAGTTTCTTAGGTTTTCCCCTCAGAAGGGAGGTTAGTGGTCTAAGTGACAAGGCTGTAGTTGCAGTTGAAGCACCGATAGAAGTTCGCAAATCCTAAGAAATGTTGCAACTCTTTGACCATGGTTGGCTCAGGCCAGTCTGTGAAAGCTTTCACCTTGCTCATGTCCAACTCCACCCTTCTCCTCAAGATCACATACCCCAAGAAGGTGATGGTTTCCTTGTGGAACTCGCATTTTTCAGTTTTTAATGTTGGAGATTGCAATATTCTCTGGGAATGATTGCAAAACTTCCCTCTAGTGGGCTTTCAATTGATATACTGCTGCTCAAAAATTTTCACTACCTTCCTTAACCTAGCTTCCACTACTCTTTCCATAGCTTCATTGTATGGCGCATCAACTTTATCCCCCTATAGTTGCTGCAACTCTGCATGTCACCCTTATTCTTAAAGATCAGCACTAATACACTTCTCCATTCCTCAGGCATCTTCTCACTCTCTAAAACCCTGTTAAACAGACTAGTTAAAAATTCCACTGCCGCCTCTCCTAGACACTTCCAGACCTCCTCCGGGATGTCGTCAGGACCAACTGCCTTTCCACTTTTCATCCTCTTCAAAGCCTTCCTGACTTCATCCTTTCTAATCTTATCTACTTTCTGTTCCACAGAGTTCACCCTGTCTACTCTTTTTTCCCTCTCATTTTCCTCATTCATCAGCTCTTCAAAATACTCCTTCCATCACCTCTGTACACTCTCCTCACTTTTGAGCACCTTTCCATCTCTATCCTTAATAACTCTAACCTGCTTCTGTAACTCCTTGTATTCCTGTCTATTCTCTTCAGTCCTGTCCATGTGCAATGTCCATCCTCTTAGCAAAGTCCACTACCATCTGTCCTTCAAGGTTCCTTTCCTTAACTCCAAACTTGCCCATCACCTCCTCATCACCTGTGTTCCCCTCACCAACATG
This sequence comes from Hemibagrus wyckioides, assembly GCF_019097595.1. Lineage (NCBI taxonomy): Eukaryota > Metazoa > Chordata > Actinopteri > Siluriformes > Bagridae > Hemibagrus > Hemibagrus wyckioides. The sequence goes on along the minus strand of NW_026690783.1, from coordinate 29,413 downwards.
TCCATTAAAATCTGCTCCTATCACCACTCTCTCACCTGTTGGAATACTCTCCATCACCTCATCTAATTCACACCAGAATCTCTCTTTCTCCTCTAACTCACAACCTACCTGTGGGGCATAACCACTAACAACATTCAGCATCACCACTTCAACATCTAACTTCAGACTCATCACCCTGTCTGACACTCTCATCACCTCCAGAACATTCCTCACAAACTCCTCCTTCAGGACCACACCTACCCCATTTCTCTTACTATCCACACCATAATAAAACAGCTTGAATCCTGCTCCTATACTACGAGCCTTGCTACCCTTCCACCTGGTCTCCTGTACACACAGTATATCCTCCTTCCTTCTCTCCATCATATCAGCCAGCTCTCTACCTTTCCCTGTCATAGTACCAACATTCAGAGTTCCTATTCTCAGTCCTAAACTCTTCCCTTCCCTCTTCTCTCTCAGTCTACGCACTCTTCTCCCTCCTCTACTTCCTCGACCAACAGTAGCCCAATTTCCACCAGCGCCCTGTAGGTCAACGGCGCCGATGGCGGTCGTTGTTAACCCAGCCTCGACCGATCCGGTATGAAATTCAGAGTACTGACAATTCGCATGGTTAAATTTGGCAATGTTTTACGTCAGATACCCTTCCTGATGCAACCCTCATTATTGATCCTGGCTTGGGACCGGCGCAGAAGTCACTGTACTGTGACCCCATGGCTAGATTACAGGCAAACAAATAAACTAAAGATGTTTAATGTGGATAATAAACTGTTTATTTCAATTTCTATTTCCTAAAATCCTGAACTGTATGGATCATTTGAAGGTTAAAAACAGCATTCAGCACTACAGTAAGCACTACAAAACTCTATCCAAGCAATAATACTGTAATAAAACACCAAAGTCATTCCTCTTCTGCTGTTTGATTTGGATGCAATGTCAGTTTAAAACAGATTTACAGAACAGATCACCACATCTCTCTCAGCTTTCTTCCAGCAACCTGAAGTTCCTCCTCTTTAGCTTTTAGATGAGGATTTCCTGGATCTTGCTGTAGATCTGAGATGGATCATCAGCTGCTTCATCTGCCACAAGTCTGTGGGACAAATAGAGGTCACTTAAAAAACTTGATGTTGACTGAGCAGCACAGTTAGTGTTGGTGTAATGATGATAATTTGCTCACTGGATGGCAGCAGTGCTCCTGCTAATGTCCACAGCAGTGTACTGAACTTCCTCTTCCTCTCTGGTGTGTGGAGGAAGTCCCTAACCCTAACCCTATTTGCAAACACAGCAGCAGACTGTGGTTGAAAATTAGCACAGGATAAAGTTTATATCTGAACATGATCACATGATCAAACAGTCCCTCCTCCTTTCACCCACACTCACCTGTCCACTCTCACCAGTGCTGCTGTGGCCATTAGCTGAGCTCCACTTCCTCTTTCTGAGAAACCGCAAGCACATGTGAAGTTAAAAATGAGTATTTATTGGTCTGTTTTATTCTGGAGGTTCAAAATGAGTGTTAATGCCAGGAAGACCAACAGTCCCTCTATGATGGGCTTTAAGATTGTGTACTTCTCTGAACCTTGAGAAATAAATAACATGTTTGTGACTGAAATATAAATGCTGTCATCACACTGCTGCAATTAACATGTAGACAGCACATGTGGAGCACCAAATATAAGAATTTGAACATCGAACAAAACTTTTCTATATTAAACTCTTAGATTTAACATTTTTATTTATAATTTATACTAAATATTGAGATTAATTTTTTTTTTCCTTTTTATGTAAAATTCTAATTGAAACTTTAGGTGAAACATTACATTTAACATTTAGATTTATTTTAAAAATTTACATTAAATCTTAAAACATGTTCATGTTATGTTAAATAGAGTTAAAATTATATATATATATATATATATATATATATATATATATATATATATATATATATATATATATATATATATATATATATATATATATATATATATATATATATATATATATATGTATGAAAATCTAAATATTTAGAAACATTTTACAGTTTTTAAAATGATATATTTCTATTGCAGGAAGAACAGAAAAATATAAGAAATGAGTTAATAAACATTATTCCTTTTTTGATTTTACAATTTTCTGTTCCTTATACACTCCCTATAGCTAGGCAAAAATAAATAAATAAATAAATAAATGAATACTAAAAATACTGATGTTAGACAGTGAGAAATTAATCAGCACTGTTGTTAGCACACTATCTGATTGTGATATCCATACCCATGTAATTTTACTGTACATTTTAAATGCAAGTGTTAAATGTTGTGTTAAATAAAATATTAATATTTAAAGATTTAGATCAAATTTAGATTTAACATTTATATTATTTAAATTTTAGTCTACATTTAAAACATAAAATGTTAATTGTAAATCATAAGTAGAAATTTCCAGTCGAAATGTTAAATGTAGAACTGAAATGTTTCATTCACATGAAATCGTGTTTCATCAATTTTCCAAAAGCAGGGGTGATGGCTTCCCGCAGCAGATTTCACATCCTCACCTGCATGCCTAAACCACAGTATCATGAAGAACTGGCAACCAAGGACAAAATTAGCATACGATGAAACCTTTGAATTTTATATTTAACAACATATTCACAGTTCTCCATTAGAGCATTACATCTGGTTTCCTGTTAAGCGAGAGCTATGGCTACATAAAGCTCAATGCCATGTCTGTTGAGAGAGGGGTTGATTCCATGGTTGCCTGTAAATGCAAAATTGATTAAACTTAAATCTCATTATTACAGATTGCAGTAAAGAAACATTGTTTGATGCTATGTAAACTACTGCAGTGCAGTAGTACAGTCCACTGTGCTGGGAGCTGATGTAGCTGATGCTGTAATTCTGGCCTGTTGTCAGCAGTGTGTCTGCAGCTGCACTCTGCTTAAACCAGGAGTAGGTGAGAACAGGAGGGTTTGCATCACTGCTACAGCTCAGAGTCACTGAATCCCCTTCCACTGTGTCTCCAGAGGGAAGAACCACTGCGCTGGTGTGTTTAGGGGGGGGATCTGTTCGAGTACATTATAAAGAAATACATATTACAAAACCACCTCCTTGCATGGAGGTTTTGCTGTCTGTGCAGTGTACATGACAATAGACTGAACACACTATGTGCCCAAGCTACATAATTGTGTAGCACTCCTTTATAAGAAACATTTATAAGAAAGATACTTTAAAAATAGCAAACACATAAAAAGGGATGATTCACAGGAGAAGAAGATACAGTCCATATGCAGTCTGTGTATGATGTCTTGCTGGCCAGCAGCAATCGTCCTGGTTCAGTTCCACTGCTACAGGTGCTCCAATCAGCTTACCACTAGGAAAGGAGAAGACAAAACACTGCCAGTATCTCTAACCCACTTCACATGTAAAAAGCTATTACTACTATTCCCTTGTGCATACAATATACCACAATCCACCCCAAGCCAGTGCCACAGTGCACAAACAGGAAAAAAAGAAAAAGGGTTTCTATAGGCTAGGATGTTGGACCTGAACTTCTGTCACAGTCTCTACTTATAACCTTAAACAATGTTAAACAAATGCAGGTCTTCAGCCATCAACTGCTTGAAAAGATCAAACACTACTCACATTATACTCACATTATGACTGGGCAACCCCGTGCTATCTAGTCCTGTTGAAACCCGCAGTCACCGTCATACTTGCTGCACCTCGACTCACTCACACTTCCGGTCACTCGCCTACTCAGCTTCGGCCTCGAGCCGTCCACGTCCCCTTCACCAAGGGAGTTCCATTACTCACGCCAACACCACCTGCGCGCTACAGCGCAACCGGAAGATTCACTTCCGTTGGCACCCACGTGCCTGAACACCGATCTAACGACCGATAGCTCCAACTCGTCATTGTACGCTTCTTAAAAGGGCAGCAGTGTCCACCGCATCCCCACCAGCCAATTGCAGCGGGCTGTTAATTACAATCTGTAAATAGCCATTAGAGCCACAGCAGAACCCATACACAACAATACATAATAATATACAAATATAAATATACAACAATACAAAAGGAGAAAAATACATTCATAAAAAAAAGAAATAAACCTTACACATTATTTCATCCCCTAACATATGCATACCACACTAAGTAGAACAACTACAGTAAACACTACAGTAGACAATTAAACAAGAAACAAGAAAACGCGCTCGTATCAATAGTCTGTTTCGGGTGGGGAAGGAGGGAAAAAGAGAAGAAAAGAAAGAAAGTAAGAAACCAAAGAGAGGTGCGCCTGATTTGTCTTTTTTTTTAATGTGCTTTTTTTACTCAAAAATGACAAAAATTCCCAATTCCCCTCCCTTCAAGGTTGGTGCGTTTCGAATCCCACCACAGACAAGGATTAAATATTGCATTCAGTTTTGAAATAGTAATTCCGCCCCTTCCAATATGGCGGACGCATTGACGTGTCGGTGTACATATCAATATCCGGTACTGCGCACTCTGCTGTTTAAAAATATGGAATTGACCTGTTTTTTATTAACATTATTTTACCACTTGCGCCTCGTCAAATAAGGTCGTTATTAATTATTATTTTATTTAATAGCTAAATAAATATACGAAACATATGCCACCATGTTGTTGATTTTTATTTCCAGGTAAGAAGAGAAGAGCTCAGTTAGCACTTAGCTTGTGTCTTTATAATCAGCTTACAGTTTACATAGACCCAGAGAGATGGTGTGTGTGTGTGTGTGTGTGTGTGTGAGAGAGAGAGAGAGAGAGAGAGAGTGTGTATGAAATGAAAGACTAATATACAGCTATTATGTAACATTACAGATCCCTGACAGTAGGGGGTGGTATTTTGAAAAAAAAGTTATTTGGCATCTATTTAGTCTGTGTTATGTCCCCCATCATTTTCCTTGAAGGAGAAAGGGGTCTGGGTTCTTATGGGTTAAGGCACAGTGAACTCTATAATGTGTGCTTTAATTATCTCTGTATTCCACAGTTTTACATTTCTACACAAACAAAAAGTTTAAGTCCACATTCTCAGATGCAAAATGTAAAATACTGCAAAATGTAAAATAATAGTTACCCACAAAAACAGGATCAAAATGTGGAGGCGAAAAGAAACAACTGATATTATAAACTATTTCTTCTTAAAGAGTAACCTTGAGAGTTCAGAGTAACTGCATTATAAATGATGTGCTACAGTGGTGTGATTTGGTGTAAACTGTAAATCCACATTTTTAGTCCTCTACAATTTAGATTTTCAGATTTTTATCTCAAGATTTCAGACTTTTTATACACAACTGTGCTCTGGATGCTTAAATGTAAATGTGCAATTCCCCAAATGTTACAGATTTTTCTACATTTTGGAAACAAACCTTCCAAGACTATAAATATCTGAATTTTGTTGGATGTTATTTGTCATTTTTCACATTTTAGTAAACCAAAGTTTCTGAAGTTCTTTAAAAAGGATTTGTATATGAGTGAAAAGTTCATTTAGTGTTGTGTTGCTTTTTAAAGGAAAATTATATAGACATACTGATGACTAAAAATAATCAGAATGAGACGGTAATAGGAGCAAATGAAAACATTTATTAAAGTAAACTATATAAACACTATACAACTATAAGTTTATTTACAACAATATTATTTGCAGCTACTATTTATACTAATTACTATTAGCAGTTATCTATATAGACAAGGATAGAGGGATAGATTGATAAGGGACGATAAGCTTCCACAAAATGTCCATCATCTTCTGGACACGCTGTCTGAGGAAAGGTCTCAGTTTGCTGGCTAAGGCTGCTGGGTCTTGGTAGAACTCCGGGGGCTGAGTAAACAGCACTTCAGCGAGATCTGTAAGCTGATCCTATAGACAAATTACATCATCACTGTCACAATCCAACATAATGTCACTGAGTTTAGGATACAATACTGAGAATTTGTGGATCACAGCATCAGAAGATATTAGACACTTACAATAAGCACTTTAAAGTAGGTCCTTGCTGCAGGCTTCCACACGTCTACCTCCCACATGCTGATGAGCGCAAACAGGCGCTCCAAGAATCCTCCCTTAAGCTTTAGGAAAGAAAGACGACAAGCTCCATTAATATCATGTCATATCAGGGTTAACAACATGGAAAAATAAAATGAGATGAAATAAACCATGTTCTGAAACTACATTCAAGCATGGCTTTTAAATCTCCTGATAAGACTCTTACTGTCTCAGGTATTGAGCTGTTTGTAAAATAGCCGAATAGAAGCAGCTCGAAAAAGATGTCCACGAAGTTGTAGTGGTAGACCTGCACAGAAGAGAAAAGTTACAAGAAGAAATTAGCTTTACATAATGGAGTCCTGTTTTCTATCACATCAAAATCTTTTCGATTTAAACATTTGTCATGTTACACAAGCATTTATAAGCTTACATAGGACCCGGAGAGCTCTGCTGCAATCCAGTCCTGATAAGAAGGAGTCTTCAGGAAACGAATCAGAGCCTCGTAGGCCAGCTGTACACGACCTGCATCCTGTTAAAGCAAACAAACAAAATAATCACTTTGGCTTCAGTTTTTTTACACAGATGATGTATGACATGGACCAAATGTCCAACTACTGCATATCCCAGAGCCCTCTTCATTATGTACATTTTATTTTAATATTCATCCTAATTCATCCTTTTTTTAGCAGGCTGTGATTGTTATAAAATTAGCTTTTGATGCTTGTTATTTTAATTATTATACCTTAATTACTCATTACCACATCTGTTTGACAACTACATCATTTTCAAGCCCAGTAACTGAAAGTATTTTGCACAAGGAAACAGTCTATCATCATTCTGAAGTCACCTGGTTGTTAACTGCTGCCAGACGCATCACAATCTTCTTCCCCATAACGAACAAGAAGTTCTGATTGTGGATGCAGGTAAGATGAATCTGAATATAAGACAGCACATAATATAAGTTAAAGCAGAGTGAACTTCCCCTGAGCAAAAACAGCAGCTAAACAAAGGTTTTACTCACAGCAAACGCCTCACGGAGAGCATGCAGCTTCAGGCCGATATCAGTTACCCCTCTCTCTGTAAGATGGTCCCTAAGAAACAAAAGATTTACATGCTTAGTGTATTAAACATACATTACTCCTTTATACCATTAAACTGTGAAGAGAAGCGTACCAAGTAAAGGGCACCTCCATCTCCAGGTGTTCACCTGACCATCTTTAGCCACATGCAGGAACGTGCAGGACACCTTTTTAAAGGTTGCTGTTAAATTAAAAAATATATAAAAATGAACACTGCAGACCCAAATTCCAAGTGTTACTATCTACAATAAAGACTTCATGACATTGCAATAAATTTACCACATAATCCTCAAGTGGCTCCATGATGGTTTCCACCCAGTTACAGGAAAGGAGCTCTGTAACCTTCCCATATTCAGCCTTAAGAGAACAATTTGAAGTGAACACAATTAGTCACTGCAACTAACAAAAGTTTTGTGACGCCACAACAGATAATCCCTCACCTGTATGACAGTGAAATGGTCCTCGATGGTGGTCTGATAAGGGAATCCCTGCAAATGACAATTAGCTGAAACTCAAGATCTACTTCTCAAAAGTGTTCATCTAATAATCATTAATATCAATTCTCTTCATCAGAGTAACAAAGATGGTGATTACCAGCTGGTCAAAGTAGCGCGTCTTGGTGGTTTTAAACCAGCAAATCCACTCTCAGGACCCCTTATCATCCCGAGGAAGTATCCCTTAACGTCCACTGCCTAGAAATAGAGAAACCAAACTAAACATTAGAACTTGTAAAGAAGGATGTGTGTGTGTTTGTATCTCAGCTGCAGCACTGTACAATACCCCAGACTGGGAGTTGGAGGAGTCTGCAGTGTTGTACTCAACATTACAGCAGGTGCTGTTCAGCTCACCAGCACTGAGGGGCTGTGAAAAGTAGAAGATGATCATCAGTGTTTTTTATCATAGCAGTTTCACACTAACACTTTCAAACATTCTGTCACTTGGAAAATCCAGAGATCAGATTTAGTAAATAAATGACAGGTTTGGTTACCAGAACAACAGCTGAAGATGTGGAGTGAGTTTCTGTGGGTAGCTGCGGCAGGATTGGCTCAACAACCTTAAGACACACACACACACACACACACACACACTTAGACAAAAGCAGTCTACACGTTTCAAATGTAGTTAAAATATTTTACTGACACATACCTGGAGGACTGAGGGAGTATCTGATGATTCTCCCAGCAAATCCACAGCTTCTGCAATAAATTAGTTTCATGTAAGTTTAATTACAACTAATATTTTCTGTTAAATGTAAAACATTAAAATGGCCAAATTTATAAGGTAGTAGAGAGAGAGACCTTGTAAATTTTTCTCTCCTTTCTTTCTAATGCTTAAAAGTTAATAAACCTGTGAGTTAGTTAGCTAGTTAATTTGTGAAGAAACAGACTAATTGTAGCATTAGTAGCTTGTGTAAATTCACTGTACATGTGACTGATTAAACTCTCTAAATCCTCAAGTCCAGGCATCCTGATGAACTCCACCTCCCCATCAGGATCCACAGGCTGCCGTCTACTCAGAGGGGCTTCTTGATTGCCATCCTCTTCGTCCCGCCGCCTCCTTATGCCCTGGCGTGGGACAGGAGTTATCATTGTGGCAGGAGCATAGTACATACCAGCCACAATGTTGTGGATGTCGATATTGAAATAAGGCTGGGGCAAAGGAACTGTTGAAGGCTGTGGACTCCCTGAAGGTGGTGGCCTCCTCAAAGGGGATGGGGTTTTATTTTAATAGCACTGTGTATGTTTTATACAGCAGGAAAGCCTCACTATCAAAACAAGAAGTATTTACACAAGTTATATTACTGTAATCTTCCTATAACACTGCATTAAAAACTATTTTATTTACATTTACAGTATTTACATTTTAGCTGCATTTATAGGAGTTACTTACGCTATCACGGCTTCACTGTTAGTCACACTGGTCACTTATCTCAATGCTCAAAAGTATCTTCCCCAAAACAATGCAGATTAAAATACATTTCTATTACAGTCGATTACTTTAGTACTTTCTTACTCCAGTGGTTCACATCCCCTATGAGTCCAATTGTGTCTCCTCTCAAAAATTCGCCCTTTATCGTAAATTACACTACTCCTAACTATTTTATTCACGACAGCTAGAAACAAAACCTTGCTGAACAGAATTGAAACAAACAGCTTGATATTTTTGCCTAAGCTGCACTCTACATTGCCACACTAGCTCCATTTATTTGTACCGATTGGTTTTGTTCAGCTAGCTGCCTTTCCTCACAGCCCCTTTCTCTCTCCGCTTTAACAACTCGACAAACACGGACAATGAAAAATCCTTAAAATAATAAGTTACTTCATGTTATTGTAAGTATTTTAACTTATTCTATTCACTCCATCAAAAAAACTATAAACACTGAAAAACAATTACTTAGCTACATGCTAACTAGCCGTCTAGCTAATCTTTGCTAATACTCTTCGGCTTGACTTAGTAAACTTTAGCAAACGTTAAGTAAACATTGGGACTTTTATGAAAAGCTGATGTTAACATATCTGAAAACATGAACACTGTTTTCTTCTTCCCTGCTCGTTTCACTGGAGTCTGCCATTTTGTCCGCTAGCTTTAGCATACTGATCGTGTACGTAAAGCGATTAGCCGAATAAAGATTAGCCGAACAGAATTTCTCAAAACCATCTAATCATATAAAACGATATTCCTGATTGTGGTTTTTTGTAATAACGCGGTGTTTAAAAGACTTTATACTTAAGTGAAAAAGAGGAAACTCAGTAACTCACCGTTCCAGGGGTCGTACAGTCCGCTCCATCCGGGCTCGGGATCCACATCCGGGTGCTGAGGCTCGGCTCCTCCCCCGAAGTTCATCATCGCTGCGCTGTAGAGTCGGTGTAGGAGTCAAATCCAGTAGTGGAGTACAGAGAAATCCGAAACAGGGGTGTAGCAAAAATGCCAAAAGATAATCCAAATCTTGCGACCTTCAGAACCAGTATAAACCAACACTAACTAGTATAAAACAGCACTAACTAGTATAAACCAATATAAACCAGCACTAACTAGTATAAACCAGCACTAACTAATATAAACCAGTATAAACCAGCACTAACTAGTATAAACCAGCACTAACTAGTAACAAGAGTCAATAATGAATAAATAATAATAATAATCATAATAATAAGCTGAAATGTCCGGGAAGCCCAGGGAGTGAAGCATAGCTGAAGTTTAAGGCAGCATGTAGCTGTACAGTTAGAATTCAAGCTGTAGGACCAGTTTAAAGACGATACGACCTTAAAAAAAAAAAACTCCTGTTTACGGCCTCTACCGAAAACCTCCGAGAAAAACCGAACTGTACGGAAACCAGGAAGTGAAGTCCGTGAAAAATGCATTTACAAATTATATATTTTACATTTTATAATTTGCTCCTGCTGAACACACTCAGTGTCCTCAAGGTAGGATGAACTTTATCCTTTAATGCCACACTGTTTCTACAATAAATCATGTTAAAGTGACAGTGTTACAGTCTAATGTTATGTAGCACACAAGACACCTCATGTTGCTATGAATTAGCCTAATGCTAGTTACCGTGCTAGCGAACTCGGCTACTGGTTTAAATAACACAATAAAATCCTTAAGCTTGGTCAAGAATTTATTTTATTTCCACAATGAAATATTTACCCTGTTAGTAGGTCACTTTTAACAACCCTGACTACTGGTTTTACACTAAATCATGATTAGCCTTGTGATCCGCTACCTAGCGCGCTAGCGGACTTTAGCCGATTTTTACCGATTTAAATTACACTGTAATAGTTGGACTAATTATATCTACATGTCTATTTGTTGTAATTTGTACACATTTTATCGGTAAATATAATATAAATATAATGTTTAGCCTAATGTTAGTTAAGCTGCTAGTGAACTTGGCTGTTATTTTACATTACACACTAAAATCCTGAACGAGTTGATGAGCTTGACCAACGAGAATTTCATTTATTTCCACAATATAATACTCATCCCCATTAAAAAGTCACTTTTAACAACCCTGACTACTGGTTTTATACTAAATCATACTTAGACTACTGATTAATCAGCTCTCGCGCTAAAGGGCATGGTTACAGATGTACACCGATCAGCCATAACATTATGACCACCGACAGGTGAAGTGAATAAGACTGATGATCTCCTCATCATGGCACCTGTTAGTGTGTGGGATATATTAGACAGCAGGTGAACATTTTGTCCTCATAGTTGATGTGTTAAAAGCAGGAAAAATGGGAAAGTGTAAGGATTTGCGCGAGTGGATCAGAGCATCTCCAAAACTGCAGCTCTTGTGGGATGTTCCCGGTCTGCAGTGGTCAGTATCTATCAAACGTGGTCCAAAGCAGGAACGGTGGTGAACCGGTGACAGGGTCATGGGCGGCCAAGGCTCACTGATGCACGTGGAGAGTGAAGGCTGACCCATGTGGTCCGATCCACAAGACGAGCTACTGTTGCCCAAATTGCTGAAGAAGTTAATGCTGGTTCTGATAGAAAGGTGTCCGAATACACAGTAAATCACGGTTTGTTACTTATGGGACTGCATAGTCAGGGCGCCCATGTTGACCCCTGTGCACCACTGAAAGCACCAACAATGGGCACGTGAGCATCAGAACTGGACCACGAAGCAATGGAAGAAGGTGACCTGGTCTGATAAATCAAGTTTTCTTTAACATGGCGTGGATGGACGGGTGTGTGTGCACATGGCACCAGGATGCACTATGGGAAGAGGGCAAGCTGGCGGAGGCAGTGTCATGCTTTGGGCAATGTTTTGCTGGGAAACCTTTTGGTCCTGCCATCCATATGGATGATGCTTTGACATGAACCACCTACCTAAGCATTGTTGCAGGCCATCTACACCCTTTGATGGTAACGGTATTTCCTGATGTCTGTGGCCTCTTTCAGCAGGATGATGCACCGTGCCCCAAAGCAAAAATGGATCAGGAATGGTTTGATGACCACAATAATGAGAATGAGGTGTTGACTTGGCTTCCAAATTCCCCAGATCTCAATCCAATCGAGCATCTGTGGGATGTGCTGGACAAACAAGTCCAATCCATGGAGGCCCCACCTCGCAACTTACAGGACTTAAAGGATCTGCTGCTAACATCTTGGTGCCAGATACCACAGCACACCTTCAGGGATCTAGTGGAGTCCATGCCTCGACAGGTCAGGGCTGTTTTGGCAGCAAAAAGGGGAGCAACAGCATATTAGGCAGGTGGTCATAATGTTATGGCTGAGCGGTGTATGGTATCTACCTAGAGAACTTCACTAATGGTTTCATTTCCACAATATCATAGTGAGTATAAAGGTTTTAATAATTATACAGTATAATATTTTTTATAGATTTGGGTGGTGGACAGGGGCAGGAGGTTTTAGAGAGTTTAATCAGGTCACATGTACAGTGAATTTACACAATCTGACTGCTACAATTTTTCTGTTTCTTCACAAGTTAACTAATTATCAAACTCACTGCTTTATTAACTTTTATGCATTAATAGGAAAGTTTGATATTGTGTAATTGAAGAGTCATAATTCTGAGTCACAGAAAAATAATCTATTGCAGAGCCTGTGGATGTGCTGGAGGAATCAGCAGATACTTCCTCTGTCCTCCAGGTATGTGTCAGTTAAATAGTAATATTTTAACTTCATTTAAAACCTACAGGCCACTTTTTTCTAAGTGTGTGTGTGTGTGTGTGTGTGTGTGTGTTTGTGTGTGTTTGTGTGTGTTTGTGTGTGTTTGTGTGTGTTTGTGTGTGTATGTGTGTGTGTGTGTGTTTGTGTGTGTGTGTGTGTGTGTTTGTGTGTGTGTTAAGGTCATTGAGCCAATCCTGCAGCTGCTGCCCACCGAACCACACGAAGAACCTTCAGCTGTCATTCTGGTAAGAAAATCCTTCATTTATTTCCTAAAGCCAATCAATGGATTTTACAAGGTTGTTTTTACTGTAAAGAATGTTAGTATAAATCTGATATGATAAGAAGCACTTATGATCTTCATGCTCTACATTTCACAGCCGCTCGATGCTGATGAGCCGGACAGTGCCTGCCGTGATGTTCAGTGTGTGTCTGTAGTCTCCTCCCTCTCCCAGGTATTCTACACTGCTGTAACTGAGATACAAACACACAAACATCCTTCTTTACAAGATCTAATGTTAAGTTTTGTTTCTCTATTTCTGGCCAGTGGACATAAGCAGAGACATGATTGGAATGATGAGGGGTCCAGAGAGTCGGCTCTGCTGGTTTGAAAGCGCAGAGACACACTGCTTGACTCGCGAGGTAATCACAGTCTTTATTACTCTGATGAAGAGAATGGACATTTTTCAACTGACATGATTTTTAGAAGAGCACTTTTGTGAAATGTGCTTGTAGATCTTGAGTTTCATCTAATTGTCCTTTACAGGGATTCCCTTATTATACCAGTGATAAGGAGAGTTTCACTGGCATTCAGGTAAGGGATTATTCATTGTGGCATCACAAAATGTTATGAACTGCAGTGACTAATTGTGTTTGTGTGTTTTAAGTTTGTTGAGCCGAACATCCAGCTGCTGCCCACAGAACAACCTCAAGACCCTTCACCTGTTTTTCTGTTTTTTTCTAAGTGACAGAATATTAGTATGAAACTGCTGTGATCAGAAGCACTCATGATCTTCCTGCTCTACTTTTCACAGCCGCTCGATGCTGGTGAGCTGATCAGCGCTTGGTGTAATATTCAGTTCCTCTCTGCACAGGCCTCCATCTCCCAGTTCAAGGTATTCTACAGTGCAGCAGCTGAGATACAAACACACAAACACCCGTCTTTACAAGTTCTAATGTTTAGTTTTGTTTCTCTATTTTCAGTCAGTGGAAATGAAAACATACTTCCTGGGGATGATAAGGGGCCCACAGAGCCGTCTTTGTTGGTTTAAATCCACCAAGACGAGCAGCTTGAATCACATGGTAATCACAGACTTAATTACTCTGAGGAAGAGAATTGACCTTGATGATTATTAGACGCTCACGTTTGTGAAATAGATCTTGAGTTTCAGCTTTTTGTCATTTGCAGGGATTCCCTTATGAGTCCTCCATAGAGGACTGTTTCACTGGCATACAGGTAAGGGATTATTCGTTGTGGCATCACAAAACTTTTGTTAATTGCAGTGACTAATTGTGTTCACTTTAATTTGTTCTCTTAAGGCTGAATCTGGGAGGGTTACAGAGTTCATCTCCTGTAACCGAATGGAGACATCATTCGTCGTGCCACATTATTTTGTGGTAAATTTATTGCACTGTCATGAAGTGTATCTTGTAGTTAGTAACTTTTAGAATTTTGTCAGTTGTGCTTTTATTTGTCTTCAGTGTGGATATTTTTTTTATTCAACAGCAAACCATTACAACGGTAACCTGCACTTTGCTGTATGTGGCTGAAGATGGACAGATGTTCACCTCCACTTGGGGCTATGATCACAACGACTGTGAGGTAATTCAGACTTTCAGACCTGATGTGTATCTACATATGCTGCTATTCCCCTGATTCGGATACTGTAAAATTTACTGTGTGAGTTTTAATGATTTAATGATTTGGCTTGCAGGAGAGTGAGGAGCGCCTTAACCCAGAGGAGTTGGAGGTGCCCTTTATTTGGTACGATCCTCTTCACTCTTTAATGATGTAACAGTGTATTGTATGTTTAATATACACTAAACATTTACATCTCTTGTTTCTTAGCTGCCATCTTTCAGACAGAGGGGTGACTGAAATCGGCCTGAAAGGTGCCCGCGCTTCGTGAGGCGTTTGCTGTGAGTAAAACCTTTATTCAGCTGCTGTTACTGCGCAGGTAAAGTCCACTCTGCTTTAACTTTTATATTGTGTGCTGTCTTATATTCCAGACTCTGCTTGCCAGCATCCACAAGCAGAACTTCTTGTTCATGGCTGGAAAGAAGATCGTCATGCGACTGGCAGCAGCTAACAACCAGGTGACTTCAGAATGATGAAAGACTGTATCATTTTTGTGATGGAAATAATTTCAGTTTCTCAGCCATAGCCAAAGTGAGTTACAGAGATTTTTTCGTTTGCTTTAACAGGATGCAGTTGGTGTGCAGTTGGCCTACGAGGCCCTGATTCGATTCCTGAGGACGCCTTCCAATCAGGAATCGATTAAAGCAGAGCTCAGCTCCTGTGTAAGCTAATAAACGCCTGTGTGAAATGACAGATGTTTAAAGATAAAAGATTTTGCTAATATAGAAAACAGGACTCCAATATGTACAGCTAATTTATTTTTGTATCTTTTCTACTCTGTGCAGGACCACCACTACAACTTCCTGGATGTTTTTTTTTGAGCTGATTTTCTTCAGCTACTTTATAAATGGCTCAAAACCTCAGCCAGTAAGTGTCTTATCAGGAGATTTCTAAGTAATGTTTGAGTTTCAGAACATGGTCTATTTGATCTGGTTTTCTTTTTCCATATTTTTTAAACCTGATAAGACATGGCATTAATGAAGCTTTGTCTTTCTTTCCAAAAGTTTAAGGGAGGTTTCTTGGAGCGCCTGCTTGCGCTCTTCAGCATGTGGGACGTGGACGTGTGGGAGCCTGCAGCAGAGCTGTACTTCACAGTGCTTATTGTAAGTGTTGAATATCTTCTGATGCCACGATCCACAAATTCTCAGGATTGTATCTTAAACTCAGTGACACTATGTTGGATGTGTGTGGAATTTGTCAATAGGATTACCTTACAGAGCTTGCTGAAGTACTCTTCACTCAGCCTCTGGAGCTCTACAGTGACCCAGCAGCCTTAGCCACCACAGTTCAGCGACTCCTCAAGCTGCACGTCCAGCTGATGATGGACATTTTGGAGGAGCTCTGAGCAATGTCTTTCCCCTTACCCACTTCATCTTTTCTTCCTCTGTTTCATTTCATCTTCTTTTCTCTCACTTCTTTTTCCTACATTGCTCAGGCTCCACATGTAAGTATGAAATCATTTTATTTCTATTTTTGATCAACTTAATATTTAAAAAATCTCTTTTCTTTCCTACAGGTTTGTACAGTGAACCCCAGGACCTGAAGAAGGGCTTAACCTTAGCATTTAAGATCCCTCATCCCTTAATAATCATCCTTTATTAATCTATCCCTCTGTTCCTATCCCACTCCCCCTATTCCCATCAATAGCCTATAGATTGTAAATACATATATAGAATTGTTTAGAAATAAACTTATTTGTATACTTCTTATAGACTTTGCTTAAATAAATGTTTATATTTGTTCCTATTGCAGGTCTCATTCTGATTATTTTTAGCCATCAGTATATGTATAAAAGTTTCCTTTAAACGCAACACAAACTGAATTTTTCACTCATATACAGATCATTTTTACAGAATTTCACAACCTTTAAATGGTTTACTAAAATGTGAAAAATAACAAATATATTATATATTTGTTATTATATTATATATTTTATTATATATTATATTCAGTGTTGGGGAAAGTTACTTTTAAAAGTAATGCGTTACAATATTGTGTTACTCCCTAAAAAAGTACCAAATTGCATTACTTAGTTATTTTTTATAAAAAGTAATGCGTTACGTTACTTTTGCGATACTTTTTCTTAAATTTGACCAGTAGACTCGTTCTCTTTTCATTTTATACACATAGAAACCTATATGTGTTGCATTACAAAGTAAACTCACAGTCCAAGTTAATAAAGACATTAAAGAGTGCAATATAGTCTTCCTAAAGTCATTCTAAAATTAGATCAATCTGCAAATGTTTTCTTCAGGTCTGCCTCCATTTCTATATATGCCTTGTCCAAAAAGCTTGTAAAGGTTTTGCGATCGGAGAGCACGGCCCCTGTCCATTTCCCTGATTTTGGTGATGATATTACAAAATGTCGGCGCCTTCACAGTGAAGAGTGGCTGCATCTCCTCAACAATAAATGCAGCAACCAATTTATTGAGTTCAGTCAAACTAATTGTTTTACCTGGTGGTGAACTGAAATCTAGCTTTTGTTGTTCAGCAGTAGGCGGGATATATTAATACTGACATACATGGTTTGTTTATGTAAACTAATGTTAAATAATATCATTTAAGGGGACCATAATGTAAAGCATTATTGATTGAGACATTTCCCATATGAGTAACATAGTTATTCTACCATAATTTAAATCATATCTAAGGCTGGGTTTGATTAGGAGTGGGATTATTAGATAGATGAATTCAGACCCTCGGTGTGAAACATCACCCCCTGGACACAGGTGGACACAGCGTCCCTCATTTATTCCAAGTGTAGGGTCGCTTGAGTTCTCAAAAGTCAGGTGTGACAGCATTAATCATACTGCAGAATTCCTCTTCACTAAACAGCTTACGAGACAGATACCCCCTGCTGAAGAAATCTGTTTGCTTCACTTTTGTTCAGTCACACAGGACAGCTGTTCTAACTGTTAGATAAGCTTTATTAACTCCACTGATCAAAATGTTTGCTTCCAGTTCCCTTTTAGTCCTACTGCCAACACCATTTTTCCATTTTCAGACAGATCACATTTATCTATGACAAGAAGCAAGATATGCCACAAATGATCTAAAACCACACCATCAGACTGAGCTTTGTCCAGCAACTTCCATGTACATTAGTGTCTTAAAAATCAATTTCAGCCACAGCAGTATGTCAGAGCTTGAGATGCATTTCCTCAAAACACCTGGAATCAGTTATAAATGTTGCCTGCACAGACAAAACAAGGACATTTTAAGACACATTGAGGCCATTTCTGTCATAAATGAACACACTTAAATTAATACACTAGCCTTCAAAATAAGGAATGTACAAAACAGAAAAGAAATATATAAAAGCTGGACACTTTATAGCCTTGCTAAGGCCGTAATAAAATATATAGTGGGGTCCAAATGTCTGAGACCACTAGTAAAAATGCTTCTTTTTGGCATTTTTTTCTAATTTAATACATCAATTTGTTTTACAGATTATATTATTTGACAACAACTTTCTTTCTGCAAATCTTTGAAATTTATGCAAGATGCCTTTCTGAGCTTCTAGCATTTAGCATGTTGCCTTTTTTGTTTTAAATGAGTGTGTGCATTTGAGCTGCATGGACACCACAAGTTTATGTAAAACCTTACAAGCCATTTTAGATCAAATGCATCAGTGTGTCACTTGAACACATGCTTTCAGTAAAAGATCAGACATGAGGAAAATCTGACCTTTAAATAGACACCTAGAAAGAGTACAGAATCTTAAATGAACTATTGTTTACTTTCTATATTTTAAATAAGAAAAAATGCAGTTGAAGAAAAATCCCGGATTATTAATGTGGTCACAGAATTTTGGACTTTTTTTCAGTGGACATAATCAATACATTTATCACATTACAATTATTTATGTGAGTAATAAACCATATAAACATACTGTGATAACACTTTACATTAAGGCTCTGTTAACTTATTTTATTTACTGCATTAGTTAACATTAAAGAAATGCTTATATGAAAGCTGATACCTTCTTTATAACAGATCACCTTAGACCCTGAATCTCTTCTTGGAGCTGGATTTGATTTGTATTGTGAAATGTGAACTGACAGAAACTTCTTAACAATTACTGGTATACTTATGAAGAACAATTTACTTTAAAATAAATCACAGAACTGTAGGATGGGAATAATGAGGATTTAAGTGTTTTAAACCTAAGTGCCAGAATCTCTTCACAGAGCTTTAACTATGCGGTATTTCAAGATAATCACAGCCACATACAGTGTGATGAGATGAAATAACAATTCTCTTGGACTCAAGGTCTAAGACACATGTATGACATTCACAATGCTGACGAGACTAAGCATGCAGGGAGGGGCTATGGGTAACAGTGGGGGTAAGTACACACATGGGTAGAGTGTAAGTATAAGAGTATAGGGTATAAATACTGAAATCACAAAAAGTACATTCAAAATGAAAATAATACATTATAGAAAACACAGGGTCCAAAACTTTAAAGTGCAGTAATACTTATAAAAGTAACCTGAGATGAATGAAATTTAAAGTGACACAGTGTGTAGTAAGGTGTTAAGTCAGTAGCCTGTGTTATTCCTGCTGCCACCTCTGTATGATGGCCTTCTGTACAAGTATAAAAATAAAATTTCATTCAAGTCATTTAATTCATTTATTATTTTTATTTCATTAAGTGGTTTCAGGCTGGTCTTCTTGTGAAAGTATATAAAGAGACTTAATGCATTACTTCTATACTCTGTGGTACCTGATAGTAAGTCTCCTGTATTAGGTCAATTCTCAATCTCACCACAGGATGGCAGTATCGGATACAGCTTATATAAAACAAGGCGAAACCTAGAACTACCTCATCATCATTAGATTACATATCCAACAGTGAGATTGATTTGTTGTGAGAAAGCCTAGTGCGTAAATTGATTGAAATAATAAGTTGCTGAATTTTCTCAGGAACAGTCATCTAGTTCAATTCAGTGAATGTCAGATGATGTTTGTGTGTTGCCAGGTGTGTGGTTTTTAGACCAAACAATTATTTCAGGTCTTGTGTGTGGCACATGTTCCATAATACTTCGTGCCAAGTAAGAATGTCACTTTTGAGAAGTTTTTCTCTGCTGACCAGACACAAGGAGTGAGTTTTGACCAGTACCTTGCGGAACTGCACACACTAAGTAAGACTTGTGAATTTGGAGATTTTAGAGACTCAATGGTGAGGGACAAAATAGTCTGTGGGATTCCTGATAATGGTCTCAGGGAAAGACTGTTATGTGAAGCAGCTCTGACACTGGAGAAAGCAGTCAATATGTGTAGACCTAAAGTTAACTACAGCTAGTAGTTAGTGTCAGTGACCTTTCATCTGAGGGTTTCATCAGTTTTCAAGATTCTAACACAGAAGCAGTCACCCACACGTTACACAGCATACAGATCAGAAGAGTGAATGTCAGAATGAATTTACTGAATGTCATGACTTTCTGCTGGAAAGCTTTAAAAGGTCTGTTTGCAGGTCCGAAACCGGAGACAGTGGCTGATTTCTGGAGAATGGTTTGGGAGCACAAATCTGCCACCATAGTCATGCTGACTAACATAAGAGAGAGAAAAGAGGTAAAACACATGAATATAGCCCCAGTCCTTGAAATATTTAACAAATTTCAATAAGCCTTTCAGGAGGTCTAACAGGTCATCTTGGTCTGCAAGACATCGCAGGAGAGACATTATTGTTGCAGATTTTGCCTCCACATCTTCAGCATTTACTTTTTGGGGTTTTCATTCTTTGCAGCTTTTGCTTTGCAAAATGTGTTTTGCTCCCCTTTTTAATGGCCTGCACTGCAGCATCTTCTCTATGTAGTTCCTTGGCTTGTGCACAAGTTATTTCAGCAGGTCTACACATATTGACTGATTTCTCCAGTGTCAGAGCTGGTTCACATAACAGTCTTTCCCTGAGACCATTATCAGAATCCCACAGACTATTTTGTCCCTCACCATTGAGTCTCTAAAATCTCCAAATTTCAATATTTCATTGTGGAAATAAATACTGTGACCTCTACTACTCTACTACTCTGATCTCATGGAAAACCAGAAAACAGCCAACAGTAGCATTATCTACTTGAGAAGCAGAATACATGTCCTTATCATCAGCCATTCAGGAATGTATCTACTTAGAGCAGCTACTCAAAGGTATGGATACATACCAATACGCACAAACAAAAGTGTATGAAGACAACCAAGGTACAATAGCAATAGCCAGAAACCCAGTTTACAGGCAAAGGTGCAAGCACATTGACATCAAGTAGCACTTTATAAAGGAAACTGTGAATGATGGCAAGGTAATCTTGGAATACCTACAGAGCAAATGGTTGCTGACATTATGACAAAGCCAGCCACTAAGCTAAAGTTAAAGAGGTTTGCTCGAGACGTGTTTGGTACTTAAAAGAGTAAAAGGTTTATGTTTACATCGTTTATGTGAAAGAGAAGCCTTATTTGTTATTTTGTTTTCAGGTAACTTAATAAGCTAAGAGCAAGTGTGGGTGTTAAGTATTGCACTCTTACTCGTTAGATTACGGCATCAGCCGAACTACTCTTGTTTTATTGAATGTATTACGGTTCATTTGGGTGTGATGTCATTACGTTATACAATGCACTCTATGTAAAATGTTTATAGTGTTAATGTCGGATGTACAGAGCCGATGCTTGTTCAAGTTTATTAATAAATGTTCCAAAGAAGTAATGAGATGTGTAAAGTTTTGTTTGTTTTCATACGCGTGTTCAAGCCCATTCAAATCCATTTTAAAACAAATGAGACAAGTCTTTAAAGAGCAAATGGTGGCATATAAAATAAGAGCTGTGTCTGTGCTTATGGTATCTGTCTGCATCTCAGTCTGTCCATAAGCTGAGGTGTTACAAACAGCAGAACTGATTACTGGAAGAGTTTAAGAGTGAACAGATATTTAGAGACTTTTCCAAGACAGAATATGAGTCAATCCTACTTGAATAAATGCTATTATTTATTGAATGACATTTAATAAAACCAAGGCATTGAGTCTCAATAACTCTCCAGTAAACAGAAACAAATGACCACAACCAAAAATCCAGACGTTATTCATGGCACTGAATATACATTTTACAAAAAGCTCTCTTTTCAATATTAATATCATTTATCTTCAATAAAATATCAATTATAATGCAATAAATCGATACAAACATGAAAGACAGTTTGCAAATAGGAATAAAAATCCATATAAAATTTTGCACCAATTATAAAAGAGTAAGCCTGAATTAAACAATGGTACATAAACAATCTGAGTCCAAGGAGTGAAAAAGCAGTATTAGAGATTTTGAGACCAAAACAAATAAAAAGAACAAATAATCACTGAATACAAAACACAACTAGATGAAATATTGAGAAATATACAACGACGACTTTTTCTGGATTCACTGCTATGGCCATGAAACTACAGTCTGAACCTTTTGAGTCAGCAAGTATTCTGTATATTTCTAAGTAATCAGATTTGGGTAAAACAATGGAAAAAGACCAAAATGACTTTGCTATGGCTTCACAGCTGCAGCTTGAACAGTTCAACAAACAAGTCCAACAAACTCAGCTCCAATAACAAAACTATGAAAGTGCATAGATAACTGTTAACTTTTTATAAACAGCAGCCAAGATTAAACATCCAGCTTCAGAAGCTTATTCTTCAATGACTGCACTCTTGCAGTAATAACTGAGAGCCAAGGTGCAGAAATAATGTCTGGGTCACCTCGAAGGTATACTTCTTCAGGTACTCAATGTTAAGTGCATAAATGATACCAAAAAGTAAAGCAAATGCATTTGGCAGGTCATCAACATCATCAAGCACAATTTTCTCTTCCAGCACCACAGCTATACTTCTTGTGTTTGGGTTGGTTATTGCCACATCTTCAACAAAACTGAGGATATCTACTTTGAGTCCCTTAGTGCAGGTTTCCTTCTGGACTGTGTCCTACTAGAGACAACAAACTATGGGTCAAAATCAATACAGGACAAAAATAAAAAAGAAGAAGTGTCTTGCTCAAGGGTACAATCAAGGAAGTTATGTTTTGTGCTGGGACTTGAACACACAACCTTCTTATCAGAGACTCAAAGCCATCACTACAACTAGCTTGCACTGCTTCACTGGAATCTTTAAGTGCCATTAATTCAGTGGGAGAAATAGCTGAATCAATGCAAACTAGTTATGGTGTTGCTCTGGCATGGTTGTAATGGCTCAGTGACAGAAGGCTTGATCAGAAGGTTGTGTTCAAATTCCAGCACACTTCCAAGCAGCATTGGTTGAGTAAGACCCTTATCTTTCAGCTTAGTGGTATCCTACATCAGTCAAATGAGCAAGTGTGCTGGGTTATGTGTCATTTTATGCAACATGAAGATATTACAGCACTTTACTGATCACCCAAATTGCCAGTCAAAACTAAACATTAGAACTTGTAAAGACGGGTGTTTGTGTGTTTGTATCTCAGCTGCTGCACTGTAGAATACCTTGAACTGGGAGATGGAGGCCTGTGCAGAGAGGAACTGAATATTACACCAAGCGCTGATCAGCTCACCAGCATCGAGCGGCTGTGAAAAGTAGAGCAGGAAGATCATGAGTGCTTCTGATCACAGCAGTTTCATACTAATATTCTGTCACTTACAGTAAAAACAACCTTGTAAAATCCAGTGATCAGCTTTAGGAAATAAATGAAAGCTTTGGTTACCAGAAAACAGGTGAAGGGTCTTGAGGTTGTTCTGTGGGCAGCAGCTGGATGTTCGGCTCAACAAACTTAAAACACACAAACACAATTAGTCACTGCAGTTCATAACATTTTGTGATGCCACAATGAATAATCCCTTACCTGAATGCCAGTGAAACTCTCCTTATCACTGGTATAATAAGGGAATCCCTGTAAAAGACAATTATATGAAACTCAAGATCTACAACCACATTTCACAAAAGTGCTCTTCTAAAAATCATGTCAGTTGAAAAATGTCCATTCTCTTCATCAGAGTAATAAAGACTGTGATTACCTCGCGAGTCAAGCAGTGTGTTGTCGGAACTCAGAGCCCTCTGAGTGGACATATCACAGGGTGGAATTTTTAGATTGTGTCAATTTCTCTTAGCTTTCCATAATCTTACCTAATTAACTCAACAAACCATAAAAACAGCCAAAATAAAGGAGATCTCTAGTCAGCAGATGAGAAGAAGCAGGTTTCTTTATTCAGCCATGCAGTCAATAACATGCATTACTGAAGAGAGCAGCTGGTCTCAAAACCCCGAAAAGTTCCTCTCTACTTATACCCCAGGTGCCCCATGGCGCCTCCTTTTCTCTAATTTAAATATTTCCAGCAATTTCCCATTATATTCAGTGTATATTCAGTGGCTACTTTAATCCCTCCTTCCTTAATTTACATACGTTTTACCATTTCCCATTATTTTCTTATTTGTCCCGATAACGCCTCTAATTTAATACCATCCTCCCTCGATGACGCCAATTTTCCTCCTCTCCAGTTCCCTTATTTTTAGGCTAAGTCAACAATTTTTAGAAAAAAATAGTGCTTACTTATAAGCGCCACTTCCTCATTGACTTGATTATATATTACTTGTATTAATCAAGGCCAACTACTTAATCAATGGCTAAATAACTCTTGATAGATATACACTACTTTTAGGCAGAAAATTGCTAAGTCAGAACTTAGAGCATTAAGTACATTATTTTAAGCTACCTTTAAAAGCTAGGTATATAAGTCAAAGCTGGGTTTGTTATTTTTCTACGACACTCTCCACGTGTATCAGTGAGCCTTGGCGCCCATGACCCTGTCACTGGTTCACCACCGTTCCTGCTTTGGACCACGCTTGATAGATACTGACCACTGCAGACCGGGAACATCCCACAAGAGCTGCAGTTTTGGAGATGCTCTGATCCAGTCGTGCAGCCATCACCATTTGTCAAACTCGCCAAATCCTTTCACTTTCCCATTTTTCCTGCTTTTAACACATCAACTATAAGGACAAAATGTTCACCTGCTGCCTAATATATCCCACACACTAACAGGTGCCATGATGAGGAGGTCATCAGTCTTATTCACTTCACCTGTCGGTGGTCATAATGTTATGGCTGATCGTGTACATCTGTAACCATGCCCTTTAGCGAGAGCTGATTAATCAGTAGTCTAAGTATGATTTAGTATAAAACCAGTAGTCAGGGTTGTTAAAAAGTGACTTTTAATGGGGATGAGTATTATATTGTGGAAATAAATAGAAATTCTCGTTGGTCAAGCTCATCAACTCGTTCAGGATTTTAGTGTGTAATGTAAAACAACAGCCAAGTTCACTAGCAGCTTAACTAACATTAGGCTAAACATTATATTTATATTATATTTACCGATAAAATGTGTACAAATTACAACAAATAGCCATGTAGATATAATTAGTCCAACTATTACAGTGTAATTTAAATCGGTAAAAATCGGCTAAAGTCCGCTAGCGCTAGCTAGCGGATCACAAGGCTAATCATGATTTAGTGTAAAACCAGTATTCAGGGTTGTTAAAAGTGACCTACTAACAGGGTAAATATTTCATTGTGGAAATAAAATAAATTCTTGACCAAGCTTAAGGATTTTATTGTGTCATTTAAACCAGTAGCCGAGTTCGCTAGCACGATAACTAGCATGATGCTAACTGTGTAAATGAAATGATTAGCGAAGTTCTCTAGGTAGATAACATACATCTGTAACTAAGTCCTTTAGACCTGACTAAATCACTAGTCTAGTCATGATTTAGTGTAAAACCAGTACTCAGGGGTGTGAAAAGTCACCTTTTAAATGGGTAAATATTATATTATGGAAATAAACTAAATTCTCGCTACCCGAGCTCATCAACTCGGTTCAGGATTTTAGTGTGTAATTTAAAGCAGCAGCATGTTCACTAGCAGGTGAACTATTATTAGGAGAAATATCATATTCACATTAATATAACCAATAAAGTGTTAAATAATTACAACAAATATACAAGTTCTCTCGGTAGATATGATTAGTCCAAATATTACACTGTCATTGAAATCGCTTAAAAATCGGCTAAAGTCCGTTAAGCGGCGCTAGCTGCTGAATCACAAAGCTACAATACGATTTATTTTATTAAAACCAGGAGAAGGGGTTGTTAAGAATGGACTTCTAATTGGGTAAATATTTCATTGTGGAAATAAAATAAATTCTTAAACCGAAGCTTAATGATTTTATTGTGTAGTTTAAACCAGTAGCCAGGTTCGCTAGCACGGTAACTAGCATTAGGCTAATTCACGGCAAGATGAGGTGTCTTGTGTGCTACATAACATTAGACTGTAACACTGTCACTTTAACATGATTTATTGTAGAAACAGTGTGGCATTAAAGGATAAAGATCATCCTTACCCTGAGGACACTGAGTGTGTTCAGCAGGAGCAAATTATAAATGTAAAATATATAATTTGTAAATGCATTTTTTACGGACTTCACTTCCTGGTTTCCGCATACAGTTCGGTTTTTCTCGGAGGTTTTCGGTAGATGCCGTAAACAGGGAGTTTTTTTTTTTTTTTTTAAGGTCGATCGCCTTTAAACTGGTCCTACAGCTTGAATTCTAACTGTACAGCTACATGCTGCCTTAAACTTCAGCTATGCTTCACTCCCTGGGCTTCCCGGACATTTCAGCTTATTATTATGATTATTATTATTATTTATTCATTATTGACTCTTGTTACTAGTTAGTGCTGGTTTATACTAGTTAGTGCTGGTTTATACTAGTTAGTGCTGGTTTATACTAGTTAGTGCTGGTTTATATTGGCTTTATACTAGTTAGTGCTGGTTTATATTGGTTTATACTAGTTAGTGCTGTTTTATACTAGTTAGTGTTTGTTTATACTGATTCTGAAGGTCGCAAGATTTGGATTATCTTTTGGCATTTTTGCTACACCCTGTTTCGATTTCTCTGTACTCCACTACTGGATTTGACTCCTACACCGACTCTACAGCGCAGCGATGATGAACTTCGGGGAGGAGCCGAGCCTCAGCACCGGATGTGGATCCCGAGCCCGGATGGAGCGGACTGTACGACTCCTGGAACGGTGAGTTACTGAGTTTCCTCTTTTTCACTTAAGTATAAAGTCTTTAAACACCGCGTTATTACAAAACCGCAATCAGGAATATCGCTTTATATGATTAGATGGTTTTGAGAAATTCTGTTCGGCTAATCTTTGTTCGGCTAATCGCTTTACGCATTACCCGATCAGTATGCTAAAGCTAGCGGACAAAATGGCAGACTCCAGTGAAACGAGCAGGGAAGAAGAAAACAGTGTTGATGTTTTCAGATATGTTAACATCAGCTTTTCATAAAAGTCCCAATGTTTACTTAACGCTTGCTAAAGTTTACTAAGTCAAGCCGAGGAGTATTAGCAAAGATTAGCTAGACGGCTGGTTAGCATGTAGCTAAGTAATTGTTTCTACAGTGTTCATCGCTTTTTGATGGAGTGAATAGAATAAGTTAAAATACTTACAATAACATGAAGTAACTTATTATTTTAAGGATTTTTCATTGTCCGTGTTTGTCGAGTTGTTAAAGCGAGAGAGAAAGGGGCTGTGAGGAAAGGCAGCTAGCTGAACAAAACCAATCGTACAAATAAATGGAGCTAGTGTGGCAATGTAGAGTGCAGCTTAGGCAAAATATCAAGCTGTTTGTTTCAATTCTGTTCAGCAAGGTTTAGTTTCTAGCTGTCGTGAATAAAATAGTTAGGGAGTAGTGTAATTTACGATAAAGGGTGAATTTTTGAGAGGAGACACAATTGGACTCAAAGGGGATGTGAACCACTGGAGTAAGAAAGTGCTAAAGTAATAGACTGTAATAGAAATGTATTTTAATCTGCATTTTTTGGGGAAGATATTTTAAGCATTGAAATAAGTGCACTCTGTGACTCACAGTGAAGCTGTGATACTGGAAGAGCTCTGTATATCATCTATAAATGCTGCTAAAATGTAAATACTGTTAATGTTAATAAAATAGTTTTTAATGCAGGGTTATAGGAAGATTACAGTAATATAATCTTGTGTAAATACTTCTTGTTTTGATAGTGAGGCTTTCCTGCTGTATAAAACATACACAGTGCTATTAAAATAAAACCCCATCCCCTTTGGAGGAGGCCACCACCTTCAGGGAGTCCACAGCCTTCAACAGTTCCTTTGCCCCAGCCTTATTTCAATATCGACATCCACAACATTGTGGCTGGTATGTACTATGCTCCTGCCACAATGATAACTCCTGTCCCACGCCAGGGCATAAGGAGGAGTATGGGACGAAGAGGATGGCAATCAAGAAGCCCCTCTGAGTAGACGGCAGCGTGTGGATCCTGATGGGGAGGTGGAGTTCATCAGATGCCTGGACTTGAGGATTTAGAGAGTTTAATCAGTCACATGTACAGTGAATTTACACAAGCTACTAATGCTACAATTAGTCTGTTTCTTCACAAATTAACTAGCTAACTAACTCAGGTTTATTAACTTTTAAGCATTAGAAAGAAAGGAGAGAAAAATTTACAAGGTCTCTCTCTCTACTACCTTATAAATTTGGCCATTTTAATTTTTTACATTTAACAGAAAATATTAGTTGTAATTAAACTTACATGAAACTAATTTATTGCAGAAGCTGTGGATTTGCTGAGAGAATCGCCAGATACTCCCTCAGTCCTCCAGGTATGTGTCAGTAAAATATTTTAACTACATTTGAAACGTGTAGGCTGCTTTTGTCTGTGTGTGTGTGTGTGTGTCTTAAGGTTGTTGAGCCAATCCTGCCGCAGCTACCCACAGAAACTCACTCCACATCTTCAGCTGTTGTTCTGGTAACCAAACCTGTCATTTATTTACTAAATCTGATCTCTGGATTTTCCAAGTGACAGAATGTTTGAAAGTGTTAGTGTGAAACTGCTATGATAAAAACACTGATGATCCTCATCTTCTACTCTTTCACAGCCCCTCAGTGCTGGTGAGCTGAACAGCACCTGCTGTAATGTTGAGTACAACACTGCAGACTCCTCCAACTCCCAGTCTGGGGTATTGTACAGTGCTGCAGCTGAGATACAAACACACACACATCCTTTCTCTTACAAAGTTCTAATGTTTAGTTTCTCTATTTCTAGGCAGTGGACGTTAAGGGATACTTCCTCGGGATGATAAGGGGTCCTGAGAGTGGATTTGCTGGTTTAAAACCACCAAGACGCAGCTACTTTGACCAGCTGGGTAATCACCATCTTTGTTACTCTGATGAAGAGAATTGATATTAATGATTATTAGATGAACACTTTGAGAAGTAGATCTTGAGTTTCAGCTAATTGTCATTTGCAGGGATTCCCTTTATCAGACCACCATCGAGACCATTTCACTGCCATACAGGTGAGGGATTATCTGTTGTGGCATCACAAAACTTTTTGTAGTTGCAGTGACTAATTGTGTTCACTTCAAATTGTTCTCTTAAGGCTGAATATGGGAAGGTTACAGAGCTTCTTTTCCTGTAACCGGTGGAAACCATCATGGAGCCACTTGAGGATTATGTGGTAAATTTATTGCAATGTCATGAAGTCTTTATTGTAAATAGTAATTTCCTTGGAATTTTGTACACATATGGGTCTGCAGTGTTTTTATATATTTTTTAATTTAACAGCAAACCTTTAAAAGGTGTCCTGCACTGCTCCTGCATGTGGCTAAAGATGGTCAGGTGAACACCTCCACCTGGGAGCAGGAGCAGGTTGACTCTCCCCACAGTGATTCAGAGGAACAGTACGACTCCTGAGGTAATTCTGTGTTTCAGACCTGATGTGTATCTACAGATGCTGCTAT